>NW_022589735.1:12888270-13402873 GCF_004348235.1 Phoca vitulina | reverse complement strand
TATTTGAGAGAGAGAGAATGAGAGAGACAGCAAATGAGAGGGGGGAGGGTCAGAGGGAGAAGCAGACTCCCTGCCGAGCAGGGAGCCCGATGCGGGACTCGATCCAGGGACTCCAGGATCATGACCTGAGCCGAAGGCAGTTGCTTAACCAACTGAGCCACCCAGGCGCCCTGAACAAATCTGATTTTAATGGAGAAGTCATCCAAACATAATGTTGAGTAAAAAAAATTAAGTTGCAGCAGCATATTATATATAGCATGTTATCATTTATATGACATTTAAACATGTAAAAATACTGGATATGTTGTAAATTTACAAACATCTGGCAAAGTACAAAAACCAGAGTTTTTGTGGAGAGTGTCTATACCAACTCCAGAATTTTGGTTACCTCTGGGGAGAGAGAGAAGAGAATGGGGGAGAGGGTTAGGATGGCTACAAAGGTACCTAATACTGCTTCTGTGAAGTTTTATTGCTTTCAGGAAAATCTACAGCAAATACGGCAACGTAGTGATATTTGTTAAACTTGAGTGGGAGACAATCAAGTAGGTTAAATTATTTAGTTTTCTAAATGTTTTAAGTTTTTCCCCCCCAAAATGGGAGAGGGGAGGGAGGTAAGGTAATCCTATATTATTATATGATAAAACAAGCCAAATATAGAAGCACAGTTTCCTTACCATCAAGGATTCACTTTTAAATTATAGGTAATAGCTGGTAAATTTTGGGAGCTATTTGGAAGATGCAATTCATTGCATCTCCCTCATTTACTCCTTCCCCTTTGTATGGACTCCAGCTAATCCCCCAATTCATGTGCTTGCATTCTCTGCAGCTGTGTGCTAATTCTAGACTAAACCCCTCAAATTAGCAATGGATAATAATACACTAATTAAAACTGGAACACAAAGCAATTTTTCTAGAAGCAATGTGAAAAACCTCGTTGATTATTATCTGTATACTATAACAATTTTAGAGGTTCGTTACTGAAGCTTAAAAGAAAAATACACTAAGATACCTAATACTGCTTCTGTGAAGTTTTATTGCTTTCAGGAAAATCTACAGCAAATACAGCAACGTAGTGATATTTGTTAAACTTGAGTGGGAGACAATCAAGTAGGTTAAATTATTTAGTTTTCTAAATGTTTTAAGTTTTTCTAAGATAGACATACTCAAAGTTGCTTCTTGAGTAGTGTTGATTTTACTCTCAGCTTTGGCACATGCACAGACATCACTAATTCTGAATCTCCTTCTTCCTCTTCCCCAAAAAGTTCCATAACAAATTCATCAAAACAACCACCACCACCAAAGCCAAGTAAGATAGCTCATATATTTAGAAAGAATTTTGTTACATTCGTAATACAAAATTACCTCCTCTAGCTATTTACTTTCTCTTTGTAAAGCTATTTGACAATTGCCTGATCCCAGATAGAGGAAATGATATTGCTTCCTTTTTAAAATTAAGTAATTCTACATTGTATTATTCCTAAATTATTGAACAAAAAAGATAATTGAGAGGACACTGTTTTTCTCAGTCTTGACTAGATGTATAACTCTGGAAGTCCTTCAATATTTAGAACTATTTAGGGCTTATAGCTTCATTAAAACAAAATAAAATGATACATAATTTAGCAATATAAATGTTATAATTAACTACCTAATCATTACAACACAACAGACTTAAAAAGAATTAGAATTAACAGAGTATATGCTAGAGATTATGTTTCAAAGAATGATTTCCAGATTCACGCAACTTCAATGAGTACGTAAGGCACTTTTTTATTCTCTGAGCTTGCATAATCTGCAAGATAAAAAATGTTAATATGCCATTTCCACTATTCTCTTTTTCTGTTTAAAGGGAGTTTAGGAAATTCGGACATTGTTCATTATAAAAGATACTCAGAGACTCTTGATTCTAGAAAGAAAGGAGAGGAGTAGGGAGGGAAGGAAAAAGAGTAGGTAGGACCAGACAGGAAGCTACTGAAGGAGTCCAGGTAAAAAAAAAAAAAGGCTACAGTTGGTACCAGAATAGTTAGTAGTTAGTAGTAGAGATAAAAGTAGGAAAAAGGCTGAGAGATAGGATGGAGATAGAACCAACAGGTGTGTTTTACGGATACGGTTGTGTCTGTTGGGAGGGCATGAAGAGAGGAAAAAGACTATACAATTATACTGAGATTTTTGCCTAGAATAACTGGATAGTTATTTACTGAATGGGAATGATGAGGAATGAAAAGTTGGGGTAAACTGTAGAGAGTTCTGTTTTGGCTACAGTCATTTGAGATGTCTTTTGAGCAGTCAGGTAGGAAGGACAACCAAGAAGTTAGATATTTACATTTGGAGTTATAGGGACAGGAAAGACTAGAATTCTAGATTTGGCCATCATGAGTCTCAGGTGGTATTTAAAGACATGCTACTCATTAGGTGACCCAGAAAGAGCCTGTAGATGCTGAAATGCTCATGCCTTAAAGAACCATTATGTGACTCATGTAGTGCCTACAAGAGAATTGATAAATTGGAAAGGAGTAAGACACTATGGATTATGTGGTGTGGTTTACCTATTAGCAAGCGTCAGTGTCCAAACATGCTAACTTATTGTGGTTAATTAGAAAAGCATGACCTTTTCATAAAATAATATTTATGACTTCTCAATACAGATGGAATTTTTTCCCAGTGGATTTTAACTTCCTTGAATCACATAAGACAAAGATTGGTGGTTTCTATTTTCAAATCAATTTTCGGCAATAATTTAGACAGATCTGTACTATTCCCTTTTTTAGCTTGCAGTAGACTTTGTTCCTTTTGAAGCTATATGGTTATTATTCCTCTCTTGTCAAGTGTGCAATAGGTACCGCCACGCATTAGTGAACCACTAAACCTAACCCATTGTATCTTTTTGTCATATTGGCGCTAATGGCAAATGTGAGCAAGAACCATGAGGAGGATAGGCTTTGGGGACAATTTGGATTAATATGCTGAATTGTCTAAAATAAATACAGACTCCATGTGTACTTTTCATTTCCTAAGCTATGCAACAATTATAGTTATTCCACTCAAATGTCTGTAGCAATGAGATCAGTGACAAAAATAGTGCTTGAAAAACAAGAGAAGAAATGGCAAACATGTTATTTATTTGCTTAAATCTATTATAATGGGGCTGACAGTGTTAGTCTCATTAACAGAGGGACCTTTCTTTCCACAAGCCAGCTGGAATAATAAAGGCAGCTATGTGACATTTAAAATGCAATTGCTCTGCTATCTGAAGATTCTGTTTCTGATGCTTACTGATCACAGAGGAGAGTGATCTGAGTAGAATGCAAACCATCTTGTTCATCATCTGCATTCTCAACAAAGATAGCATTAGGGTTAAATGCTATAATATGGCAACAAGGATATGCTGAAAAATTATTCATGTCCAAGTGCTTGAACATTTATTTGAAGCATTTATTCAATTGTTCTTTTGCCATGTGACAGTCCAAGAGTTGGTAGAGATACATCTGTTGTGTTTTTCTTAAATAGGCAAAAGGAAATTATAATTAGGGGGATAGTGCCTTATGCATATAAATATACTGCATCTTTTGAAACAAGTTGTTCCAAACAAGTGAGAAGCATGCAGATTTCCCCCTTTGAATAGTTAGTAAATGCACGCTTGTTTTGGTGCCTTTGTTTTAATGACAAAATAATAATCTTGAATAGAAACATGCCTTTAGATTTTAGGCATCATATGACAAAGTGAGTTTGAAGCTAAATGCAAGAATCTGAGTTATGCAAAATTCTTTGCATAAGGATTTGTTTGAAACTTCAAATAGGCAAATATTACTCCGTGATTTTCAATCTCTCCTGAACTGGATTCCAAAATGAAGGGCTTCAGGGGAGGATTCTTGAGCCTTCCATTTTCTTGGTCAGATGAAAAGTAGGAAATTCAGAAGCAAATAATGGGCTATATAATATATCACTTGGGTGGCCAAGCTTCTCTATACCTCAAAGGTTCAGGCTGGAATTTTAATGGGTTCCAATTTTACTTGACCCAATTCATCCGTTTCCACTAGATATGCTTATCCTTCACACACTAAAACCATAGAATGAACTGTAAATCATCAGATTATAAAATTTTCATCTGACATTTTTAGGAACTACATTTATTCCACTTTCTGCCTATGTAATGAGGTCTTGCTACTTCCTTTTTTATTGTAGAGGTGAAGAGCTATGTAATTTTGACTCATTTGCATAGTACCTAAGTGAGAATGTAAGTCTAGTTTTTTATTTGAAAATATTCAAGTCTAATACTATTAAGATTGTGGGGACTATATGGTTTTTCAGTCTCTCTCTCACACACACACAAAACAACAATTATAGTCAGTACTGCTGAAATACAGAGTTCGATAATATCTCAAAGGTAGGATAAAAAAAAGAAATGGAAAGTACCAAGAAATGAGCAGAAAAAGACTAGCTAAAAAATAAAGGGAAGTTCTCAAAAAATGTGTCTCCCTTCTCCTATTTCCATGTCAACAGTAAGTATAACTATCAGAAATCTTTAGGAAGTCCAGCACATCTCATCACCTTCTATGGACCAATTCCATTAGTCCAGCAAATGACACACATTTGACAGTCAGAATAAAAAACAGGAGATGCACAGTACCAGACAGAAGCAGAAAGAGTACGTCACTTTTGGATGGCATGATGAAGGAAGTCTTTATGATGGAGATGACATAGAAGTGGGCTTGATTTTAGCTAAGATGGAGTGTCTTCTAGGCCTAGGGCTATAGGAGAATACAGTGTGTACTGGAGGAAAATACTGCTCAGGGCTCATTTAGAATGATGGTAGATGTGAGAGAAGTCTGGAAAAGGAGTTTGATGGCAGTCAGATTGTAAAGAGGCGGTAACGGTCTCAGGAGTATTAGCTAGACAGTGTGGATTTGGTGGAAGATGAGATTTTAGGTCTCCATTGAGATCAATTTGAATACTGAATTTAAATAGAGAGATTTATGAGAACTCTGAAGAGCATTCTGAATATAAAGGAGATAGTTATAATATGTGTTAGCACATAATGCTGTTCTTGCTGATTTTAAAGAACAAGCTGAGGAAAAGTTAGAATACTATTATTTTTCTATTCAGGTTTAAATCGTAAGGTTGTGGATTAAATAACCTCTTGAGAATCTTTCCATCTCCATGATCTATGAATAGCTATCTTTCTGATCTGGTTCTTTTTGAGTATGCGAAATGTTTCTGATATAGCAGAGATTAAATGTCCTATGAACATTTCTCTATTAAAAATCTGCATGTATAAAGAAAGAGATGCAATATAGACCTGCTATACTGTAGCAAATGACCAGCTAAGATTCATGCTCTTTAGTTTTAACAGCAATGAAGGGTTATATTATATTCTGTCGATTTTGTTGTAATTTTAGGAATGGATTGTTAATGCACTGACTTCTTTCACTGCCTGAATATAAAATTCAATGATATTCATGATATTCTGATTGTAAGGCCAAGATATAGAGGAAATGCAAAATATAATAAAGCTTGGTAGGAAAACAGAAACAAAGCCATTTACATGAATGAAGACACAGAGCTGTAGATGCCCAAATATAAAGTATAATAACTAACTCAGCTGAGTGTACCAAAATTGAGAGTTGATTAGACTAAACCATTACAAAATACACTGATATTTTTGCCAATAGGACACGACAGTTATAAAATTACAGATTTATTTCTCAGATATTAGCATACATACATTCTAGATATCAAAAGAAGGCATTTTGCATCCTCTAAAATGAGCTTGTAATATCCTATTAAAATAATACTTATCAATGCAGCTCTAACTAAATGGCCAATAGTTTTTAGCTATTGTGCAGTTCACTGTTGAGAAGTTGATTAGGTAATTGCTGAGTAAATCTAATTCCATTGTTGACTGAAATAATAAAATTGTTTCCTGAGCTGGTCATTGTGATCATCCCTTAACCAACCTGAATGGGATATGCATTAATTACAGAGTGGTTAGCACACCAAACCTCTACCCCCACCACATACACACAATAGAAACAGTTGATCTTATAGATACAACCCTAATTCTTAGAAAACATGCTTTATCTTGAAAGAAACTTTGGTATAATATTTGAGAATATGGGTGGGCTTTGGAGTCCTGCTCAGCTAAGTGAGCTAGTGAACAGCACACATTTAGCTCAGTACCCACTACAGATTAAGAGTAATTATTATTAGCTATTAGTACTAATATTTTCCTTAAAGAAAGTTACGTGACAAAACAAAACTATTAGTTTAAATATAGAAATCTGATTTTAAGGAACTTTATGATTAGTGGCCAAACTCTAGGAAACCTGGTTGGCTTCTTCACATTTATTTTCCTTCCACCTCCTTTTAAGGATACAAATAAGCAAAACTAATATAGGTCAAGATCAAAGAATTTAGCTAACATATCCAACCAGCACAACCAAACACACTCAGCAAATATTTCTTCTCCTTCTTCATGCAGTGGGCACTTGGTTAGTTGTTACTGGCTTATTCACAAAGTACTAGTGAGTAATGGGTTAAGGTATGGGCACTGGAATCAGTTTACTTGAAGTTGAACCCTGTCGTCTTTGTTTACCAGAAAATCACCTAATTCTTCTGGGTTTCAATTTGTGTTTCTTTGAAATAGAGATAACAAGGGTACCTTACAGGGTGGTGATGAGGATTGAATAAAATAATTCAACTGGAACACTCACGACAGTGCTTGTCCATAATAATCACTGATAAAATGTTATTATTATTACACTTTTTCTTCAGAAAATATATGTTTGTTGGATGTGATGAGATTATGAATCCATAGTATTCATGAATGTTCTCTTTGACCAAATAGGAACATTTCTTACTCCAACTAGATTCTTCTCAAGGCAAAGGAGAGCTGGGGGACAAGCAAAACCGGTACAATTTTTGTTCCTACAACTCTTTAGAAGTGCTAATGTCAAAGGAATGTTTGAAAATTGGGGAATGAAATAAAAGTATTTTGAGAGGTCTTTATGTGGTATTTATGAAAGTCTCATGAAGGTGAGAAACAAATGACCAAACAAAAGATATGAAATAAATTACCAAATATCTGTAATTCAGAAAAAACAAAGCTTTTCATGACTAAAAAAAATTGGCCTTTATTCATATTTTAAGTGTTAGAATAAATGTGACTTCAAAACATATTTTTCTAAGTTTCCTTTCGCTCATGTGACTTTGGGGGCAGTTGCTTTGCTATATAGATGTCTGTGAATATAAGGATGATGAAGAGTATTTATCTGTAATAGTATTTGTCTATTTCATGTAGAATTTCAACATCTATGTTCTTTTCCTTTAAAATGCATTGATAAGGACTTCTGGGGAAGATAGCAGAGTGGGAGGATCCTAAACTCCCCTTCTCCCGAGGATACAAATAGATAACAGCCACATGAGTGCAAACAACCTAGAAAATGACCTGAAGATTAGCAGAACAAACTCTCTACAGCTAAATGTAGAGAAGCCCATATCAAAGAGGGTAGGAAGGGCAGAGAAGCAGTCAGGAGATAAACAGACCACAGGACTGTACCTGCGAGGGAGGGATGCTGTGGGCACAGAGAAGGGAAAGAAATAGACTCTCACATCAGGCACCCTAGGCATGGGGAGTTTACAAGGAGAGGATGAATACCCATAACATTTGGCTTTGAAAACCAGAAGGGCCAAATTTCAGGAGTTCTTACAATCAGTGAGGTTTAAACCCCAGAACTTTCAAAATCAGCAGACTCATGGGAGAACCAGGGAAGAAACTGTGCCCTCACCCTTAAGGAGACAGCACAAAAAACAGACCCATGGAGATAGAGCATAGAAGCAGCAGTTTGAAAATCATCTGGGGTATATGGGAGAGAGATTTGTTTACTAAATTCAGAGCATGTACTGGATCTGAGAATTGGTATTTCTCTCCCCTTCCCCCCAGAATAAACACAAAGACAACAGTAGTAAACAGCACAGCACCAATACTGGCTACTTAACTTGCTAAGAGTACACCTGCCCACGTGTTCTCCTGGAGGCATGCCCCCTCCAGCAGATCCCCACAGACCCTGCTAACACCAGACATCCCAACCCTATGTGCTTCTGTGGACCCACCCCCTCCAACTGGCCTGTGGTCCAGCAGCTGTTGTTCCCCTCTGACCACTGCAGATCTTGCTGGCACTGTAAGCCCTGTCCCCACATCCTCCTGCAGTTCACTGCTACTGCATCTCTGGCAAATGCCTGGTCTGATTCAACTCAAGCACAAGGCAAGCCCATATTGGCCCACTAATACCACAGGGATGAAATAATGTCCACAACAGGCAAAGACAGTCATTGTACATGACTGTGCTGAAGGCAAAAGTGGCTCACCACAGCAGCAGGGCACATTCAACATACAGGAAACATCATGAAGTGCCTGGTTCTGGTGAATAGGGGATATTGCACTGCAGGAAACTACATGACCCTTTCTTCATAAGGCCACTACCTTCGAGAGCCAGAGACACAGCTGACTTTCCTAACTCATAGAAACAGACACAGAGAGTTAGATGAAATGAGGAGACAGAGGAATATTTTCCAAATGAAAGAAAAGGACAAAATCACAGAAGGAAACCTTAATGAAACAGAGATAAGTAATATGCCTGATGGAGAATTTAAAGTAATGGTCATAAGGATACTCAGTGGATTTGAGAAAATAATGGAAGACCTCAGTGAGACCCTTAACAAAGAGATAGGAAACATGAAAAAGAACCAATCAGAGAAAAAATACTAAAGAAATAAAATTAAAAATATACTAGATGGAATAAACAGTAGACTAGAGAAAGGGGAAGAACAGATCAGTTACCTGGAGGACAGAGTAATAGAGAGCAATCAAGCTGAATGGGAGAGGGAAAAGTAATAATAAAAGTGAGAATAGACATAGGAAACTGAGCAACACCATCAAGTGTAATAACATTTGCATTATAGGGATCTCAGAAAGAGAAGAGAGAGAAAAGAGGGCAGAAAATTTATTTAAATAAATAATAGCTAAAAACTTCTCAAGTCTGGAGAAGGAAACAAAAATCCAGATCCAAAAGGCACAGAAAGCCCCCAACACAATCAACCCAAGTAAATGCACACCAAGACACATAGTAAATAAAATGGCAAAAAGGAGTAATAATAAGAGAATTTTCAAAACAGCAAAGAAAACAGTTACATACAAGGGAAACCCCATAGGCCTATCAGCAGATTTTTCAGCAGAAACTTTCCAGGCCAGAGGGAGTAGCATAATATAGTCAAAGTACTGAAAGAAAAAAAAAAAAAAACTGCAGCCAAAAACACTCTACCCAGCAAGGCTATTGTTCTGAATAGAAGGAGAGATAAAGAGTTTCCCAGACAAACAAAAGTTTAAAAAACTCATGACCACTAAATGAGCGCTATAAGAAATGTAAAAGGGAACTCTTTGAGTGAAAAATAAAGATATAAGTAGGAGAAAGAAAAGTAGAAAACACAAAAGCAATAAAAATAAGAATATCTATAAAAATCAGTCAAAGGATTCACAAAATAAAAGAACGCAAAATATGACACCATATACCTAAAACATGGTGAAGGGAGACAGGAGTAAATTATGGATTCAAACTTACATAACCATCAACTTAATATAGACTGCTATACGCAGAAGCTGTTATATGCAAATCCAATGGTAACCACAAATCAAAACCCAGTAATAGATATGCAAAATATAAAGAGAAAGGAATCCAAATATATCACTAAAGAGAGCCAACAAACCATGAGAGAGGAGAGCAAGGAAAGAAAGGAACAGAGAATAGCTTCAAAAACAATCATAAAATAAGTAACAAATGGCAATAAGTACATACTTATCAATAACTGCTTTGAATGTAAATGGACTAAGTGCACCAATCAAAAGACATGGGTGATGGAATGGATAAAAAAGAAGACCCATCCAAATGCTGTCCACAAGAGACTCATTTCAGACCTGAAGATACATGCAGATTGAAAGTGAAGGGAAGGAAAACCATTTATCATGCAAATGGCAGTGAAAAGAAAGCTGGGGTAGCAATATTTATATCAGACAAAATAGACTTTAAAACAGACTGAAGCAAGAAGCAAGGGCCCTATATAATCATAAAGGAAACAATCCAACAAGAAAATATAATAATTGTAAATATTTATATACCCAACACGGGAGCACCCAAATACATAAAGCAGCTAATAACAAGTATAAAGGAAGTAATTAATAGTAATATAATAATAGTAGGGGGCTTTAACACTCCACTTACATTGATGGAAAAATCATCCAAACACAAAATCAACAAGGAAACAGTGGCTTTGAATGACGCAATGAACCAGATGGCTCTAACAGATATATTCTAAACATTCCAACCTAAAACAGCAGAATACACATTCTTCTTATGTTCACATGAAACAGTCTCCTGAATAGATCACACATTAAGCCACAAGACAAGTCTCAACGAATTCAAAAAGATGTAAGTCATACCATGCCTCTTTTCTGACCACAATGCTAAGAAACTAGAAATCAACCACAGGAAAAAAACCTGGAAAAAAACACAAATGCATGGAGGTTAAATAACATGCTACTAAACAGTGAATGGGTCATTTAAGAAATCAAAGAGGAAATCGAAAAATACATGCAGACAAATGAAAATGAAAACACAACTGGTCCAAAATCTTTGGGATGCAGCAAAAGCTGTTCTAAGAGGGAAGTTTATAGCAATACAGGTCTATTTCAAGAAGCAAGAAAAGGGGCGCCTGGGTGGCTCAGTCGTTAAGCGTTTGCCTTCGGCTCAGGTCATGATCCCAGGGTCCTGGGATCAAGCCCTGCATCGGGCTCCCTGCTCCACGGAAAGCCTGCTTCTCCCTCTCCCACTCCCCCTGCTTGTGTTCCCTTTCTCGTTGTGTCTCTCTCTGTCAAATAAATAAGTAAAAAAAAAGAAGAAGAAGAAGAAGCAAGAAAAATCTCAAATGAACAACCTAACCTTACACCTAAAGGAGCTAGAAAAAGAAGAACAAATAAAAGCCAAAACCAGGAGAAAGAAAGGAAATAATAAAGATTAGAGCAGAAATAAGTGAAATAGAAACTGAAAAAATCAATAGAACAGACCAATGAAACCAGGAGCTGGTTCTTTGAAAAGATCAACAAAATTGATAAACTTTTAGCCAAACTCATCAAAAATAAAATAAATAAAAAAGAGAGAAAATTCAAATAAAATCATAAATGAAAGAGGAGAAATAACAACCAACAGCAAGAAATACAAAGGATTACAAGAGAATATTATGAAAAATTATATGCCAACAAATTGGACAATCTAGAAGAAATGGATAAATTCCTAGAAACATATAACCTCCCAATACTGAAGCAGGAAGAAATAGAAAATTTGAACACAACAATTACCAGCAATGAAATTGAATCAGTAATCAAAAAACTCCCAACAAATGAAAGTTAAGGACCAGATGGCTTCACAGGTGAATTCCACTAAACATTTAGAGGAGAGTTAATACCTATTCTTCCCAAACTATTCCAAAAAATAGAAGAGAAAGGAAAGCTTCCAAATTCATTTTATGAGGTCAGGATTATCCTGATGCCAAAACCAGATAAAGACACTACAAACAGGGAGAACTACAGGCCAGTATCTCTGATGAACACAGATGCAAAAATCCTCAGCAAACTCTTAGCAAATGAAATCCAACAATACATTAAAAAATCATTCACCACGATTTAGTGGGATTTATTCCTGGGATGAAATGGTGGTTCAGTATTTGCAAATCAATCAACGTGATACATCACATTAATAAGAGAAAGGACAAAAATCATATGATCAATTCAATAGATGCAGAAAAAGCATTTCACAAAGTACAACATACATTCATGATAAAGACCTTCAACAAAGTAGGTGTAGAGGGAATATACCTAAACAAAATAAAGGTGATAATGAAAACCCATAGCTCATATCATATTCAATGATGGAAAACTGAGAGCTTTTCCCCTAAGATCAGAAACAAGACAAGAATGTCCATTCTCACCACTTTTATTCAACATCGTACTGGAAGTCCTAGCCACAGCAATCAGACATGAAAAAGAAATGGAAGGCATCCAATTTGGTAAGGAAAAAGTAAAAATTTCTGTATTTTCCAATGACATGATACTATATATGGAAAACTCTAAAGACTCCACCAAAAAACTGCTAGAACTGATCAATGAATTCAGTAAGGTCAAAGGATACAAAATCAATGCACAGAAATCCATTGTATTTCTATACACTAATAATAAAGTAGCAGAAAGAGAAAAAAAAACAACAATCCCAATTAAAATTGCACCCCCCCAGGGGCACCTGGGTGGCTCAGTCCTTAAGCATCTGCCTTCAGCTCAGGTCATGATCCCAGGGTCCTGGGATCGAGCCCCATGTCAGTCTCCCTGCTCAGCAGGAAGCCTGCTTCTCCCTCTCCCACTCCCCCTGCTTTTGTTCCCTCTCTCGCTGTGTCTCTGTCAAATAAATAAATAAAATCTTTAAAAAAAATTATTGAAAAAATAAATAAATAAATAAATTTAAAAAAATAAAATTGCACCCCTCAAAAATAAAATACCTAAGAATAAACTTAACCAAGGAGGTGAAAGACCTGTATTTAAAAAACTATAAAATACTGATGAAAGAAACTGAAGTCAACACAAACAAATGGGAAGATATTCCACGTTGATGAATTGTGAGAATATTGTTAAAATGTCAAAACCACCCAAAGCCATCCACAGATTTAATGCAATCCCTGTCAAACTACCAACAGTGTTTTTCACAGAACTAGAACAAACAATCCTAAAACTTGTATGGAACCACAGAAGACCCCAAATAGCCAAAGCAATCTTAAAAAAGAAGAACAGTACTGGAGGTATCACAATCCTAGATTTCCAGATATACTACAAAGATGTCGTAATCAAAACAGCACAGTACTAGGACAAAAAAAGACACATAGATCAAGAGAACAGAATAGAGGTCCCAGAAATAAGCCCATGACCATATCATCAATCAATCTTCAACAAAGGAGGTGAGAATATGCAATGGGAAAAAGACAGTCTTTTCATGAAATGGCATTGGGAAACCTGGACAGCTACATGCAAAAGAATGAAACTGGACCACTTCTTACTCCACACACAAAACAAACTCAAAATGGATCAAGGACCTAAATGTGAGACCTGAAACCATAAAAATCCTAGAAGAAAGTATGGGCAGTAATATCTCTGATGTCAGCCATAGCAACATTTTTCTTGATATGCCTCCTGAAGCAAGAGAACCAAAAGCAAAAATAAACTACTGGGACTACATCAAAATAAAAAGCTTCTGCACAAAGGAAACAATCAATAAAACTAAAAGACAACCTACTGAATGGGAGAAGATATTTGCAAATGACATATCTGATAAAGGGTTAGTATCCAAAATAGATAAAGAACTTATGTAACTCAACACCCAAAAAACAAATAATCCAATTTAAAAATGGGCAGAAAACATGAACAGATATTTCTCCAAAAAAGACATACAGACGGCCAAGAGACATATGAAAAGATCCTCAGCATCAGTCATTATTAGGGAAATGCAAATCAAAACCAAAATGAGGTATCACCTAACACCTGTCATAATGGCTAAAATAAAAACTCAAAAAACAAGGTGTTGGTGAAGATGTGGAGAGAAAGGAACCCTCCTCATGCATTGTTGGTGGAAATGCAAACTGGTGCAGCCACTGTGGAAAACAGTATGGTGGTTCCTCAAACAATTAAAAATATAACTACTCTATAATCCATTAATTTCACTACTGGGTATTGACCCAAAGAATATGAAAACACATATTTGAAGGGATATATGCACCCCTATGTTTACTGCAGCATTATTTACAATAGTCAAATTATGGAAGAAGCCCAAGTATCCATCGGTAGATGAATGGATAAAGAAGAAGTGGTACAGGGCGCCTGGGTGGCTCAGTCGTTAAGCGTCTGCCTTCGGCTCAGGTCATGGTCCCAGGGTCCTGGGATCAAGTCCCGCATTGGGCTCCCTGCTCTGCGGGAAGCCTGCTTCTCCCTCTCCCACTCCCCCTGCTTGTGTTCCCTCTCTCACTGTGTCTCTCTGTCAAATAAATAAATAAAATCTTTAAAAAAAAAAATAAAGAAGTAGTAGTATATTCACAAAATGGAGTATTACTCAGCCATAAAAAAGAAGGAAATATTACCTTTTGCAACAACATGGGTAAATCTAGAGTGTATAATGCTCAGTGAAATAATTCAGTCAGAAAAAGACAAATATATGATTTCACTCATATGTGGAATTGAATAAATAAAACAAATGAACAAAGGAAAAAAAAGCCAAACCAAGAAACACTCTTAACTGTAGAGAACAAACCAGTGGTTACCTGAGGGGAGGTGGGTGGGAGTATGGGTGGAACAGGTGAAGGGGATTAAGAGTACACTTACCACAGTGAGCACTGAGTAACATACAGAATTGTTGAATCATGCTATTAAACACTTGAAACTAATATAACACTATATGTGAACTATACTGGAATTAAACTTAAAAAGGAAATAAAACACTGTGATGAAAATACAAGAAAGAAGTGTACAATTTTGTCCTACAGGGCCAGAAAAAAAAAACCTACCTGGTGGCATGCTTTAAAATTTCTCGTTATTTTCTTATTTGACAACTAAATCAAACAACCAATACTCTTACTTTCTCCTATCTAAACAATTTTACAGGGACTACCTTGCAAATGTCCCAAGAGATAGGCCTGCTCACAGTGAAAAATGTACTCAGCAGGAAATTCACTTAATGATAATGATTATTCTTCTATGTAATGGACATTTCATTGTCAGTAAAGTGTAATATTATTCTGCTGAAAGCTTTACATATGCGGCCAGCTCCAAAGACATACTAGCTTAACCTGCATGTCTCACTTTCCAGTTTTATCATTTGTCTTTTTGCATATCAATGAGATCATTTCATGCTTGGTATGTGGACTGCTTTATGCTAGTGTCATTTGCTTTTATTGGGGGAAAAACCTCCATAGTTTGTATGGATACATGGATTCATGAATATATTTCACACGGTGTCCTCAGATAGAAGTGGGCAGCTATCCTCCCTCCATGTATGAGTGTATAGCTAGAGATTATTTTTCTACTTTCAGTAAAGCAAAGACTTGCTATATATCCACTCTTTACAATAGCAACATTTTAATTTGGTCAGGATTTTCACTCAGTAGAGGTCAAAGTCAAGACATGGTAGTGTATTTGAGGGCTCACTGAAAGCTCTCCCTTACACAAACACAAAATCTCTGTATAGGTTTCAAAGGGTCTGCAATGTCACAATCAGTTGTGGATTTAGTATTAGTGGCCTGTTTTCTCTTCAAAACATAAATACTTTTTGGACCTAAACTTATGTGACCTCTACTTTCAGATGATGTTCTTCCAAAGTAGGAATTTTGCTCTTCATCAGAGTCAGGGGCAATAAAATGGGGGAAGAGGCCAAAAAAGGACGAAGATGTGTTTGGGACCCCTGAACTCTGAAAATAAACTTAGAATTCTTCCTAACTAAAGTATTAAGCAGATGAAATACACTTAAAGACATATTAATAAATGGATAACTTATTCTTATATAGACCAAGGAAATATAGGCAATATATTAACATGTAAATATGCCACACAAATCAGCATTTTTGTATCAATCCCATCTAACCTCATGGGAATGTACTTACATCATTCAAAGCAAAAATATGTTGTATGTCCTCACAGAAGCACATATTCTGCTATAACTTAGATATACCTATTTCTCATATTCATGTAATTACATTTAAAATCTCTAACATTGTGTTATCATGATAGATAGATGATAGATAGATAGATAGATAGATAGATAGATAGATAGATAGATAGATAGAAAGATAGATGTAGATGACCTATAAATGGACTATATATAGTCAGACAGATACAAAAAAACCTTATTAAGCATGCAGTATCTTTTGAAGTATTTTTAATATCTGCTATACCCTAGGGTCTAAGAGGGTAGGGTTCAGATGCAATTATTCCCAACTTTATAGGCTAGCATTTAGAACAATGAGTAACCCTAAAAGGTTTTACAACTTACTGATGTTGTATATAGCAGGAGATAGGCTCCATTTTCTAAGACACAGCTACCTAAATGCATTTCACTGTAGAATTACTTTAAAAACGTAATGCGTTGCTAGAATGCTAAAGGAGTTGAGATATGATCTACATTTGGTTTAAGATTGAGAGCAAAATAATGATTTGAGAGATAAATTTATTTCTGTTAAGAAATGTCCCAAAGCATTTATTTTGATAACATCAAATAATATTACCAATATATGCTGACATAAAATAATTCATATAATAGAGATTAGATCTAACCAATAAGATTAAAAAGTAAATGTTCCCTAAGTCATTAATACATAGATTGACTATCATGTATCATGTGCTTTCTTGTCCAATTTCCTGGCATTTAGGGGTTCAATACAAAATGTGTAAAAGCATAATTCACTACAATATATATAAAAATATAGTTAGTATTGTTCTTAAATTTATTCCAAAATAATGACTATTGTTTTTTTATGAAATGCTATATTATGAAGAATTCGACCAATACAATTAAAAAATAAATCCTCAAACTATGCCACCCAGAAAATGACCATTAGCCCTGAATAAACTTTATTAGTCATCTCTATGCATTTAAACATGAATTGTTAGGTAGATAGGGATAGGAAGACAAACAGAGTTATATAAAAATGATACCACACTAAAAAAAAAAAAAAAAAGATACCATGCTTTTTTTTTTTTAATTCTTATTAAGATTTAACTTACATAAAATAGAATTTTCCAACTTCACTCAATTGTATGTGCTTTGGCAAATACAAAGAGTGGTATAAACCCCACTACAGTCATGATATTGATCACCTTTTATAGCCTAAAAATATTCTCTCATGCTCTTTGCTGCCAATTCTATCCACTGGCTACCATGGATCTGTTTTCTGCCACTACATTTTTACCTTTATATAAATTCATATAAAAGAAATCAAACAGCATTTTGGCTTTGTGTCTGGGTTTTTCACTTAGCGTAATGCATTTGATAATCAGCCATGTTGTTGTGTGAATCCATAGTTCATTCCTTTGTATTGTGGAATATTGTTCTGAAGTATAGAGGCACCACACATCCATACATGGGCAGTTTGTTTTCAGTTCTTGCAGTTTTTATCAGTTTTAAATTATTATGAATAAAGCTGCATTTGAGAAGATGGTGTGTGTGTGTGTGCGCACGTGTGTATGTGTTTGTGTGTGAGTATTGGGGGCATTGGTAATACTGAATATTGCTGAGTTATATGGTTTATATATTTAATTTCATAAGACACTGTCACATTGTTTTTCCAAATGATTATAACATTTGGCATTTTAACCAGCAATGAGTGAATTCTATTCGCTCCACAGCTTTGATAATATTTAAATTCTTTTATTTTAGTGAGTATATAGTGGTTTCTCGCTGTGGTTTATTTTGTGTTTCCCCAATGACTAATAATTTTTAGCATCTTTACAAGTGCTCATTTGTCATATGTATTTTTTTTTGGATGTGGCTATTTTGTTGTTGCTGCTGTTGAGTTGTATATTAGTGTTCTAGGGTTGCCATAACAAAGTACCACTAACTGTGTGGCTTAAAATATCAGAAATGTATGGTCTCACAGTTTGGAGGCTAGAAGTCCAAAATCAGGGTATGGGCAGTCACACTCCCTCTGGTCTGAAGGTGAGAATCCTTCCTTACCTCTTCTTAGCTTCTGATGGTTGGCTTATAGCTGCAGCACAGTGGTCTCCGCCTCTGTCATCATGGGGTTGCTCCCCACCCAGTGTCTTTGTCTCTTCTTCTTCTCTTAGAAGGACATTAGTAGTATTGGATGAAAGACCCACTCTACTCCAGTATGACTTCGTCTTAACCATTGTACAAATAAGGCCCTATTTCTAAATAAGCTTACATTTTGAGGTAGTAGGAGTTAGAACTTCAAAATATCTTTTGAGAAGACATAATTCAACTCATAAGAGTTTGAGGGTTTTTTCTTATAATCAAGGTGTAGAAATTCTTCATAAATTATACATAAAAGTCCTTAATTCTTTTTTCATTTATCTATACGTTTAACTTGACGCCTATGGCATATGATCTTATTTACTGCTGCTTTATAGTAAGTCTTGAAATCAAGCACTAAGAGTCACCCAGTTTTGTTCTTCTTTTCGAAATTATTTTGACTATTCTAGAACCTTTGCATTTCTATATAATTTTTAGAATCAGCTTGTCAGTTTCTATACACACACAACACTTCTTGAATTTTTATTGGGATTGCATTGAATCTATAGATCATTGTGGGAGATTAGATACTGTAACAACACTGACTTTTAAAATTCAAGACCAACATATACTTCTCCATTTATTTAGATCTTTAATCTTTTTCAGAAATATTTTAGCTTTAACGTAAAAGTCCTGCATACTTTTGTTAAACTTATTCCCATATATTTTATGTTCTTTGGTTATAGTCATAGAAGTGCTACTGGATTCAAAATTTCAATTTTCAACTAATTCTTCTGATCCATGAACATGGTATCCATTTCCACTCATTTAGGTCTTCTCTAATTTCTTTCAGCAATATTTTTTAGCTTTCCATTACAAGTATTACATATCTTTTGTTAAATCTGTCCCTTGGTATTTCATTGTTTTGATGCTATTATAAACTGTATTGTTCTTTAATTTTATTTTCCTTTACTACTGATGTTACTTTTCTATTGCTGATTAACATATTACCACGACACCAGCAACTTAAGACAAAATTTATTGTACTATATTTCTGTAGGTCAGAAGTCCAACACATGTTCTCACACAGTGTCAGGCTGTTCTAGGGAAGAATCCATTTTCTTGCCTTTTTCAGCTTTTACAGGTTGGTTGCATTCTTTTCTTGTCTCCCATCTTCCTTCATCATCAAAGCCAATAATGTTGCATCTCTTTGACCTTTCTTCCATCCTCACGTCTCTCTGACCACAGTCAGGAAAGACTCTTAACTTTTAAAGATTTAGATCTTCATCCCACTTAGAGTGGGATTAGAGTGGGCTAACCCAGACAATCCAGGATAATTTTCCATCACATCTGCGAAGCTGCTTTTGTCATATAAGGTAACATAGTCACAAGTTCCAAGTATTGGGTGTGGCAATTTGGGGGGGAGTATTATTCTGCTTACCACAGAACTAAGATGGAGATGTAAATGGTTTTTGAATATTGAACTTGTACCCTAAGATGTTGTTAAACTCATCTCCTAGTTTCATAGCTCTCTTTTTTATAGATTCCTTAGGATTTCTACATAGACAATCATATCATCTTCAAATAAACAGTTTTACTTCTTGCTTTCAAATATGTATAGCATCCATTTCTTTTTCTTGTCTTATAGCACTGACTAGGATCGCTATTAAAATGTTGAGTAGAAATGGTAAGAATAGACTTTCTACCCTAGTCTCATTTCCATTTTTAAGATAAAAGCTTTCAGGGGGCGCCTGGGTGGTTCAGTTGTTAAGATAAAAGCTTTCAGTCCTTCAACATCAAGTACAATGGTAGCTCTAAGTCTGTGTAGATTCCCTTAACCACGTTTGGAAAATTCTCTTCTAATTCTAGTTTGTTGGTATTTTTCCTCTAAATAGATGTTGAATTTTGTGTACTTTTCCTTGTTTACAAAATAAGGACATCTAAAAACACCTTAGAATGGAGATTACAGTAAGGTAATATATGTAAAAGAGTCTAACTTTTTTGTGAGGCAAATAGGGCATAGACGCATATACTATTTGTGCCAATACGGTGTAAAGTAAAATCATACTTGTTATGAGAAAGTAGACAGAGAGACAGCAAAGCACACATATTTTCCTAGCTCTTACCCTAAATAAAGGATTGTTTCAGTGGGAAAATTAGACTGGCCTCACCATGTGAAAGGCTCTAAGAGGGACACTCAGCCTCTATACACCATCAACATACAGAATAATGGAAGGGAAGTGCAGTGTAGAGGATACCTAAATAACTGCCTCACAATGCAGTTTCCTGGGTAAAAAAGTATCCTTGTTGAAAGGGAGCATGTCCATAGTTCAATGGCTGTTACCATCCTTTTCTTTTGATCTAACTCAAATGGCTACACCAGCCCCTTGCTAAGCTACTGAAAAAAAGGTGTAAAAAATAAATACTTCTTCCTGGGACATTCAAATTGGTTTCTGACATTTATACTATGCACTCCATATTAATCTCTTTTTTCTCCCTCTTCACCTACTCCCAGAAGGCCAGGATCTCAAAGTCTACCAATCTTTTTCTTCATTTTTCCAGGATAATTGCAGAAAAACACAGCCAAATAGCAGTGAATGTATGTATAATCATCTTCTTCATATTATTAGTGTAACACCTACATAAAGCTAAGTAAACAGAGCCTTTCTAAAAAACAAAGTTATTTGATGGGTACCTTTTGTGCAATAACAAATGAATATGGCAATTCACAGCAATTAATAAAATGACCTGGTCTCTATACTTCTTTGGTAATGTTCCACACATGGAGCTCATTATTTCATTTTCCCAGTAAAAAGAATGGAGTCATGAAGGTCAAGATTTCATGCAGTTGTTAACTTGAGTTTAAGTTAATTAGGCACTTGGTGTTTATCATTTGACAGATTTCCTTTATCCTCACTCCCTTAATTTGACCTCTCATAGTTTCTTTTCACACGAAGCGCTTCTTTCAAATGAAAACATCTCAGGCAGAGGAGTGATAAATAGGGTGGGAAAGGAACTCTATTTCAGGGTCTCCAGATACCAACATTCTAAGTTTGCAGCCACTGTGACCGTGGAAGTTCATACAGGCCGTGATGGTTAATTTTATGTATCAACTCGACTGACCGAAGGGCTGCCCAGATAACTGGTAAAACAGTATTTCTGAGTGTGTCCATAAGGATGATCCCAGAAGAAATTAGCAATTGAGTCAGTAGACTGAATCAAAGCTGCCCTCACCAATGTAGATGGGCATCATCCAATCCATTAAGGGTCCCAATAGAACCAAAATGCTGAGGAAGGGCGTGTTTGTTCTCTGCTTGAGCTGGGACATAGATATCCTGCCCTTGGACATTGACACCTCTGGTTCTCAGCCTTTGGACTATGATCAGCACTTATATCATTGGTCCTCCCAAATCTCAGGCTTTTGTACTCAGACAGGGACTTACATCATTGTTTGCCCTGGTTCTGAGGCCTTTGGACTAGCACTGAAATACATCACCAGCTTGCCTCCTTTACCAGGTTTTCTGATTCTCCAGTTTATAGACAGCAGACTGTGGGACTTCTTGGCCTTTGTAATTGTATGCGCCAATTTCCCCATATATATGTATGCAAATACATGTATATACAAACATATACATATATGTAAACATACATATATAGAGAGAGAGACAGACAGATATCCTATTGCTTGTGCTTCTCTGGAAAAACTAATACACAGGCAAAATGAATATTACTGTTTAGGAGATACCAATAAAGCAAGAGAACCATCTCAAATCATAACTCTCTAGCTCTGTATCTCCTCAAAATTTCCGGTGGGTGAAAAAATTATTTCTCAACAGATTGAATTTAAAAATCTTTCCTTAGGATTAGGGAAATATTGCAAAGTTCTGTCCTTCCTTCATTCTCCCCTTCCTCCCTCTTCCTTTCTTTCCTCTTTCCTTTCTTTCTTCCTCCTTTAGCAGCTTTTTATTTTGATATTTAGGAGGACATATATTGTTCTAGTGGCTGTCTTGATCCTAACAACCTAATATAATACCTCAGTTCCTTCTGTTATTTCTGAATAAAGCTGACACATACAGAATTAATTATTACCAAAGCATCAGTCACAGAGCATTTTTAAAAGTTATGGTAATTGTTAAGCAGTCAAAAGTTTTTCTGAACAGAAGCCAACTTTGGAAATCTTTTTTTAACAGTTTTAAAAGGTAATCACCGAGGAGTCATAATTACTATCTCTTGCTTTTTTGATGGATTTTTATGAGATGTTTATACATTGCAACAAACCATGTTAAAAATTATACCATTCTCCCCCTTTTACATTTAACTGCATAAAAATATTTCTTAGAAAAAGAACAACCTAATTTCAGGTATCACTTCACATGCCAAAAGAAACATTCCTGCCTGCCCACGTGATTGTGTATGTGTAGCTCATGTGATCATATTCATCGTGGTATAGCTACTAGCTACTTCCTCAAAGAGTATGTCATACTTTTTTTCATACAGTTTAGTATAAAACAATTTTCTGTATTTGAAGCATTACTTCCTATTGACTGTCTTGAACCATCATTGCAAAACAGAATTTTGTCATCTTAATGAATTAAATCATAATTGAGAGCACAACAATTCTAATTTTACAATCCTTTTATGGTGAATCTAATTAATAGCATTTAAAGGTCCTTAGGCTTGTATTATGCCTTTATTACTGCAATACTCCCAGACAGCAAGAGTAAGCCCCAAAGCTTTTGAAATACGATGGAGATTTCTACTGACCTCAGATTGCCTTAACACTTGTAATTTCATCTGCAAGGTAACTGCTTTCATGCTCTTTGATGGTACTTTTGCTATCATTTACATACTGTATCCTCTTCTAGACAGCTTTGTCTTATGACGCCCAATAAATTAGCTAGCCACAATGCCATGAGAAAGAGAAGATGGCAAGTCTGAGGCTAAAAATGCAAGCCAACAGGGGCACCTGGGTGGCTCAGTCAGTTAAGCGTCTGCCTTCAGCTCAGGTTAGGATCCCAGGGTCCTGGGATCGAGCCCACATCGGGTTCCCTACACGGCGGGGAGCCTGCTTCTCCCTCTTACCCTGCTCATGCTCTCTCTCTCGCTATCTCTCTCTCTCTTTCAAATAAATAAATAAAATCTTTAAAAAACAATAAAAAATAAAAATGCAAGCCAACCTGAGACTGGTAACAGAAGGTAGAGTTTCATGTTCTGGGCACTGAGATCTTGGCTGAAGAACTGTTTGGCAGTGGTGGCAGAGGCCGTGAGGAGAAAGGTCTTGTACAACAAGGGCAGAAAATGTTGAATGTTACATTTCTTTTCTCCTCTGCCATACCACAGTACCTCCTGAGACTACCTCCGCAGTCCAGCCCTCATTTTGCCTGTTCATTGCAGTCCTGACCAAGTCATCAGAAGGGATTCAGGAGTAGCTGGATATGAAATTAAAAGTAGCTAACTGAGGATGATAACTGGGGAAATCCTCAATGACATTCTTTCATATTGTGATTGAAAGTAGCATTTCCCAAAATGGATATTGCAGAATATATTCCTATGTGAAGTGTCATGAAGATAGCTGTTTCTGACCAAATGGCCAAATACATTTGACAAACATAGTATGTTGTGAAATAATAAGGAATGTATATACTGATCTCTGTTCCTGGTTCCTAACACAGAGCTCCTAAAACCCATGCAAATAGGGATACTAGGAAAATCTTTTGATTTAATATTTAGGCTTTGACCCTGGTTACTGACACAGAAGTCCTAAGACTTTTACAATTTCCTGAGTGATGGGAGCATCTGACACTGAGCTCCTAAGTCCCTTGGAATTTCCTGGGTGAAGGGAATGTCTTTTGTTCTAATCAAGTGACTCTTACATGAGGGCTGGTCACCAGAAAGACCAATGCAGGATAAGAACCTTGGAACTTTCAGACCCAGCCCCTATTCTCCAGAGGGGGACTGGAAATGGAGACAATAATCAATCTCACCTATCTGATGAACCTTCCATAAAGTTTCAATAGTAAAGAAGTTAGGGGAGCTTCTAGGTTGGTGCCAGGAGGGTGATGTACTCCAACCTCACAGGAATAGAAGCTCCTGCACTCAGGGCCCTTCTAGACCTCACCCTATGTATCTCTTCATCTAGCTCTTCATCTGTATCCTTGATCACATTCTTTATTATATAATAAACTGGTAAATAAATGTAACTAAGTGTTTCTCTAGTTGAATAATCTGTTCTAGCAAATAATGAAATCCAAAGAGGGGATCATAGGAACCTCCAATTTGCAGCCAAGTTGGACAGAAGTTGTGGGGACCTGTTACTTGTGATTGGTGTCTAAAATGGGGAGCAGTGTTATGGGACTGAGCCCTTATCCTGTAGGCTCTGTGCTAACTCTGGTTGGTGTCAGAATTGAATGGAATTGCAGGACACCCAACTGGTACTGCAGAGAATTGCTTGGTGTGCAGGGAAAACCCCATACACCTGTTGTCATAAGTATGTGTATGTGAGTAAAGGAGATACAGGGAGTTTTTCCTAGACATGTCATTCCCCCATTGTGAATTCACAATGTACATTTATTCATGACTACTTATGCTGAAGAAATCAATGTTGCCAATTAAATCTACTAACTAGTGTTCAATATACTTAACCACATAATGCGTTTTTTTCCGCTTTGTAACATTTTTAACCTCCCATGGAACTAATATCATGCAGAACCTATTCTGTAACATGCTGGTCTGAAGATTTTCCAAATGTATAACTTACTTAAGTTTGTGGAGGCATCAGATCCCTTTGGAGGTGTGGTGGGTATAAATTAAATCTATAAACCTTTAAAGTTGGTCATTTGAGTGCCTGGAGGAGTGTTTCTACAAGTACCAACTAAATAAAAGAAAACAGCAATAACGGAGTTGTCAACAGTCCCAAGTCCACAACGTAGATCTCAGCTGTACTATATGGTTAAGTACCAGTCTCATACACCTTCACTGAAAAGCATAATATTTATGTCAAAATTAGCATTTGAGCTGTGCTGAATTTTGGCTACTCTGAAGGCTAAGATTTAATGATGACAATTAACATATAGTGGGAATTATTACAAAAATTTTTTCCTCAAATTATCTCAGAAAACCCTTTCAACAATATGGTGAAAGGAATAGGATGGTGATATTATTCTTTTTTTTTTTCCTATCTTTAAAAAAAATGGTATTTTCTTTTTTGACCCTAAGGGCCCTGTGTTAGTTATATTTGTGCATGTTGTATATATGTTGTATATAATAGAATAATTCTGTGTGCGGAATAATTCTGTGCCACAAGGACCAAAGACAGGTCTCAGTGTCTTTATCAGGCATGATTCTAACATTTCATTACATCATGGATAATACCACCAAGTACTTTGATGTCATTTTCTAAGACATAAAGTTGAAATCATATTGGCTAGCATTATTTGCTCCTTTGGAAATACATATAATCCCATCCAAATATGTTATTGCTTTTTTCTGCCTTTTTGTACACTATTGATATTTAAGATAAAGCATTTTTTCTTCTGTCTTTCAAAAAACTTGTTATAACCTTTGGGATAAAATTGGTTTGTTTAGTTTTTTTGGGTTTTATTTTGGTTTTCGTTGGTTTAATGTTCTCCCCCAGAAGCCACTATAGCACTGGATACAAAGAAGGTACTCCATGAAAGCTGTCACTTCCTGGGGATCCTAGGGCTCATGACGCTCTCTTAGACATCACAGAATTTGCAGAATTATATTCAAAACTGCTACAAGAGTGAACATTTTCTTTTCATCCAGGTGTTCAAAACTTTTTAAATAAACTTTTTATGAAGTATAACATAGGTAAGTATGCAAATATAAGCATCAAGCTCCACTAACTTTTATAAAGTAGACATACCAGGTAACCAACACTCAAAACTAATATTATCTGTACAAATCCCTTTATGCCCTTACCAGTCACTATCCCCACCAATCAAACCACTATCCTGGCTTCTAACACTATAGACTTACATAAGTGAATCACATTGTATATTCTCTTTTGTGTCTGGCTTCTTTCACTCAACACTACCTTTTTTTTTGAGATTCATCTATGGTATATGTAGTAGTTTGTTTATTTTCAGTGCTGTGTAACATTTGACCATAATTTATTTATCCATTCCACTATATATGCATATTCAAATTGCTTACACTCTTTGGCTTTTATAAACAGTGGTGCTTTAAACATTTTTCTACATTTCTTTTGGGTATTTACTCTACAGTGAACTCACTGGGTCTTAGGGTATACCAAAGGTTGTCTAAAGTAAATACTGTCGAATTCTTTTCCAGAGTGATTTCATCAATTTACTCCCCAGCAGTATAAGATAATTCAAATTGCTCCACATGCTCACCAACACTTGACGCTGTCACTTTACACACTTCAGCCAATATGTTGTGTCTGCTGGGTTGTTGTCATTTTTACATTTAATTCTCATTTTTTTTTCAGATATAATTTAGATGCAATAAAATACACCCACTTAAAATGATATCAAATTTTATAAATGTATACATCTGTGTAATTTCCATCTCAATAAAAATAGCAAACATTTCCATCACTCCCAGAAAGTTCCCTTGTGCCCCTTTTCAGTCAATTCCCTCACCAACAGCTACAAGCAAACATGATGTGATTCCTGTCAGTACAGGAGAGTGTTACTTGATGTTGGACATCCTATAAATGCAACCATTGGTATGTACTATTTTGTGTGTACTTCTTTTATTAAAACCAATGTTTTCTAGCTGATCTATGTTTTTATTTGTATCAATAATTCATTTCTTTTTATTACTGAACTGTATTCCATTAATACAGATGGATATTACAATTTGTTTCAACTTTTGATGAGTAAAGTTGCTTCAGGTTTTTGTTTGTTAGGAATAATGCTGCTGTGAACACTCACAAACAAGTCACCGTGTGGTCATTCTTCCCTAGGTGTGTCATATGACAAGTGAAACAACCTAACTGTCCATCAATACATGAGTGGATAAAAAAGGTGGTGTATACGTGTGTGTGTGCATGTGTGTGTGCTGGAATATTACACAGCCATAAAAAAGAATGAGATCTTGCCATTTGCACCAGCATGGGTGAACCTAGAGTATGTTAGACTAAGTAAAGTCTGTCAAACAAAGAAAGACAAATACCATATGATTTCACTTATCTGTGGGATCTAAAAAACAAAACAAACACACAAACAAACACAGCAGAAAGAGACCCATAAATGCAGAGAACAATATGGTTGCCAGAAGAGAGACGGGTGGGGGGAATGAGCAAAAAGAGTTGGACTCTTTCAGGTGTGGAATGAATAAGTCACAAGGATAAAAGGCACCCAAAAGGGAATATAGCCAACAGTGTTGTATGGTGACAGATGGTAGCTACACTTGTGGTGAAAATAACGTATAGAGCTGTCAAATCACTATGTTGTACATCTAAAACTAATGTAACATTCTGTGTCAACTATACTTCAATAAATAAAAATTAAATTAATTAAATAAATAAAATACCTGTGAGGGAAAGGAAGTTTGGGGACTCAAAATAACATAATTTACCATTAATAGCATTACATTTATCAGACATTGGAAATATTCAGATTCCTTTTTGTTTTCAATTATTCAAAATCTTTTCTCCTTTCAGTTATATATGATTAACAATAAAACTATTTCAATATTCCTTCCTACAAAGGGGATATAATAATTTATTAATAATAAAGTCACATCTTACCATTTCGTGGATGCCATAGTTTCTTTCCATTCTCACCGTCATGTTATCTGTGCAGACTGATTCCTAAATGGAAAATATTATCTATGAGTATTCATAGTGATAATAAGTTAGTTACATAGAAAAAGTCAATATAAATGAAGATAATAAAACTTCTATGATTGAGAAATGACAAAATATTTATGTCACACTGTGTTATTTCTTGAACAAACAGGAAATGTAGGATCTTTATTTACACAATACATCCCAAGAATCATAACCACATATTACAAGGTAAATTGTTATTTTTTATTAACTCATATGAAAGTTAACATAAAAGTTCTTGAACTATATATATTACAAATCTTAACTTTAAATGAGGGGGAAAAGTTCTTCAAATATATTAAAGAATTTGTTTACTATGGTAACTAATAATGGAAGACTGTAAGTTATAATTCTATAAATTTCAGAAGACAAACGATGTGGAAAAAACTGGCATTGTAAGAATATTCCAAGACTTATCTATAAATTAGAACCAGTAGAAATGTAGAGTTTTTGTACATCTTTACAGTGTGCATTATTTTTCATTTCATTTTTTAAAAGATTTTATTTATTTATTTGAGAGGGACAGAGAGAGAGAGTGCGCATGAGCAGTGGGAGGGGCAGAGGGAGAAAGAGAGAATCCCAAGCAGACTCTGTGCTGAGTGCAAAGCTCGAGGTGGGGCTAGATCTCACAACCTGGAGATCATGAGCCAAAATCAAGAATTGGATGCTTCACCAGCTGAGCCACCCAGGTGCCCCATTTTTCATTTCATTTTAATAATTCTCCACTACTAGGGCAGGGAAGAAAACAATTGCTGTTAACATCCTTATTAAAGTGCTGGGAAGAAAAGAATCCAATAAACATCGCTTTTTTCAGTTGTTTTAGTCATGAAAGGTTTTTCCAATTTGTGCTATGCCATCTTAGAATAATTTTTCCTTGGGGCGCCTGGGTGGCTCAGTTGGTTGAGCAACTGCCTTCGGCTCAGGTCATGATCCTGGAGTCCCAGGATCGAGTCCCACATCGGGCTCCCTGCTCGGCAGGGAGTCTGCTTCTCCCTCTGACCCTCCTCCCTCTCACTCCCTCTCATGCTGTCTGTCTCTCGTTCTCTCTCTCTCGCAAATAAATAAAATCTTAAAAAAAAAAAAAAATTTAAAAAAAAAAAAAAAAAAAAAAAAAAGAATAATTTTTCCTTTACCTACAAATCCTATTCAGCTGGGGAGACAGATGAATTAAAAGAGAAGTAAAGAAAATTTTTGACTCATGATAGTTAAAATTTTAATATTTTTTCTTAGAAAATGATATTTATTAGATATCAATGAATTCCAAACAAAGGTAAAACATTTTTAAAAATTTCAAACATTGCTCACATCCTTTTACAAATATTTTGATTTTTCCCTGTACTCAGAAGAAAATATCTCTAAAGGTCACATTTGTTCTAACTCTCAAATATGCTACTAGATCTTAAGTCTATACTGCTTCATATCTTGTGGTTGATTGTTATTAAGGCTGTTTTCCTTAAACAAACAAACAAGCAAGCAAACTCTCTTTTTATGTTGTCTAAATTGTGGTGCCATAAAGAACTGACATTCCTAAGCATTTTATTCCTTTGGTCTTGGCTTACTACCCCTAAGACATTTTGTCAAAGAAATATCATTTTGAAAACAAGGAAAAAGAGAGAAAAGAAAATCCTGATACCTTTGTCTATTTAGGAATTCACAATGAACTTAATTCGGAAATATCTCACACGAAAACTTCACACACGCAACTTCTAAGGAGTATTTTGGGAGACATATGCAATATGTCCTAAAACTATCGCAGCTGCAAAAAATAGAAAGAATAACTTGGTTTTTAAGATTAAATGAAAGCAAATGCTTGGGCTGATGTTAGGGAAATGAGAGAAGTGTTTTATAATTACGACTCAGGTCTCTTTAGAAGTTAACCTCTTTTTCTAGTGGGGGAAATAATGGGTGTTACATTTACAAAGGACTTAAATGTCCATTCTTACCAGCATAAGCTTGGTATATCCAGTTGAAAGGATAGTCCTAAGTCAAATCACACAGTTCAAACAAGTTTTAGTCATTCTTCTTGCATAGCTGAAGATCTCAGTAGTTTAATGTCAAGGCAGAAATTAAATTCAGGGGTGTAGAGTAAGATCAACTATATATGATTCTAAAAATTTAGAAAGATATAAACACAGCCTGTTGTTTCCAGTTCTAGGGCCAAAGAATATTTTCTTTCCCTCTGCTTCTTCAAATCTCACCACCAACAAAAACCAACTACTGGATAAAAGAAAACATTCCATCATAAGGGGAATATGAAATTTGTTGTGGCTCAAAGAACTTTTTAAGATCACCTGCTAAATACTCTTAAATGATAATCAAAATGAGAGATCAAGGACAACGTATAGATTTTCCCATAGTTAAGATGGCATACAAAATGATCTTATGATTAATTATGAGATCCGGAGTTGTCTAGAAAGATTAAAAAAAAAAAAAAAGGCCCAGTAGAGATCCAGTTTGCTATCTCAGAATGGTGGAAAGATAGAGATAAAAACCAAAAAAGAAAAAAGAGGTGTATACAAAAACATCAAAAACAAAATAGAGGCCATGGATTACTTCAGATTCTTCTAGATCCTCTAGCCACCGTATGCCCAGTTTGACCCCACACGATTTCCATTGGCAGTAATTAACATTCAAAGATAAATAATATCATGCAAGAGGGTCACAGGCACATGCCACAGCATCACGTGATCCCCATATAACATAATTTATTTAGGGAAATTTTATAAGCAGAGAAATAGTAGGGTGAATACAATCCTCCATACTTTCATTTTTCTATAACATAATATGGACAAAAATGCTCCATCTGCATCAAAACCAAAGTTCTAGGATAGAGGGGCTGGCTATCAGCATGTGGGACAGCAAGTAAGAACTCCAAGAGTGAGTATGTGCTTAATACCATGTTACATATTTACAGGTAAGCCTAACATGGGCAATGGGGAACACAGAGTTTCTCTAAGTCAGGGGTATTTTTTCCGTAAAGGGCCAAATAGTATGCATTTTATACAGAAATATGGTATTCTCTCTTGTTCTCTCTTGTAAGGACTCTACTCTGTTGTGACAGTACAAAAGCAGACATGGACAATATATAAACCAGTGAGCAGGGCAGGTTTCAATGAAACTTCACTTATGGATATTAAAATTTGAATTTCATATAACTTTCATGTTTCACTCATTATTCTTCTTTGGATTTTTTCAACTCTATAAAAAAATTCTTAGCTCACAAGCCATTCAGAAACAGGAAGCAAGCTGGATTTGGCCCTTGGGTTGCAGTGTTTGCTACGTGAAGCAACAAGAAATACATCAAGTGTTCTCTAGGCCCTGGAACAATGCTAGGGAATATGAATACCAAAGTCAAGATGTGCAAACCAACAGCCCTGGAAACAACCTTACATACCAGGAATGCCGACATGAGCTAAAGACCATGGCTCTGTGCAGACCACTTCAGTCTACTGAACCAGCTCGCAGCTAAACTATCAAACGGAGGAAGGCCACCAGGGCCATGTAGTTGTGTCTTTCATTAAGTAACCACAAAAGCTCTACCAGAAAAACCACACATTAAAGCATGCTTTTTATAGAAGATTGAAAACATTTAAAAAGGCCAATTGAAGAAGAGACATCATAAAAAGAATTATTCAAAGAAACAGGGAATGTCAGAAACAGAAATGATAGATAGTATAATCACTTTAAGTTTTCAAAATGGAAAAAAGGAGTTACAAATGTTCAAATAAAGGAATATAAAAGACAGAAAGGGCTGGAAATTCCTAGAACTTACGGAAAAAAACGCAAGTGAAAAAGAAAAATATAATAGTTCTGCAAGTCACATTAAAAACATATAAAAATGAGCATAACTGAAAACAAAGTCAAAAGTGTAGTGGATGGGCTGAAGTAAATCACATAAATAAAAGAGCAGAAAACAAAACAAAACATGAACAGGACTATGGGAAACATGGATACAACAAAAGATACTAAACTACAGATGTTCCCCACTTAACAATGGTTTGACTTAGAATTTTTTCACTTTACGATGGTGTAAAAGTGATATGACTTTGATAGCAACTGTATTTCAAATTCTGAATTTTGATCTATTCCCAGGCTAGTGATAAGCGGTATGATCCTCTCTAAGGAAGCCACAGCTCCCAGTCAGCCACACAATCAAGAAGGTAAACAACCAATACACTTAAAACCATTCTGTACCCATAGAACCATTCTGTTTTTCTACTCCCAGTACAGTCTTTAATAAATTACATGAGATATTCAACACTTCAATATTAAAAAGACTTAGTGTTAGATAATGTCCAACTGTAGGCTAATGTAAGTGTTCTGAGCAAGTTAAAGGTAGACTAAGTTAAGCTATGATGTTTCTGTAGGTGTAATAAAGGCATTTTCAGCTTCATGATCTATTCAACTTACGATGCGTTTATCAGTATGTAATCCTATCATAAGTCAAGGGAGATCTGAATATATAAGAGAACAGAGCAAGTAACACAAAATTCAAGTACACAGTTAACCCGTACTAAAATATGGCAGCCTTGAATCTACAGACTGAGTATAACAGTGTTCCCAGGAAAAATGCATACAGAGGGATTGATATAAATACATGAATTCTGGTAAATTCCTCAGTTTTTAGAGATAAAGGAAGAATAATATAGGTATTCATGAATAAATGAAAGAGCAAGTCACATTCAAAGGGGATGTCAGGTAGTCGTTAGAAGTCTCCAAAGAAATATTCAGTTCCAGAAAAAGTGTAGAAATATCTGTAAATTTCTAAGAAACACTGATATCCCAATTTTATATGCAGGAAGTTATCTTTTATATTTAAAGTTAAAGATAGAACTTTTCACTCTTGCACACTGAAATGTAGCCAAACAAGAAATAACACATGATAAAGAGCTTAGGAAAATAGAAACTAGAGAAAAGAATGGTTAGTGAGAGTTGCATCCATTTATGCCAAAACTAAAGATTAAAGAGCTAAAGGAATTTTAATTATATAATCTAATGTGAATGTTATACTTCTTAGAAATGTTAAAATGATAACATAATTAAAAATAGGGAAAAATGGAAGCTAAAAGGGCAAATGTGGGAGGAAGTGTGAGTGGTATTTTCCTCATATTTCTTAGCAGGGAGTCAAATATTTTTCAATCTTGAAATATATAGTTAAAAATAACTCTTTTTAGACATGCAAGTATCAAAATATTACCTCTCGAGTACAATTTCTCAGTAAGTATTACTGAGTATGCTCCATGAGAAGGCGGAATAATGAAAAAGGAAATTATGATTATCAGGAAACAAGAGATCTGGAATGGATAACTGTCATATATGGCCACCCAATCCTTCAAAAATGCCAACAACATGATAAAGTCTCATATCGTGAGTCCCATCTTCCTGGAGGTAAGACTAAGAACAGTTGCTTCTCTAGCCACCTTGCAGCTAGTTGCAGGCACATGGCCCAGGATCTGGTTGGCTTTCACATGAGTCTTCAATTTCAAGGCAAGAAATGTAAGAAACCCAGCTTTGTTTAATTTTGTTGTTGGATTTGGTGGGTTGGTTTGATTTGGTTTCCTTTTTGAAATGGCTGGCCAAGTATGTTCAGACTGTAGTGATGCTTGTCAAGCAACATCTCTACCATCTCAGATACGAATGAAAGAAGTGGTGGTAGGGATGTCTTAATCACACTGGATCTTCGATGTGGTTTTGCATTTTCCTCACTGAATATTAGTCATGAACATAGTCCGCCAGCCCTCCCACTTACTGTGTAAGCTCCATAGTATTTTTTACTAAATTGGACATTTTCACTAAAAATAAAAGACTCTGATTTTTTTAATTCTCAATTTAAAAGCTATTTTTAGGAGGTATGTCTTACATACACACACAAGCTTCAGTAATTCTGTAAGTCTCACTTCAGGTCCTTTTCTTCAGTTAAAATCAAATAACATTAAGCTTAGTGTTAAGTTAAAATACTTTGCATGATGCTATGTCACTGTATGAAACTATTCCTATCTTTTACACTGCTTGTGTGTGAATAAAGGGAGATGAAGTTGATAGTCACCAAAACTGATTATTGAGTGAAGAAGGGTGATGAGATTTACAGTAAATTTTTGTTTTCTTTTCTGGAACTTTCCATTTTGCTTCACTTTTTTTTTTTTCTTTTTAAATATACAAGTAGGTATTTTTTTTTAAAAGGCCATAAAATAATTATAGCAAAAAATTGGTATAAATTAGCGGCTTCATTCAAAATATTTATTGCAAATTTAAGAAATATTTTTCCCCGTGTAGGCAAAGGATCATATATAAGTGTACATGATGTGTGTATGAATGTGTTTGTGTGCATGTGTTATTTAAGGATCATTACAAACTAGTCCAGTATTTAAATTTTTTTCTATTGTTTATTATGTATTCATACCTCATTTATTACCTGAATAAAGACTGAGAAATGTAGAAGTCAGAGTTTCATAGAACTATTACTCATTACAGCAAAAATTAAGATCTGTGTATACATATGTATTTCTATATGACACATATGCATTTCAGAAGGAAAATAAGACAATTTGACATTCCTTGTTCTAATGTGCCAAAGTTTCCTCTTCACAAAAAAGTCAGAAATAAGAAAAAATATATACACTTATTTTCTTTTCAGATCCAAAAAGTCATGAATATCTACAGAAGCTGATCTCCCGTAGTAATATGCAATGCTAAGTGCTCCATATCCACGAAGAACCTGAAAGAGATTGCACTCGACATAATTATGCAAATAGATTTTTTAAGAAAAAGAAAAAAGCAGAAATGACAATATGCTAATACGGCAGCAGCATTGAATATGATGAGGATTATTAAAATACGAAGTGTTTGTTCATGCCCAGAGCCTTTTTTTACTTAATATTTTTTCATGGCACACAAATCTCCAAAGGAAATATTCAAGAAAGAAAGCCCTCAAATCATAATTACCATAATTATACTTTTTCATCTTAAAATCCCCTCCACACCCCTAGAATAAATATTATATGTAGTATATGGTATCGTAATTAAAGTAAATGTTCAAAGAAATGATGCTTTAATTGCTGTTTGCTACATATTCTATCTAATGAGCCAGAACTACACAGTGTATATGTGTGGTATGTGTCTATTTGTTATTATTATTAGCATGGTGGCTTTGACTAATCTTAATTAAAAATCTGCATAAAATGTTTCTATCCTATTGTATAGAATACACTAGAAATATATAACAAAAATTAATATTGGAAGCAGTGAATAATTTAGACTACTTGCCAAAGAAGTATTTTAAAAGAAAGCTTTCAAATGGAGATAAGCCTTGTAAAGAACATCAGACAGAAGCGGTAGCTGCAAGCTCTTTGCTCAGCCATGTGAATGTATTGTTTAATTATGGATCAAGTTAGTCTTTAGCTCCTTGACCACTGTGGATTATTCTTCCCATTTTCTTCTAGGAGATCATGCTGAGCTGGGTGATAACATAGATAAAACTTGATATTATTCACCAGACTATATTCTCTAAAGAACATCAAAAACCGGTAAGAGGTGGGGGGAGAGGGTGCAGAGAGGCCTTTAAAAGGCTTTGATTTTTGAGTAAAAAGAGAAATTCAGTTATTATTCTAAAACAAAATACAACTCACTCCGAGCAAAAGATTTAAGAACCAGAGATGATATTCTTTTGTGGGGTTAAGTACAGAAAAAAAAAAAAAAAAAGTGATCAAAATACAAAAATGAAATTGTCCTTTTGCCACCAGCATTCACAGTTCAAAGACTAGCAGAATATGGCATCTATGTAATGGTAACTAAGGGGCAAATCCCCCCTACCTCTCTGAAAAGGAGAGCGGTAATGAAAAAGGGAAGTGGGAAGTATCTTCCGGGTTTTCGTCTTTTCCAGAATGTCATAACCAAAATAATGGCCAGCTTCTTCTTGGACAAAGCAAAAATATTTTATTCCTAAAGTTCAGAATCTCTGTTTTTAAATAATAAACGGTAATCTACCTTTTTTTGTTCCAGAAGGAGGCAATCTTGTGTGACTGAAGGATATTTAAAATGAGGGTGAGAAAAGTGTGAGTGTTCGCTCCCTCATTGTCACTAACTAGCAATGTCTTTGGTTAATTTCTTGGGATTTCCATTCCACACCTACAAAATGAAGGGGCTAGCTAAATAAGGTACTGGGGAAACCAAAAATACCACGATTCTAAGATCGCTAGTACTTGTTTGCAATTCATTTCCCCATCTCCCTTAACCTCTAGCCCTCTCACTTCATTAAAAGTGTTCTTGTAAAGACACACAACAATTTCCACATCGCCAGATACAATGATCCATTTTCAGTCCTTGTTTCCTGACTTGTAAACCTGTAAATTCTGTTTTCATTAGAGCAGTCAAGATGATCTTTCTCCCCCTCCTTCGCTTTTCTTTTCTTCTTCCTGTCCTTCTTTAACACTTTCTAAGAATTTTTTTCCCTAAACTTTTTATATTATTTTCAACCAACACTCTACAGATAGGGCCTTTCCCACCAAGGGAGTCTGAGTCAGGTCAAATAGAGACAAATCCTTTAAAATGAGCATTTACAGAGAGCTGTCATGTAAGTCAAAGATAACAGTTCTTTAGTGATAGGGATTTTAGTGCAGCTCCAAACAGATTTTGCCCCTCCAGTGGCTGCTAGACTCTGGTTTTCACAGCTATCATGGTTGTGAGGCTAATAATTTTCAAGGCTTCCACGAAGCTGGGAAGAAGAGGATAGATATAAGGCAAGTTCACACACCATTATCTTGCTGTTCATACCAAGATTCATTCAGCCATTTTTCTTGAATAAATGCTCCTTGACTGTTGTAGGATTTTGGTTAATTTGAAGAGCCCAGAAAAATTCGTTGACTTTGGCCATTTTGCACTGTTGTTGGTGCTTTTATGGAGGAAAGGATTTTCAGAGGTTCTTAATCTGCCATTTGAAAGTGTTTCCCTATAACCGACTTTTATGGGATGTATCCCCCCAAACCTGATTTTAGCTCAAGTTTTCTAGATTGCTGAAATGGTGCAGAGAACCCCTAGCAGAAAAAGTAACAAAAGAACTGCACTTTGATGCATCATACTCAAGAAAGTGAAAAATCAAAGATAAAGTTCTAAAGGAAGCCAGAGAGAAAAAAGAAACTTTACCAAAAAAGAAACATTTTTCATCAGAAAGTACAGTTGACCCATGAATAACACAAGGGTTAGGGGTGCCCGCTCCCCCAACACAGTCAAAAATCCACAGATAACTTCTGCCTCCCCAAAAACGTAACTATTGTTGACTTGAAATCTTACCGATAACATAAACACTGGATTAACACGTTTTGTACGTTACAGCCTATTGTTGACTTGAAATCTTACCGATAACATAAACACTGAATTAACACGTTTTGTACGTTACATGTATTATATACTGTATTCTTATAGTAAAATAAGCTCAAGGAAAGAAAACACTACTAAGAAAACCATAAGGAAGGGAAAATACATTTGTAGTACTCTATTGTAAAAATCTGCGTATAAGCAGATGCCCACATTTCAAACCCGTATTGCTTAAGGGTCAACCGTATACCAGCCAGAAGATGATATGATGACATCTTTAAGGCGGGGAAAAAAAATCAAAAAGGTCATCCTAGCATTCTATTCCCAGTGAAAACATCCGTGAAAAACAAAGGATAAATAAAATCTTTTTATAACAAATTAAAGGTGAGAAAATGCATTATTAGGACCACTGATGAATATTCTTTCACTTATGAATTTTTTTCACAGTCTTTTTTAATTAAACTCTTTATTTTGAGATACATTCACCATATAGTTATAAGACACACTACAGAGAAATCCTATGTACCCTTTTGCAAGTTTCTCTTAATGGTAACATCTTGAAAACTATACTACATGTGAGATACAGACATGATATAATCAACATTTTAAAAGTTCCATTTCTATTTTTTTAAAAGATTTTATTTATTTATTTGAGAGAGAGAGAGAGATTGAGAGAACAAGTGGGAGGAGGGGCAGAGGGAGAAGCAGACTCCCCGCACAGCAGGGAACCCCATGCCGACGACCTTGATCCCAGGACCCTGGGATCATGACCTGAGCCCAAGGCAGACACTTAACTGATTGAGCCACCCAGGCACCCTAAAAAGATCCATTTCTAAAAGGATTCCTTATAATTCTATTTATAGCCACAGCCACCTCCTCCCACCATCCCCAACCCCTGATAACAAGTAATTTATTCTCCACTTCTATCATTTGGTCAGTGTAAGAAAGTTACATAAATGGAATCAAAATACCTTTCAAGATGGCTGAGCATAATTTTCTCAAAATTCATCCAAGTTGTTTCATGTATCAATAGCTCGTATTTTTTTTTTTTTATCACTGGGTAACATTTCATGCGATAGGTGCATCACAGTGCATTTAACCAGTCATCTGTTGAAAGACATCTGGATTGTTTTCAGCTGGGGCTATGTTGAATAAAGCTGTTAAGAATATTTGTATACAGGCTTTTGTTTGAGCACAGATTTCATTTATCTGTGACAAACACCCAAGAGACTGCTTGCTGCTGCATTATATGGGAGTTGTAAGTCTAGTATTACAGGGTACCATCAAACTGTTTTCCAGATGGATTACCATTTTACATTTCCACTGACATTGTACGACTGACCTAGTTTCTCCAAATTTTACCAACATTTAGTGTTGTCATTATATTTTAGTTTAGCCATCGTCCTGTTCCATTTGGTCAAGGGGAGGAGTGAGCTGGGCCGCTAAATTAAAGGTTGGAATCTGCAAGAGTCACCTTCTTCTGTTGGCTGGTGAAGGGAAGGTCATGAAACACCTTGCCATTATGTTTTTCCTCCAGTTCTGGAGTCCCTAATCAGGTCTCCTTCCTCTTATCTATATTAGTTTCCTACTGAGGCTGTAATCAACTACCAGAAATTTGGTGGCTTACAATAACACAAATTTATTCTCCTATAATTCTGGAGGTCAGAAGTCCAAAACTGTTTCATTTGGCTAAAATCCAAGTGTGGGCTGGGCTGGTTTTTTCTGGAAGCTCTCGGGGTGAATTTCTCCTGTCCAGTTTCCAGGGGCTGCCTGCATTCGTTGGCTTGTGGCCCCTTTTTCCATACTCAAAGACGGCAGCACAGCATCTTCAAACTCTTTCTGCTTCCCTCATGACACAGCCTTCCTTTCCTCTGGCCTCATTCTTAGAAGGATCCTTGTGATAACACCGGGCCCTTCTAGACAATCCAGGACAACCTCCTCATCTCCAGATCCTTAATGTAATCACATCTGCAAAATCCCTTTTGCCATGTCAGGTACATTTGGATTCCAGGTATTAGGATGTAGATATTTTGGGGGGACATTATTCAGCAACCATACCACCTTTCAACCTATGTTGTTTCTAGCATACATTGTTGACTCAGCAGAAAGGAGAAGGAAGAGATTAGTGTTATGTACTCAAGGTGTGTGTCCTCTCAAATGGAGAAGAGTAAATCCTAACCTCCAAGGTTAATGATATTAGGAGGTGGAGACTTTTGAAGTGATTAAATTATGAGGGCTCTGTCCTCTTGAGTGAGATTAATACCCTAAAAAGAGACCTCTGAGTGCTCCCTCACCCCTTTTACCATCAGGAAGAAGATGGCCATCTGCCACCTGGAAGAGAGAGGGTCCTCACTAGAATCTGAATGTGCTGGCACCCTGATCTCAGTCTTGGAGCCTCCAGAACTGTGAGAAATGTCTGTTATTTATAAACCACCCATTCTATTGTACTTTGTTAACAGCAACCTGAATTAAGACAAGCCATCTTGCTTGGACTAGCAGCATACTATTATTTTAGTCTCTAGCTTTGTGTCATATTCAAATTTTATTAAGTACCTTTTCTGTTTGTCTTTTATTCAAACCATCAACCAAAATACTGAACAAGACAAGGCCAAAACATAGAGTTCTATGGCACAGTTTGAGAATGTCTCATTTTGGTCCTATTGGAATACGGTTGGGAATTATGAATCCATTTGTTTGCATCATCACCAAGTTTACTCTTCTCCATCTTTTCTCTAAGTATAAAAAGAAATTTTGCAGGATGCCCTAAGGAAATCACAATGATGATAGCATTTCTTTCACGAATAGATTAGGGAATCCTATAAAAAAATAAGTGTACTGGTTTTCAGCACACTTTCCTTATTTAGTAGACTCTAAATATAATTTTTTAATTTAAATCACTCCAAGTTCCCTACTTCATAAGATGTTATAGAATTATGGCAGAAATAGTCCTATCACTGTTCTGAAATACCCCAAATCCATCTCTTTCCTTTTTTGAAATTTTGGATTAGTACTCTGATTGCATCTTTGAAACCTCTATACTTTGATCCTGAACATTGTTTTGTTTTGTTTTTATGTATAGTGGTTTCATATATTCAAAGATTTTATTTATTTATTTGACAGGGAGAGACAGCCAGAGAGAGAACACAAGCAGGGTAAGTGGGAGAGAGAGAAGCAGGCCTCCCGCCGAGCAGGGAGCCCGATGCGGGGCTCGATCCCAGGACCCTGGGATCATGACCTGAGCCGAAGGCAGACGCTTAACGACTGAGCCACCCAGGCGCCCCGATCCTGAACATTGTTAATGACAGTTCTAACATCAGATCTGCAGAGTCTTGCCTTCTTGGGGTGTCATTCTTCTTGGTCTGTAGAGAGATCTCATTTAAAAATAACCAAGTCCCTTGATTAATTTCATGTTTTATCTTGGTATTGAAATCTCTTCTCGAAAACTCCTATTTCTTCCATGACTTTTTGATTTTCAAAATCACTGTTATCACCTGAACTCTTCATCCATCCTTTTCCTCCATATGTGTGGTACACTTGATAGGTGACAGGCACTGCTGTGCTCAGCTTAGGGCATGTAAAGATGAATAAATCAATTACCTGGTAACATTTCGGTCATCTGTCACCAGTGTACCACTTCCCCCCAGCAGTGATCCTATCCCTTCTCTGCTCACAATGTCTCTGAACATAGCTTGCACAGCCTTTTCTTTTCTTTTTTTTTTAATTGACAAATCTAAAAAGGTAAGTCTTTTTTTTTTTATTAACATATACTGTATTATTTGTTTCCGGGGTACAGGTCTGTGATTCATCAGTGTTACACAATCCACAGCATACACAGCCTTTTCTTATCTTTAGCAGTTCCTCAGGCCTCAGTAACTCTGGCCTCTAACCTCCTGACACTGCGCTTCTAAGTCTACCCAGCTCTTTTATTTTCATTCCTTGCTATGTGCCCCTCTTTCTCCCTCTTCCACATGTTCGTTTATATTTCCTACTCTTGGGAAACCTTCCTGTGCAGCTAAGGCAGTTCCCTGAGAAATATTTTCTTCTCCACGTGGTTGGAAACTGTACAAACTGAAGTTCATTTTCCTACCGCACTCCCTGAGCAACATTCCCTTTTAAGGCTCACACAAAAGTCAAATCTGATTTCTTCCTTTAAGTGCTTTTGAAAACTGTTTTTTAAATATCTTCGTCTCATGTCTGGTTATGGTCAGTATTCATTTCCACTTAACCACTTCCCATCGTGAATAATTTCTTGTTTCTTGATCAGAATTGGATTCACAGAAGCAGCATCTTAATTTCTTCATTTGTCTTCAGAAAAGTAAAGAGAATATTTTAGATGCTCTTTCTTCCACACAATCCCATTCCCAGATGGTTGAAACTTATCAGAACTCTACCTTAAGAGCGTTTCCCTTTTCTCTGCTGTTCATAGTAAAAAATCATGTTTAATGATAATCTTGATTATTTTCTCAAAATGCCTTCCCTAAACAAAGACATTGAAACCATTCTTCCACCAGTCCCTTCCCGAAATATTATAAAATTTCCACAAAGAGCCATGTCTTTCTTTCTTTCTTTCTTTCTTTCTTTTTTTGGCTCTACTTAGAACAAACCAGCTGTCTGCAGAGCTATCAGCAGGGTTTATTTTTCTTGGCCTAAATGCAAACCTCTAGTTATTAATATGGGCGTGAGTTCTTCTTGCTGACAATTTAAGATAAAGTAAATTGGAAGTGACATAAAGGAGCGTGTGTGTGTTAATGTGCGTCACCGAGGTTCTTTCCTGACATCCTGAAAGGTCTCATCTGGATGGCCCACACCGGCAGCCACTGCAAGCAACCCCATGCTATTAAAGGGTGGGCATTCTCATTGATTTGTAAAAGTGACAGATGCAGCATGTGATTGTAAATTAGCAATGTGAAGTTAGTCCCAGGAGATCTCCCGGCGGGCTCCCCCAACCTCCCACCCCCCCAGCAATTATTTGGCTGTTTCTCAAGCTTTTTAACATTTCCTCTGACTTACTGCAGTAAGTCCATTGGGTTTTGGCGTATCTTTTTCTTCCCTCTTTCTCCTTACTCTGCAGTCATTCAAACCAAAATAGTTAAAACATGGACAATTATCTTAGCATTATAATTGTTCTTATCTTTACCTTCTGTGGCTCTGGATAATAATATTGTTTTTGGACACTGTCCATATCATAGGGCTTCACAAACTTCACTGTGCCCAGAAATCACCTAGAGTGCTTATTAAAAATGCAGATTTCTACGCCCCCTGCCCAGAGATTCTGATTCAGCAGGTCTGGCAGGCAGCCTGTGAGCCTCTATTTACTGCGCTCTCCAGGTGTCCTTTAGGCAGGTGGTCCGTGGGCTGCGTTTAAGAAGCATGAGATTCAATCCTTAATCTCTTTTCAAGCTTAAATTAGGTGTTTCTTTCTATTTTTAGCTAGTTTACATTTTCTTTAGGCAATGCTTTTAATAGTGAAGATTGTCATCTTTACTTTCTGGGGTTCAGCTGGTTGAAATGGACTCTCCTGAGACCTGAAGCATTCCACCGTGTCACAGGGTACGAGAAGCCTGGGCCCTGGTTGTAGGCACTGCGCTTCATGCTCTCTCCTGTTCCGTCTCTGCTGGGGCTTGTTGAGAGTGCACCTCAACCCACCCTTGATAATAGCAACATGTCACTCTTGAGAGATTCCTCGTTTAGGTATTTTATACCAAATTAGATAGTACCTTTACGGAGACACATTTTTTTAAAAAAGAGCATGTTCGTATAAAATATTGAAACACTATTAAATTTATAAGGCAACTAATGCTAGAGCACCTTAATCAAAAGCAAAATACCACATGATGAAATGTCATGACTTCAAAATGCGTAGGAACAAACTTTGGCCCAGACTAAATGTCAGCAGTAAAATACTTGGTAATGAAATGAGCGAGACCAAAGGTCAGGCTTCCATAAAAATCCCATTCTAGCTCCAGCTTCGTTTTAAATCATTGCAGATCATGTACGGTAAGCTGTCTACATTTTCAAGTGAGATGTCCTTCTCATGAACTTCAGGCTGGGTATTGCTCATGAGAGGAAAAGGGTCCAGCCTGGGAAGCTGTACTTAGCAGGGCTTTCTTTCCCTCTTTCTCTTCTCTTCAATTGGTAGAAGCCTGCCTTGGTGACTAGACCTGTTCTTTAAAGAAGAGCCTGTACTATTTCATAGAATAAATGAGTAACTTATGGCCTCTCATGTCCTGGTTTGACCTGGAAAATCTCACCCTATAATCTGTTGTAGATAAATTATAACTGTTTTGTAGGACCCTTTTTACTCTCAAAAATGTCCCAATTATAATTGGTCGATTTCTACAAGTCTTAAGATAAATGACCAAGTTAGATCATGATGTCCTTTTGCTTGGAATCACCCATTGCTGTGGTTCTCCACCTTGAACATGCATCAGAACCACTTGGAATACTGACTAAAACATAGAGTATGGGGCCCCATCCCCAGAAATTTCGGTGTGGGTGGGATCTAAGAATTCATATTTCTTATAATTCCCCAGACGATGCTGGTGCTGCTGGTCCAGGCACCATGCTTCAAGAACCAATGACCTACCGGCTTCTCATTTTACTCAGAGTAAAAGCCAAAATCCTTAGCATGGCCTAAAAACTCCAATGATCTGGCTGACAGCTACCTTTCTGACCTACAACCTGCTAACCTGCTTTCTCCCTTCCAACCACACTGGCCTCCCTGCTGCAGCAGGAAGCAGCAGGTAGTCTTCTGCCTTGGCACAGTCCCTCCTGCCTGGAGGGGTCTTCCCAGCTATTCCCATGGTGCACTTCTGCAATTCCTGTCAGTATTTACTCAGGTTCTCAGTGAGTTTTCCCTGACCATCTTCATCAATATTACAACCCAACTACCCAGCTCTCTTAGTTTACTCAAGTGTTCCTTTTTTTCATAGAACATATCAATTTATAACATTTTACTCCATTTACTGTCTACACCTCCACCCCAAATGTAAGCTCTGCGAAGGGACGTTCTCTGCTTTGTGGAATGATCCTGAACACTTTGATGAGAGCTTGGCACATGATAGGCATGTTACACGGGTTTACTGAAAGAAGGAATGCATCCCCAGTTTTTGTTTTCCCTTTTTATGTAAATTAGTAAAGCCTGTGATGGCTAGAAGACTACCACAGAATCCTAAGATACCGTATACACGTAGATAAATGGAGGCATATAGTTTTAGGATCAGAATTTAATGCCTAAGGTTTGGCCTTGTGACTCTCTCATATCCACCCTTCACTCATCGAGTCTGTAAAGCCTTATGCCACACCTGTGAAATCTTTGTTTTGTTCAATTAGCACATAAATGTCACACATCTTTAACTTTATTTTAACATATCTGTTGTCATTCATTCCCAAACTACCTTCCTTGTTCTTCCACCTCATACCACTACAGTTTCAAAAGTCCAACACTAACTGTTTCTATGGAAACTATTAGAAAGGTAACATCTGTAATGCACGAGAAAAAGAGGTAAGAGGTAATAGGAAAAATTGATCCAGAAGTATCACTTGCATTATGCACTGTTTCAAACCTCGGCAAAAAACGATTCTGCAAACAACACTCTTTCTGAAGGTCAAAGTTAGAAGGTCAGAAAGATCACCATTTCATCAGAGGAAATGATTCACAAGTTTATAATGAATTACACTCTGTTCTCTTATAAGACTCTTTGTAATCGTGGTATTTTTAAAAAACCTGTCCTTTGATTTGATTTAAAAATCATTTCTTTTTTATCTCGAAGTCTGTGTGGTGGTGGAGACTCTCATTATCCCACCATCACACCCAACCAACCCTCAGAGGAAAGTTAATCCTCCATCTCTGTTTCCCCCCTATTGTATACCTACATGTTGTATACCTGTTGTATACCTACGTGTACGGCAAAATTGTGGGCTGGATTTTTTGAACCCAGTTCCGTTAACTTGGCCGCCTTTTTAAAGCATATGATTTTTCTATCCCTTCCATCAAAAACATGTCACTGGAGTTCCTCTTCATGTTTCAGAGGAAAGAAAATATTCCTGTGAGAAACCGTATCCAATCAGAGAAAATAAGCTTAGTAATTAGAGGCATATAGGCTTCCTAGAGGAAAGATACATTTTTCTTTAAGAGTTGAGCTGCTGTCATCAATGATTCAAAGCCCAATTTAGATGTTGTTGTTCTTTAAACTCTACTGGTTAACCGATTTGGGATTAATGTGTTAGCACCGGCCATAAGCTCCCTCACCCTGCATTCTCTGTAAACTGCTCTCTGCTCCATGGAACCGAGTTCCCTTGGCTCTTAATTAACTACTCTGACCATCCTGTAAGGCTGAGCAGACTGATTAGCCCCACAAATAGAGCAGCAAACACACTGATGGCTCATTTTTATTTGACACGGGGGTTTAGGGTTCTGTTTCAGGAGTCTCAGTGGTATTTTTTCCCCCAAATCCATTTCATAACAGTTAGAATGTTTTCTAAATGACTATTTCTCCTGGAAGAATAGAAATACAAATATGTCAAAGCTGTCAAAATCGTTGACTCCTAAGATAATCATTCAATGGGAAGGAAACACATTAAAAATAAAACAAAATGGGGGGCCTGGGTGGTTCAGTCGGTTAAGCGTCTGTCTTTGGCTCAGGTCATGATCTCAGGGTCCTGGGATCGAATCCCGTGTCGGGCTCCCTGCTATGTGGCGAGTCTGTTTCTCCCTCTCCCTCTATGATCTCTCTAGCTCAAATAAATAAATAAAATCTTAAAAAAAAATAAAACAAAATGGAGAGAACCCAAGAAATTCAAGTGACCCATGGTATCTGCACTATTTTGTCAGATTTCATGATTTCATACCTGTAAAGACCTATGCAAGATCTTTGAACTACACTGGGGGCCTGTCTCTAAAACCTTCCCTATTGTTTCACAGTCTTTTTTATTTTTTTTTTTTTGCCCTCTGCTTGGCAGCTGTCTGTTGCCTTACCTTAGCCTTTCCATCCAGATGCTGTGCTACCTTCCCAAATAGTAAACAAATTATTTAACTATAGTAATATTTTTAAATTTTTCCATCTGCTATTAAAAGGAAGTATTTTAACACATTCTAATGGCCAGCACAGTGCCTAACACTACATACTGTGCAATAAGTTTTTAGTGAGTGAATAAAGAATTCTTTACATCTTTGGTCTCTCTTTGAAATTCCTTGTGACAATATAGCAAAATTGAGTATGACTTTTGGGAATAAACCAGAGAAAATAATTAGGTTACTTCAATATCAATTATCGTGTGATTCTATGCAATGCTGGCTTGTTGTTTTGGTATAAAATCATTTATTTAAGTGATCCTTCTGATCAAAAAAGTCTTTTCAAAGAAGTCATGAAGAAAACAAATTAGAGGGAATTAAATCAAGTCCCTCCTGTCCAGATGTTTTCTGTAATATGTCCAGAGAAATCACTCTATATTTTCCAGAGAAATTTGGGCCTCACTGGCCTTCACTTTGAAAAGGTCGGCATGTCTCTGGGTTTTCAGTTCCTCACTACTTTCATCCTCTGTCTGCTTTCACTGCCAACATTCTTCCTTGAGTCTTTCATGGCCTAATACGAGTCCTTGACTATTTTGTTTTAGGGAGTACTGGTGATAAAGAGGTATCCACTACTCAGAAAGACGTGGGTGATCTGTTCCAAATTAAAACATCTTTGAGAGTTTGAGGAGAAAAAAAAAATGATGTGTCTCTTTCTCTTTGTTTTTGCTCTTCCCACCAACCAAGGTGGTATATTGTCCTGGAAACAAGGGATCACTTTTTACTCATCGGGTTGTGTTTTGTTTCATATCTCCACTTTTGAGATTCACCAAGTAGTTGTAGAGTAGTTTTGTTCAGATGATTATCATTATTGCATCTTCAACTCAGGACTCTGGAAGTTTTCTTCTAAACATGACTAGGGTCAACTTTAGTTTTTCTTACCATCTATCTTTCTAAAGGACCACTAGAACATTAATCACACATTAAGGAACCACACATTTTCTGTTGATAAGCCTCCCAAAGAGGCACATGAGTAACCAAACTCTTCTGCCTTTATCACTTCTAATACTTTTACTCTTTCCCTCATTAAACCAATAAATGGCATGAAAACCAAGATCTTTGTTTCTTAGGTTTGTTTTTGTTTTTGAGAGAGAGCAGAGAGAGAGTGCGCACGCACTAGTGGGGGGAAGGGCAGAGGGAGAGGGAGAAGCAGACTCCCTGCTGAGCAGGGAACCTGAAGCGGGGCTCGATCCTAGGGCCCTGAGATCATGACCTGAACCAAAGGCAGCCGCTTAACCGACTGAGCCACCCAGGCGCCCCTGGTTTGTTTGTTTTTTTTTAATGATAGTTTGTGTAAGACAATAGATTTTGGTAAAATGAATTAAAATCCAATATAGGTAAGTAATAACAAACTTTATAAAATCCCTGGATGGGTGTCTTATTTCACTTTCTAAGTTAGAGCTCAGGAGCCAAACAATTCCTATATAATGAACTCAAACCTAAGCAGAAGTAGAGGGTAATCTTAACACAATGATGGGCAGAGAATCGAAATTGATAGGAAATTGAGAGATGTTCCATATCTACAGATGTAGTATAGATAAATCTATATCCTTCATATGGAGAGATAGAGCCCAGTAAGATTAGCTTTAAATTCCAATTACTAATTATCATGTGATTAATGAAATAAAAATTTTGCTCTATGGCTATTTTAAAAAATAAAATTCCCCTAATCTATGCACTGTTTAACTCTTGCTATTTTTAACTCAAATGGGTCAGTATCCAGTACATATTTTGTAGCAGCACTATTCTCAGCTCTCTATATGAACTAATCAATTCAATCTTTATAACACCCAATGTGATATAGGTCTACTCATCTTAAAGATAAGGAAACTTAGTCACAGAGACTCTATTTAAATTGCTCAAGATCACCCTACTGAGCCAAGATTCAAACCCAGACAGGCCAGATCTAGAGTATGTGATCTTAATCCCTATACCTCCCTTAATCATCATTAGTGAATATATTAGCTTCCCATTGTCATTATAACAGGTTACCCACAAACTAGGTGGCCTAAACAACACAGATTTATTATCTTAGAGTTCTAGAGGTCAGAAGTCCGAAATGGCTTTCACTGGCCAAAATCAAGATGTTGGCAAGTCTGCATTCCTTCGAGGCTCTAGGGGAGAAGCTATTTCTTTGTCTTTACTAGCTTCAAATGGGCCATTTACATTCTTTGGCTTGTGGATTCTTCCTGCATCTTCAAAGTCAGCAGGGTAGCATCTTCAAAAACCTCTTTCTCTGTTTCAGTCATCACACCAGCTTCTTCTAATAACTCTGATTCTCTTTCCTCCCTCTTATAAGGGGTGCCCTCAGATAATCCAGGAAAATCTCCCCATCACAAAATATTTAATTTAATCACACCTGAGAAGTCCTTCATACCATGTAATGTAACATGTTCACAGGTTCACATGGACATATTTGGCAGGAAGACATTATTCACCCTACTGCTGTGAGTCACAATTAATGTTGAAGAAAAGAACCTGAATTGTATATGAGAACTAGAAGTGACTGTTGTGACTCTTGATCCCATTCTCTAATACTTTTTCACATCTCAGTTATGAACTGTTTCTCAAATAAGACTAAATCAATACTATCTCTTTGTTTCATACAGGACAAAATTGCTTTGAGGTCTTCCTAGTGTGTATATACCTGATGATTATGGCTGTAATTTTAAACAGACTGCTCTTTACTTGCTTCTAGATACACACAGACACTAAGTCAAAAGATATACAGCCAAAGGCCTGACTGTATGTGGAGTGTCTCCAATGTGAGAATAATCTGTTACCAGCCTACAGTACATTGATATGGACTCAGGTGATGCTTAACTTGTAAACAGCCATGATTACAGAAGGCAGGTGGATAGGCTAAAGATAGCTCAAGACAGAAATTCCCTCTTTATCTCCTTACCATTTTCTTCTATTACATGCAGAAAATTTGAAAGATAAATTTAAGAGATGGGGTAGTGTGCCAAGTACTTAGCAAACGTCTACTGGAGAACAAAACTAAATTCAAATCTAAACCCAATAGATATTATTAGAAATTTCCTCCCTCATATGTAAATTAAATATGATAATTACTTTCCTTCATGTTTCACTCTGCAGGGAATGGAACTGTAACAATTATCCAAGTGGAGGAAGTAGCAAGAGATGACAAAGGGTCGCATTATTAGATATCCTCAGAAACATTTCATCTCAGTGGCTTCCACATAGACTCCTGCAAGCATTCTGTGCAAGAACAAGAGAACCAGGGCCACCTCAATATTACCAAGTCCTCTGCTTGACAAACATCTAAAATTGTGTAATGTACTAGGACAAGACTAACTTTATATCTACATACTTAATATATGCACCAATCTCTGTTGTGCTTCAAGAACATCTATCTGTCTTGCTCGTATACTTAGCATTTCAAAACATTATTTAAAAAAAAATTGGGGGAGACCAGTCAATCAGTTTACGGAATGGACAATTTGAAATGTCCCCTGATATCTTAACATGCCCATTTAGGAAACTGTACACAATTGCAATCAGAGCAAACAAAGACAATTTGCTTGTACAATGAAGTAGCTTAATGCTTTCCTTAAAGGTGTAACTTGATTAATTTCTTTTATGAGGCTAAGCAGGATGATCCAAGAAGAAAAATGTCATGTAGCTACAGAGTATTATGATTCATTATAATAAAGGCCAGGATAATAACAACCTAATAATAGAATATGAAAAGACTTTAAAGCAACAATGTAATGGAATTTATAGAAAGCAGCAAGCAGCTCTAAAGAAAACAGGATAGGGACTTCTCATGGCAAACAATGAAATCTTGTTTGTCCCAGGGAAAATGAAATTCAAACTGGCTATCTTTCAGTCTCTCTTCTAGCTTTACATTTACCTTGGCAGGAGAAGCTCCAGTCTACAGAACACCCGTGCCCTTTCCCAATGGATGCAGGAAGAAGTTACTCCTATCAGCTTTTGTTTAATGTTATAAATCTGACTTCTTTGTCAGCATCATGATTCATGATGGCAAACAGAAAGAGTGTGAAGCCCACATTTCTGTGGGTTGGGAATAGATTAGAGTATTTAGACAGCTTTCATGTCCAGTCTCAGCCAGTCTTGCTGGACATAAAAGAAACTTCAGAAAATTCTCTAGATCTACTACAGACTCAGAGTGAGATCCACGGAGATGAATCATTTCTTGCTGAAGGTAAGTGTCATGAATATATCATCGAAGCCTACACTAGCAACCTTAGGGAAAAATCTTGTTCTTGTGTGGGAATAAAAAATGCACATCAATCCTAACTAAAATTAGAGATATGTGTTGAGGAGCTTTTCTATGTCTTTATCTTCATGGGCTGGTGAAAAATTACCTGAAGGAGGGAGCATTTATATGTATGTGTATTATGCTTGCCGGTTGAAGTAGATGCTGGCTTTTCTCTGTTCAACAACAAAAGTCTCCACCGGTGGTATGCATTCCCCTCTTAGTGACCACACTTTATGCCTTAGCCCTTGATTTGCTCTCTCTCTGTGCTGTGTTACAGAGATACATATTTAAAAGACAACCTTAGTTTAAGAAAACTGGGTCAAAAATAATTCAGACATTCTCCCCCAAAAATGATACCATAGGGTTTTGTAAACATGCTTATGGAAAAAAGAAGGCATTTTCTGAGGCGGTCTGATGGTAAGAGTTAGAGGTTATTTCCTGAAGACATAACACATGGATTTAATTTTGTGGGATAATTAAGTGCTTGACATTTTGGAGAAAAGGGGGAAAGGAAGAAGTATTTTGGTTAGAAGGAATAGTGTTAAAATCATGGAGCAAAAAAATGAAAATGTTATATTAGAAGAATCACTAGTATATCTAGAGTATTGGAATATGGGGCTTCTTACTCAAGTGTGGGGGGAAGGGCTGATGAACGTAAAAAGGCTGGTTAAATCTGCTACACAGATTTTAAAGTGCATTATGTATTTATTGTGTTTTCTGGTGCATTTAAGTTGGTTTGTGGGTTAGAAATAGAATGTTGGTGGAACATGGCTTGAGGAGATGATAGATGCAGGAAGCATCAATCGAATGAGAGGGAATGAGGGCAGTACGAGAGGGAGATTCAGAGGAGTAGATTGCAGATGAAATTCAAAGTATTTTGTGATATATATAAACACACACACACACACACACACACACAGACCATGTGTTTATCTTGAATCACTGTGTAAACTCAGTCTTTTTAGGGAGGAACATAGTGGAGTAGTAGAAAGAAGGTAAAGAACCTGACCATGAGCAGATTGAGAGAGTATGTCCAGGTAGAGATGTCCAGGACCAAGCTGAACTTGGACTGAATATAAACTCTGGGCTGAATGTAACAGTTTGGGAGTCAGCATGGTGGTGCTGGTGTTTCATGCCAAGGCTATAAAACAGACTCCCTAGAAGGACATGTCGGAAGAGAGGAATGTGGAACAGACACCAAGGTAATGCTAATGAAATATGTGTTCATTTTGCTCCTCTGAGAAAGTTTCACCTCCAGTGATTGAATGTGGAAAGATGGAGCATATGGATTTGACCCAGAGATGATGCTGAGTCCTCCAACTCTCTTGGGCTCCCCATGTGTCTTCTCCACTTATCCATTATAAAAGTCATACACATATACCAGGCTTTACTGAGGTGTCCAAAAAAAAAAAAAAAAAATGAGATCACAATATGGAAAGACAAGATTTCAAATCTCTCATAATTCAAAGGAAAAGCAGTACAGAAGCTAAACCCCTCATGACATGTCTTCCCATGATTGCCCCCCAGTTCCTAACTTGGCTTCTTATCCTTTCCAAAAATCCAGCCCTAAATCTGCTGTATGAATCAACAGCCATTTTTTAAGGATACAACACCCACTTCCCAAAGGGTATTCTAGGTTTCTTCCTTCCCCAGCAAAACATTTCTGTACCTCTGGATTATTTCATCTAGAGTAACATACCACATGGAGCTCTAGATAATGTAATTCAGGGTGGCTGTAAGGACTCCAGGTCTAGTCTCCTTAAGTTCTTCCTTGAGGATGCGAAAATATATGTTTTTTGAGTGTCCATTAGATAACTGTTGGAGTACTAGTGTACTTAATTCTCTACTGTAGTACTATTCATACTATGCCTATGAGAAATTGGTGTTTTTTAAATAAACCTGGTCCACATGGGGTGATTCAGGTTAGGCTCCCTGGATCTGGGGGTTCAGTCAAGCTTCCAACCACTCTAATAAGACTGTCTCTCATCCATAGACACAATCATCAGCAATTGTGTTCCACACAATAGGGAGCCAGAGGACTGCCCTATGTCTATGCCCGTAAATGTTTCTGGTCTTGTCACATATCCCAGTGGCACTGGGACTCCCTTCTGTTTCTGTAGAACAGATTTATCCATGTGGAGTGGGTGCCTTTCATCCACCCCAGCTTCTTGCTGACGATTGTTAATCCAGGGAAAGCCATATTAAATGGGGGTGGAGAGTCACTGGAACATGTAAACATGGGGACAGAAGGTGGCAGTCATGGGGAAGGGAGTGAGGGATACATTCAGGAAAAGGATTTTTAGGAGGAGAAAGATTTGAGAACATTTATGGTCTGAGAGAAAAGCCTAAGTAGGGAGGAAGATATGCGAGACACTTGAAGAGACCATGTAATTGACTGTTCAGGAGCCCAGAGAAGGCAGGAGGGTTTGGAATGAAAGACCAGAGTGGAAATATCTAAGATTGCAGGCTCCTCTTCCCTCAGATGGAAGAAATGGATGAGCACGATGAGAACATTTTTATGTTTGTCTATCACAGGTCCCAGATTAACTGAAAAGCCATGTAAGGACAGAAGCCTATTTTATCCCCCACAGGGTCTGTTGGTCTGTCCCCTTGCTTGCACAAGTGCAAACTGAAAAAAGGTGAATTGCTTGCCAACGAGAAGCCATGCTTCTGTTGGGAAGAGAGGACAGTAAGCAATTATGATAAATTAATATTCATAATGTTATAAGTTACTATAGCAATTTTGTCATCTTGCTCTTGTACTAAAACAGGAAGGGACTGAGAAGTCTCTTACAAATATGACAGCTTTTTATAAGAAAGAAAAATGTTTAACATAAAGAGACAAGAACTAACCTACAATAGTGGCAGAATGGAAAACCTAATTTTGTAAGATTATAGAATTAGGAGTGTTTTGTTTCTGCTTTTATTTGGATCACTGCATATCAACTTCATGAATTTAAGAGTTGTACAAACCAGGAAAAAAAAAACTGCTAGAATGATTCTGAAACAAACTAACCAGTTTCAGAAATGTCTAGTTGAAATTGATTCTAGCATTAAACTCAACGGTAAATATGGCCATCATGCCAAAATCACAACCAGGAATCCATAAAATACCAACAGGTATTGGAGGATAGGAAGGAAGGAAAGAACTTTGAATCTCACATTGAAACTCAGGAGTTGAATCTTATTAATAGACATTGTACACCATCTATTTCTTCCCTCTCTGTCTCTTTGTCTCTCCCCCACCTCATCCCATCCTCACACACACATACACAGAGCAAGAGGATTTGATACAATTCCTCCCACAGAAAGAGACTGTGGGATGTCTCCCATGGAAGTTTGCATTCTGTTCTAACTGGCTGGAGAAGCTGGATTCCATTCCCAGCTCCAGCAGGACTCTGACTCCAAATTACCACACTGAGGAGTTGCCACCATAAATATTATCTTAAAAAACCCTTAAAGCTCCATGGAGAAGTATTTTATAATTACTCGGTGAGATGTTACTTAAATTGGCAAACCAGGACAGCAGTAATGCCATAAAGTACATAATAGCAAAATAACAAACGATGGCCAAGAATGACACTGGAACGTTTCTGGGCAGGAATCTTTGTGATTATAGAACTTACTTGAGGGGCAACCACATGACAGATTCTGTCTGAGACAAAATAAAGATAACTTTTCCAAATTTTAACCAGAAAATATATATGTTTCTCAGATAAAAACAATCTCTATTACTTCCTAAGAGAATAATAACTTTGTACAGAGCAGAAATTGCCTAGCTCTGGTGATGTGATGTATAAGCTATTCATGGCAATTAGGGGTGACCTTGGGACCTGCTTCTAGCCAATGAGATCTGAGCTGAGAAACCTCGCTGAGAAAAGTGGCATCATAGAAACCTTTCTTTGTAAAAGACAACAGATGAGACAGGTTCTGTTCTCTGCTGCTTCTTTCTGTGTCCTTTGCAGATGTAATGGCTGGATCTGCAGCAGACATACTGTGACCATGAGACAAGCATGGATATGAAAATCAACATTCCAAGATGACAAAGCAGAAAGGAAAAAAGATCCTAATGACATCCTTGAGTGAGGAAACCGACACTACCAACAGGGAAACTCTGGGTATCTTGTTATATAAATAAAGTACATTCCAATGTTAAAGCTAGTTTTTATTAACATTTTGGTTTTTGCAGCCAAATATATTCCTAAATGATATACCATTGGTTTCTCCGATTAGTTAGATTGTCCTTACTTTCTGACCACATTCTTGTTTTGTTTTTCTCTGGCATTTGGTTTGACAGAGAAGCCCAACCTAAAGTCCTCAACACATCCTGCCCCAAATCTTTATCCATTTTCTTGTCAATTATCATTACTACATTCTATTGTCTACTGCTTGCCTACAGCTTCTGTCCTAGAAACCAATCTCATCCCCCTTACCTCTGTCTACTCCAAAGTTGGGCATGCTTAAATGAGTCCATCTTCATATTACCTCTACCTCCCACAAAGCTCTCATCACGGAAGAAGGTACTTCTTACCCATGTCTACCACCACAGCCCCACCTCGAACCCTTCCGACTCTATACCATGACTAATCTCATTTATCAATATTTACTGAGCTCATGCTGCACATACAGGCTGTAAACAGAAAATATCATCATTAAGTGTGTGGACTCCAAAGGTAAAGCATCTGGGTTCAAATCCTGTGACACCAGACAGTTTTTTAAACTCTTTTTTTTTTTAAGATTTTATTTATTTACTTGAGGGGTGGTCACGAGGAGTGGGGGTGGTGTAGAGGGAGAGGGAGAAGCAGGCTCCCCACTGAGCAGGGAGCCTGACGCGGGGCTCGATCCCAGGACCCCAGGATCATGACCTGAGGTGAAGGCACACGTTTAACCGACTGAGCCACCCAGGCGCCCTGAAAAGGAAATCCTTCTCTGTTATGTTTCAGTACCATGCTTCGATGTTACAGTTCGACCATTTTCATACATAGCCTCCAGCCAGGGAACACAGCAGATTAAGACTTGTTCCAGGATCCATTACAGGCTCCCTTTCTTTTCTATCATTAATCTCCCCATTATAGCTAAAGCTCTCTCTCTATGTATATACACACCCACACATACATGCACATTATATATATATATAATATACACACACACACACGCATTATATATATACACACATTTTATATATATACACACACATTTTACATATATGCATACATTATATACATACATACACACATATATACACACATATATATACACATACACACATACATTAAATATATGTACACACAGTATATATACATATACACACGTATACATACACACATATTATATATATATACACAAACATACACATTATACATTTATACACACACATTATATACATACACTACACATATAGATATCAGCTAAATATTGGCTATGTATCTATTTTTTTAATGTAAATATCCAAAATCTATGCATATGTTAAAGGAATGGTATAATGACTTTCCACATACACATGACCATGCTTCAACAACTATAATCAATAAACTCAAAATACGTTTGTCTTAATAGGCTAACACACATGACAACTTGTTCGATATTTATATAACTATTTAAATATCTATGTAAATAAATACTTATAAATATTATAAATACTTAAATATTTGCTCTATATTTACATAAATGAGTGCCCTAGTGGCCCTTCACAGAACAAGGAACATTTGTCTTAAGGTCATTTTCTGTCTTCTCCATCATCTAGAATAGGTAGGAACCTCTCCGGTGAGAGGGAACACAGACACACAGACACACAGACACACACACACACACACACACACACACACACACACACACACAAGGACGAAAATGTCATCTCTGGCAAGGCACCAGATTATGCTTCCGTTGTTACTTGATGGCTCACATAGCTTCAGTATCCACCTGTATCCATTGGCTTATTTTACTCTTCAATCTCCTGACCTCTTCCATCATGCTCCTTTCACCTCTCTACCTTTGCTCTCTTTTGGACCCAGAACTGAGAAACTGCTTTCCCTGAGTCCAAGCCTCAGGGCCACACTGAGTGACTGCGAAGTCTGCTCCCTTCAGCCCTCACCCTCCCTCTGCTCTTCTCCCTGCCCTCGGTCACCTCCTCATGTTAGTTAAGTCTGTATCTCCCACCCGCACAAGAGTGGATGTAGGAACACGACCTGTTCATCGACAAATCATCTAGAACAAGATGCATAGCGATAGTTGCCGATCTGAGTCCTAAAAAGCCTGGTTCAAAGATCCACTCTCCCTGCTGCCCACACTCCTACAGCCAGAGAAGCCTCTCTAGACACAAAATCGTAACTGCTCCCTGTTGTCTAGTATATCCAATTGACACGCCTCAACTTGGTTATAGAGACCTTCTGCCCAGACTCATGCCTTTCTCACGGATGGCATTGCTTTTCCCACACAGAATCGACATCAGTTAAAACTCAGCCATTCCCTGTTCCTCATCCAGAACACGCCCCTTCCTCTGGCCTTAGCACATTGTGTTCCTGCTCTCCTGTTGTCTCTAACACCAGTCTTTGAGCTCCTTCCAAATACCCCTGCACGAAGAAGAAACCACTCACCTAACTTCCCATTCTCTGCTCAGGAGGGCTTCTGGCCTCACACACTTCCTTTAACCTTGACTTCTCTTTCTTCAGCAAAGATTTTGCTCGAGAAAGGACTCCCCTTCCTCACCTGCGTTCTTTGTTGCCTTTACTAGACCCAGACCCTTGCAGGCTGTTGCTTTTCCATGATGCCCGCTGAGCCTGGTGCAGGGCTCTTCACCAGGAACATACCTGATAAATGTCACTGATCAACAGGCAGCAATAAAGATTTTGTTTTGTGTTGATGATAGCAACTTCTCCCACAAAAAGAGGACAGACTTCCTAACCCCCAACTTGTTGTTATTGTCGTTGTTAAACATACAGCACAATAACATATCCCTAAGCTTGTTTTCCTCGATGTTTCATACCACTTAGACTAATGGAAAAAATTCATCCTTTAGGTACTTGTTTCAATTATGATATACTAGCAAGTGCTGCAGGAAAACAAAAAAACAAAAAAAAAAAATCTACGACTCTAGGGTGCTTCTTGAAATAAAAATATCTGCCCTTCCTTTATGATGGAAAAACAAAACAGAAAAGAAAACTACTCTGCGCGGGCAAGGGGCAAGCTCAGGCATCTCGTGGATCTTTTTGTCAGCTGTCATTTGTTCCTACCGAGTGCTGCATACCCTTTAGCGGAGATGAATACTGCTCATGTCTACAGAAAGACCCAGGGTGGCTTGGGGTGGGTTGTAGGCATTTCAAAGTCATTCTTCTTCTACATCTCTGCCTGTGTTGTTCAAGTGCCTATTTTCAATCTGCAGTGGTGCTGGGAAAACGTTTTGATTCTTGATTTAGAATATGCACTCCCAGAAGGTTCCAAGAAGGTTTCAGGCAGAGAGATAAAGCCTGTCTCTTTATGCTTCTTTGCAGCATGTGTTCCGTGGCAATAATACATACCTCACACTGGGCTTAAATCCCTGGTTTTATGAAAGTCAGTCCAATTCCTATTTGGTGGGTCTTTTGACATGCAAGTACTGTTCCCTGAGGAAGGGAGCCAGTTGCAGGGCTTTCTCTCCTCCTTCCTTTGTCTCCCACACTATACACGATTCCTAGGAAAATTGTAGCGTGAGAGGCACAGGAGAAACTGAAACTGCAATGAAAAAGTCAGCTGTAAACATATATCCGACACTGCTGTCGGCAGTAAAAAGACCCTTTTTTTATGAAGATAATAAGGCTCAGGTTCTGTGCTGTGAGCAAGGGTGAGACCAACATGCAGGCACCAGCCAGCCGAGTACCAAATTACCCAAGCCAACTAAGGGCCCGCAAACTCTCTTTCCCAGGTAATATAATCTGCAAATAAATCAAGTCCAAGAAAGCTGAGTGAAAGTTCAAATACATTATAAGCTAAGACTCTTAAGCCAAGAACATACAATCAGACTGTCTATAGCCAGAGGGGTTTGATCTCACCTCAGAAACAGCCTTGCATCTAACAAAATACTAAAAAGGCTTCCAAAAATTGTACCGCTCTTGCCAAAATGTGTCTTTCATCGCGTTAGCAAAGTGCTGTAAGCTCCTTGGAGAGGAGAGTCTATATTTATGCAGAATGTTGTCATCTAGATGCTGGTATTTACTAGATTTTATTTCATAACATTTTTTTCCCCCCAATCAAACTAGCTGGATTGAATTTCAAAACTGAGCTCTCCTTTTGGTGATGGTGGTGGTAGGGAATGGGGAGGTTGAAGAGCATCAAATCAAAATCTAATGAAGTTTCTAATGATCAAATAAATAATCATTTGACATTTATTGCCATGCCTGGCAATCTGCAGAAATGGAATAGAGCAGAGATGCCTAAAGCCCCATTTCCCATAGATTTACATTACACTACCACACAGAATTAAGCTGACATAAGCTCTTTAAGACCCACTAAAGCAGCAGATTTTACACAACTTGTTTAGATTTTTTTTCCCCCTCCTCCATGATCCCATATTCCCTGAATAACTCTTTCTATCCATTTTCTATTCCTTGTTCTTTTGAGAGGCTTCCTGGAGCCTTCCCTTCATGTCATTTCGGGCTATAACCCTGCAGTTTGAGTTTATCTTCGCTGTAAAATGCAACAGTAATTTATATGCTCCCTTCCTCCAGCCCCATTTGAGGCACTGGCTGCCAGCTATCTAGCCAGCAGTTTAAAGAAAGAGTGGTAATGAGCGAGAGTGCGGCGGGGGAGGGGCGGCGCCCCATCAGAGCGCTTTATTTCTGCTTCCTGAGTGAGCACTGGATCCACATAAATGGCGTTTTCTGGTGCTGACTGACAGCGGCATAACCTCCTTCCTCCCTGGCAGCCCCGCCTCCCCCCCTCCTGCCTCACACCAGCCTTATGGAGACAAGTTTGCTTGTTTCTTCCTTTCATTCCTGAGTCAAGGAGAACAGAGTGAAAAGATGAGACGAAGCCTGGGGCGGCTGTGATGTGGCGTGGGGTGTGAGTTTTGAGTACAAACCTTGCCCCTCTGTTCCGCGAATATGCTCTTGGAGCTGTAAGACAAAGCTTCCCAGTGGCTTAATGCACTCGACACCGTTAGATTTTAGCTGGACTATTGTGGGGCTATTTTTTGATGTGATGCAGTTGAGGTTTCTTTTCTTTTTTAAAAAAAATATTCCAGCAGTAGACTTATTCGCCTTGTATGTTTCATAAAAAATAGAGCACTGTCATTTTTGTCTAAAATTAAAAATCTACCCTCCCATACTCTCTCTCTCCCATTTTGGAGGGGAGGTAAAATATGCCCCCTTTCATGCATGGCAGCACACACAACAAGTTCAGGGAGTGCAATTCAGCATAAAGCAGCCACAAAGGATTTTTCCCTTATACTGCTAAAATCATATGGTTCTCTTTTGCCAGTCCATTGGAAAAAAAAAAAAATCCCACTCCACAAAAGAGAAAGAAAAGCTTTGAAACTCTGTATATATGTTCAGTATTAAAGCCGCCACTGTGTAGAAGATAGAGATATGCCCTGGCATATCCAATTCCTTTTCTGTGATATTTCTGAATGTGTTGACTATTAACATCTCCAAGGAAGACCCTGTCACTTTAGGGTTCACATCTCTCACATCTCCCTTTAGCTTCATGTAATCTCAATTTTTGTCCAAAACTGATATATCTCGGCAGACACTGGCAAAGCAAAAGCTAGGAGCTGTGTTGAACAAGGCTGAGCTCCACATCAGTGGAGTGCAATATGAAGAAAGTGGGGAAACAGTACTTAACTCTTGCAGGTGCTGGCCCTTTCTTGATTCAGTCATAACAGAAGGTCTTTTTGTATTATTTGTCTTTCTTTAGTTAAGTCCACTGGCCACAACTGTACTTTCTACTGAGAAATGATTCACCAGTCTGACAAAGACTTCAATATCTTGTGTGTGTGTGTGTGTGTGTGTGTGTGTGTGTGTGTGTGTGTGTGTGACTCTCATTATTTAGTCCTCTATAGCTGGAAAATATAGGAAAGATTTCCATGTTTGGAAAATGTAAATTTCCCTGAGGTTTCAAAGTGAGGATGGGAATAGCTTCTTTCTGGCTGTTTAACATAATAGCTTTGTGATGTTTCATTATAACTATAATTTGGGAGGAACTTACAGAGAGAAAACAAGAGAAAGCTAACTGGAGGTTATTCTCCTTCTCTATGTATCCTTCCATACTTCCAGCAAAATATAAACTGGAGTCTCGCCAACATTTCTTCTTATTTCCCTTCCAAATGGTACTAGATTTCTGATGAAGGAAAGTAGATCAGAAAGACCGATGTATTTCTGGTGTTTTCTAAATGCATAACTCACACCCATTTTACTATTAAGGAATCGCAGTGTGAATGTACTTACTGGTTCTAAGGCCTCTGAAAAGTACAAGATTCCCAGAGGCTACTCCTACTATAAGAAGTTCTCCAAGACACAAACACTTTGGAAAGCCCAAAGGAATATACCCTATATCCTACTTATAGATTGGACTGGAATCAGAGCAGCTTTCTAAACCCAAAGCAATATGAAATATAGTGACTAGAAAAAATGTAAGGCAAACAGAATGCAGACAGGCCAGATCCACTAGCTTTATGAAAATTCTGAGCATAAACCATTAATCATAGAGCAATCACACCTCCCACTTTTTTGATATTGGTGGAGGTTTGGAGGAGTAAAATGGTAACAGTGGTGGGGAATCACTTCTCATTTAAACTAAGGCAGCAGATGAATCTTGAAGTTTCTGTACATGATGATATATTGCAAGGGGCATTTTATTTTTTTTAAAGATTTTATTTATTTATTTGACAGAGAGAGTTAGCAAGAGCAGAAACAAGCAGGGGGAGTGGGAAAGGGAGAAGCAGGCTTCCCGCTGAGCAGAGAGCCCAATGTGGGGCTCGATCCCAGGACCCTGGGATCATGACCTGAGCCGAAGGCAGACGTTTAACCGACTGCGCCACCCAGGCGCCCCTGCAAGGGGCATTTTAAGAACGCAGTGTTTTGAAACCTGGGATTGGTTGCTGATCCTTCTAAGTCAGCATTTGCTTTCAATGATATTCAAATAGGGCTGATTTACTTAAAAGAAATTATCTTTATACAGAATTAACTGTGCTTTTCAGTATATAAAAAGTTTAATCCACCTTTATATAATAGACTGGGATACACTAGATTAAAGTATCCCAATTAAACAAAATCAAAACAAACATAAAATCTTCAGCTCCCTATAAAGGTGGAGATTAGCACAATCACTACTACTTCCTAGCAGAAGGACCTTGTGATAAGAACAAAAGTTAAAAAAGGAAAAGGATGCAGGATAAAAGAGAAGAAATGATTTAAAAAGATGTCAGGAGCAGACTCTGCTGGAGAGTGACTAGCAGAAGGCATGAATTTATCGTCTCTGAAGCATGCTCTTTCCTTTGGTTCCAAGCAGGATCCCTAGAGAAACTGAACAGATGAATCAAAGTAAAAGGCGTCAACCCTAGAAAATAATACATAAAGAATTACGGTGTAGAGGTTGGGCAATAATTGAGATGACTCATTTATATATCTTTTTTTTCAAATTCAATGTCCTTTGCCCTAACCGTGGTTTGAGGTTAATCTTAGGGTTTAAAAAGAAACTACCAACAATGTATAACATGGTAGGAGCCAAGTTTTTGTGCATTCCCAATCAGAAATTGCCCTTTGGATTAACAAGTCACTTTTAGCACCTTCTCACTATATTTAGTAGTGAATTACCCATTGTGATAGTTGACATAGTAAATGCTAGCATCTAGACTCAAATTTCACATCACTGAGGCTATTACCACCCTTCCCTAAATTACTAAGTACTAATTTGACCTGATGATGTAGCATTCAGCAAAAGCTTCTTTAAAAAATTCTGCAATTTTATTTTTTTAAGTGTAATACATACACTCAAACTATTTACACACATACATACACACACAGCCTAACTTTCACCGAAAATGTTCTTCTCTAATATGGAAATTTCATTTTGCACCTGAGGTAACTGAACAGCCACATGGATCAAATGTTTTTCCTCCACACAGAAATGTAGCAGGTAATAAAGCTGTCTTTGTAGTAAACTGAAAACTCACTATGTAAAAAGCACTAATTTGGTGACTATGTTAAACACACATTTATATAAAATAGTTCCGGCCCTGGAGGAGCTTATAACTAGTGAGGAGGGTAAAAAAGCTTACAAACTTTGGAAAATTGCCAGCTACAGTCAGCAATAAGTGCCAAGTGAGTGGTGTAGAGAATAAAGGCTCTCAGATTTCAGAGGAGGAAGCATTGTTTTCCATGGAGGTGGCCTGGGAAGCATTTGTGTAGCTGAAAAGTTATGGGTTTAAGCTTGGAGAAGGAAAGGGTTAGGCGTACAAGAATAATGGGAAAGATTGCCAAGCAGGATAGAAGAGCATGAGAGCAGAGAATGCTATAGATAAAAGCAGGGATATGAACATGGGAGGAAACAATCTGTTAAAGTACGTGGATGAACCAATGTTTATGAAGAACTACAGGTACTAAACACTGTCTTATGTGCTGCGGATATGAAAGTGATGAACTCTTTGACACTCATAACAAAGGCCAACCCTCTTGGGCAACATGATGTAAGAGCCCTGTGTTCCATCCTGGCTGAGTATAAACCGTAGCTGGTGTTACAACTCATCGTGTCTCACAAAATAATAAATACACAACCACATACATCATAGGGACCAAATAAACTCAATACTAATTCACTGAGTACCTACTATGTCCCAGGCACCATGCTGGGCTAGCTACAGAACTGAGAACACAGCTGGTGATTAGAACAAGGAAGAAGTCTATTTTTTTTTTAAACAGGCCCCATGCGCAATGTGGGGTGTAAACTCATGACCCTGAAAGCAAGAGCTGCATGCTCTGCAGACTGAGGCAGGCAGGTGCCCCAAGAAAGCAGTATAGAAAAGCTCAGAGCTTTGGCCTTGAAAACTTTTGACCTGGGTTCCAGCTCTTTGACTTACTAATTTGCACCCATGGACAGTTTAACTTCTTTCAACCTCAATTTCCTCATCTTTAAAATAAGAATGACAATAACACCTACTTCCTGGAGCTCTTGTGAGAAATCGATAATGAAATTCATGAAAAGCACACATAAGTGCTCAAAAAAAAAAAAAAAAATGTTAGCTGTTATTAAGAATGCCCCATGAACCTAAATTCATTCTCTACAATCCATTCCCTCCAGTCTCCTCCCTCCTCTTCTATGGATTGGGCAGGCTGATTTCCATCTCGCTTTCTTGTTTGGAATGAGTAGGGTCTGGGGAGGTAGAGAGCATCAGGTTAATAGTAACAAAATACAACAAGAGTATCTAAAGTTATTCGAGGACACACTGTATGCCAGTCACTGTTCTGAGCACTTTACATGTATGAATTCAAAATAATGAACATATTATCCCAGTAAATTATTTATTTGTACAAACTGTCATTCTAATAAACTGCTATATGTCATTCTAAAAATTTCTAACCCCAAATAATACCGGCATAGAAAAAGTTTGACTGTGTGCAGTAAGGGCAGGGGAAGAAAACAAGAAGTAGAATCTACCTGTATTTTTAAGCTATATTTTTCCTTCTTGTGTGTGCCAGGTGAAAAATAAATAAATAAAATAAATAAATAAATAAGTAAGACTGAGATACATATCCTCATTGTAAGAGAAACATTGTTATGCCCAGCAATCTCAGCCAGTGGTTTACCCAACAGACACAGGGAACATATAAACCAACAGAGATACCCAGACTCCTACTTTTAACACTGGGCATTCTCCACATTGTGATAGGTAATTAGCCATGAATTAAACAACAATGAGGAGCGGCATTTTGAAGCCACTGTGCCATTCTTAAACTTTAAATGTTTTGATGTGTGTAATGTTTACCTTCTTCAAAAAGTAATCAGAAATAAGAAACTTCATTCAGCAAAGTGCATGACTGCTGATCAAAACCACACAATTTTTTCTGAATTGAAGTTTTTGCAAAATGGAAATAAACACACTGGAGAAAATATTTCATCATATTCGTAAATATATGGTTTTGGGGAAGAGTTTTTGGGATTACCATAATAATTTTACTTAGAAATAACGTAGCATTTTAGATGTTTGAAATTACTTTTTTTAAAACAACTTTATAAATTTGGACTCACATCCCATACTGATCCTATAACTATTGTGCAAAATGGCAGGACACAATTTCCTATCTCTTGAACTAGGACTAACGAAACTGTCTGAAATACCTCTGGACCTAAATATTTACCAAACAATCATACAACAAGTTAAAAGCAAATGAATAGGAAGTATATCATTAGTAGTTTTTTTAAGAATATGGAGAGCTTTAAAAACAAGAAGCAATTTGCTTGGAACAATAAGGTTTGCTCCACACCAACACCCTAAATCACAAAAGCTTGTTCTGTGATAACTGTGGAATTTAGAGAGTAATTCTAATTCAATGGTTATGTCATGTAAAGTGACTTTTGGAAAATACACTCATTGAATGATCTAAGTCTTACAGGTCCCAATACATTCCGTGTTTAACCAGTTACTCCTGGCAGCAAAGAAATGTGGTCTCCATTCTCAACAGGAAATTTTCTTTCTTGGACAGAACTTAAGAGTTCAGGGTCCAAACCAGAGAGAAATCAATAAAAATCTCTACACTAGAATTTTCTTGTTAGAGAAAAAAAGTGGAGAAGAATGAGGTTTGGGATTTTATTTCTTTTCTTCTTATAATTCTCTTGTCTTTTCTAGGCTATTCCTTCCTTCTCTTTTTTCCGTTTTCTCAAATTTCCATGTTCAACACCATGTCCAAAAGCCTCTCCAGTTTCATTAATTTCTGCGTCATCATACTCTTCTTCAAATTCTCCTTTGAGTCCTCTCCCTTTCTAGATTCCAAGATCCACTTGGGGACTTAATGGATATGTGTATGTGTGTATGGATTTATACACACATAATAAAGATTTGCAATTAAGAGTAACTTTGAATGGCAGGAGTTGGGGCAGGATGACCAAGGGAGAGGGAGGTCATAGTTATGATACCTCAGAGCTATAGTCTATTGATGAGGAATCAGAGACCCAGAGAGTTCTGTCAGTCTTAAGTCATCTGGGGGCTAATTGCAGACCCATAAACTGACCCTAGGCCCCTTGACTGCAAGGACCTGTCTGCTATTCGAAGCTTCAGAATATTTTCAAAAACATTAAGAAGCATTAGTAGGAAATTCAACATGAGTTTTCAATGCTGTACTTCTTCCAACAGCAATTCACATGTAGCATGAATGCCTAAAGATATATGAGTTTACAAAGTTTGATGCTCAGAAGAAAAACAAAGTAAAGGAAATGGATACTTCAGAAGGAGTCCGATTATATTACCCTGGATTCTTAGCCTTAGGTTCAAGAAGTGAAGTCAGACAACGCAGAGGAACCACTTGGTTTAGAATTCCTCTGAATTCCTTTAGTCCCTTAGGCCAGTTAAAGGGAAATGATCTGACTGTTCTGCATCTGCTAGTGATTGAAGGCAAATGGGAAGCATTGCACGAGTTCCCGTTCAAGAAATATATAGTGCACATGGCTATTGTGAAAGCAAACACTGCAAATCGCAGCGGACCCAGCCTGACTGATGAACGTGAGACACCTCCAACATATGGAAAACTACTGCTTGAACAGAAACAGAAGGAATTACCAAAAATGTGCCAGAGAGAAAAAAACAAAAATAATTTATTGCAAAGATGTGTGTGTGTGTGTGTGCTAGTTCCTATTTTACCCTCAATATTCAGTCTGCTCTAAAGTAGAGATCTAGAGTTGTATTTCCAATGAAATGTTCTCGAGAACACCTCCCCACACCCCCACTTTAGTTCCCTAAACATTCTTCCCGGGCAGTCTATGTGATGACATAATAGAAGTCTGATTATCTAGGGAAACTTCCCAGGCATTTCAACCAACATTACTGGCACGTAGCATTGGAAAGATTCCTGTATGGATGTAGAATGGGCTGTGATTAAGTAAAAATAAAATTTGTGTTTATCAAGGGGTGTAATACCTTACAAAAGGAGGTAAAGTAAGGCCAAGCTATTTGCACTTACCAGAGTAGATTAAAGTATAAATTACGGCAAAATGGCATTTACCCCTTCCCAGCATGCCCATTTTAATAATGCTTGCTCTCGACCTCTGTGAACTAGACATTCAGGGAACAAAAGTATGTAGGCGGCTGTGGTATTTGTTTTGGTCCAGCAGGATTTCTTGGATCCAAAGGTTAAATGGGAATCTTCTTTCTAAGCCAAATGTGTCCTAAGCCAGAAATTTCTCAGGCTCAACTCAAACTTAACTCCAAACTTAGTTTTGCCAGAAGAGTTAGAAAGAGCCAGAGAGAGCCAGAGAGAGCCAGGAGAGAGACAGACCTCCTTTAAGAAAAACAGGTTTAATCTAAAAAGAATGAAGACATAGATTGTAGCTTTTGCATTTCTCACATGCTAGGTAAAAATAACAGATTAACTTAAAATTATTTTGGTATTGTCTCAATCACATGATTCTTCTCAAACCACCAAGTACCCAGCATACTCAAACAGCCCTCCTAATGTCCAAAGACAGACCAACTCCAACTTTTACTCTATTGGTATTATTATTATTTTCTCTGTGATTAACCCTAAAAAAGCTTTTTGTTCAGAACAACAACAACAACAAAATTGGCTCATCTTCAACTCTGAACCTAGGAACCTCTGAGAGTTGACTGTTTTTGCACAATAATGCTGCCAGATTGTATTTTAGATCATTTAATGAATAATGCCTAAATCACTTTTTTCTGGAAAAATGCTTATATTCTAATGCAAACCCAAGGCAATAATAAATACTTGAATATTAACTGTTCCAAAAATAGTGTTTTCAAAATGAATAGAGTGGATTAACCTTAAAGAGAATATAGAACTCTAGAGTGTTCTGGTATGTTTTGCATTTTTCCCTAAACAATTTGAAAAACCGTGTCAAGTAAGTGAAGAAAGAGTAATAATAAAGGGATTTGTTGCATTCATGTTCATGTCACATTCAAGAGCCTGTGAAATTATTTTGCACGGAAATCTAAAATGCTAGACTAATTCTTGGCATAACTCAAAAGCGAGCACTTACTTGTTCACACTCCTTGGTCTCGTCCAAATATAATAAGAGCAGCTTTGAAGATGCTTCTCCAAGCAAAATAGCTTTTGGAGAAAAAAAAATCTTCAATTTAGTTCTAGCTAGAGGACTTAGATTAGTTTGTTGATGTCTGAGTCTATTAGTAACAGTATATTCTTACCTATGAACTAGAAATTTCACTTTGGAAAAAAGAAACATATGACATAGAAGTTTGTCTTGTTTTTAAGAGGAAGTGTAACAGAACAACCCTCTTCCTTACAATTTAGGATCTCCAATCCATGAGCAGTGAAAAGAACCTCTGTAGCCAAGAAGAATCCAGTTGTACTATACCCAATAAGTGTCAAAACTAGCTCATTTAACAGTTAATAGTTAATAAGGGTTAACTTGGAGTTAAGAGTAAGACTGATAGGGCTTTGGTCATGATGCCCAAGGAAGCTGGAAAAGACAGTTCCCAGGCTTCAGACTTTGGTGCAGGAACTTCATCAAACATAGGAAGGGTAGTCAAATGGTTCTGGGCAACCAGCAAACATAACAAATAGCAACTAGAGCCTAGGCTTTGGCTTTGCCAACATTAATATATTCCATCTTAAACATCCCAACAACATGCTAGTGCTTAACACAAATATGCTCTTCCTCTCCCGCAGAGGAACAAAATTCTCATCAGTTACCGCATCCAGCACTCTTCCTCCAGCTCTATCACTATGTAATGACAGACTTGCAACTGAGAGCTATTGTGATATTAATCATCTCCAATATACCCTGCATAAGACAGTGGGGAAATAAGAGAAAAGAGGTTGGGGGGGGGGGTGATGGAGAATCACAGCAGTAAAAACAACCACCTTTGTTTCTGAAATTATTTGGGGCTTATAGCTGGCACTAATAAGTTCCCTCTTCCACTATCCATTCTATACTCATCTTCCTTCAGTAGCACCTCAGCTAATTTGGGATTCTTTGCCCAGTGAGGTTATTTAAAACTTCATTCATAAGGAATCTGCCTGCATTGGATATTATATAATTTCTATAGCAGAGGCAGTCCCTGCCCAAGGGGATATTCCTCTTTACCATTGTTCAGCAGTTAACCTATTTTTCTTGATAACTAGGAAAAAGAACCCCAGTAATTACAGGAACCCCCTTTTTTGCCGATTTATTCAATGGCATGAGGTACCTATAAAGGCCAGGAGCAAGCAGACTCAGCTTCTAATTTGATGGAACCATTGTCCCCTGGTGGAAGCATGTGTATTAAGTCCTAATATCTCCGTATCAGTAGAGCCTAGGGAAAAGGTGATGTAGAACAAAAATGTGGAAAGTGTATCATTGATGGTAAGAGCGAAGAAGTCACTCTTGCTTCTTCTGTCCCTTCGTTGCCCAGACCCATGTTTTCTGGCCATGGGAGAATGATCACAAAATATCAGCCACTTGTTTGTTCTATACCAGATTCTACAGAACAGATGCCAATCTCACAAGGCCCTCCAGAAATTCCAGAAATTAAAGCTTCAAAAGATCTATCATCTTTTCTTCGGGGCCCCTGGGTGGCTCAGTCGGTTAAGCGTCTGCCTTTGGCTCAGGTCATGATCCCAGGGTCTTGGGATTGAGTCCCGCATCGGGCTCCATGCTCTGCAGGGAGCCTACTTCTCCCTCTGCCTCTGCCTTTCTCTCTCTCTGCCTCTCATGAATAAATAAAAAAAAATTAAAATCTTAAAAAAAAAGATCTATTATCTTTTCATAAGGCCAGATACTTCATATATGATGATAAGGCATTTAATAAGTCCACAGACAGGTTCTTTGGCAGACAAGGAAAGGGAATTGAAATACAGATAGTCATCTATTCCAGAAGAAGAACTAGTGTCATATGGCTGGGACTGACTATGTAAGGTATAGGACCATACCCAGTCTCAGTGCTGGTCCTTGTTGCTAGTAAACTAGTTCCCTGTGAATGATGGTAATCAGGTTAGCCTCAGTGAGAGTAAATAATCTACTGGTGAGCTCATGCAAAATTTTGTCCCTCATACCATGGCTACATTGTTGATGACCCTACAAGAACACACTGAAGTGACTTCTCTGCCAGGGAAGGAAGCTGACCGATCGCCACACAGTAGAGTTGTGTGGATGTCACTATCTACCTGAGTGTTGAAATTCTCTTCCACACCAGAGCCTCATCATGATCACTCACCTGGAAAATACATATTTTCAAACTCAGAAGCTCACCCAGATAATTCTTATGCAACCTTCTTTTTCACAAAACAACACCCCTCCACCCCCCAAATTCTTCTCCTCCCACAATTACACAATTAGCTGCTACTTCTGTGTCAGTGAAGATCTGTAGCTGCAGACATCTCTTTACCAGACAATGTGGATAATGAGATTCACCACTTGGAATTATGCCCACAGGGAGGATGACCCTTTCCAGTGTTCTTCAGACCTCCACAGCTACAAAAGTCGCAGCAAGCTGCCTCTAGCTGCCAGCACGTAGTGCGACATTTTCTGTTATCCAAGTTCCAGCAACATCCCCTTCAGGTCATGGAAACCTACCTATGAAGTCTTAGGTATTGACTGGAGTAGGGATGGCAATCTGAGAGAAGTGTGCCCATTGGGAATGCTCACATTATTTATCTGTGCTTTCAAGCTGGGTCTCTGTATATCACTATAATTCATAATAACTGTTGCCAGCCCTCTGACTTTATAGCTTCCTGGAAAGTTCAAAATGGATACCTGAGATTACACAGGCAGCTGTTAGCTGATGACCAGGTATCCGGGCTATACGTGTGACCAGGGCAAAACTAAGAGCTGTTTCTCAAAAGGAGAAGAGTTATAGGTGAAGATGCACGGCTTTGCTCCAAAATCATTGGGTGTCCATGGTAATTATCCTGCTGTGTCTTTCTACCAGTTCAAACAGCTTCCTCATCTGCTATAAACACTCCAGCGCCATAGAGTCACTGGTAAAAGGGAGACAGTGCCCTTGCTACTTGCCTTGTAGCCCAGGCCAGTGGGAAGCGTTTCCCAGACTCTGTTCATCTATCAGGTATAAACTGTTCCCACACATCAAACAGGTCTACCAAACATTCTATTGTTTGCTTGTTTGCTTGAAAGGTAGAGGGCATAAGATGGAGCAACTAACTTTCACTTTAGAAAATGCAATTTTGACATAATCAGAGTCCAGAAACATCATCGAGGTCCCAGAACTCTGTATTACTTTAATGGAATTTTCTACTCTCTGGCAGTCATATTATCTTTCATGGCTTCTAGAAGACTCACTACTTTCTAGGTCCTATATTACTATACATATCACTACAGCTATCATGGCCTTAATGTAATTGACGAATCTAAATAGCCATTTGTCAGGTAAAAGCCAAGGCTTCTGATGTTCTCTCCTTATTGACATAAGTTTTAAAAAAGAAAAGAGATTTTCCAGCCCAGCAGCTGCATAACAGTTACCAGGGCCTGGGCTGATTTGCCCACATATATAATAACGGCTAGAAGCAGTGGAAGATAACACCTAATTAAGCTCACCATAACCACAGATGCACGTGTCTTTTGCACAGGTCCACTGTGTGAGTTAGACAGGCTTTTGATAGAAATCCTGACTCAGGCAAGCAAATCACTGCCAACACATAAGCCAGGACACAATCTATTCCATGATCTACTTTACGTGTACTTTCCAAAAACTTGACACTGATAGAAATCATGGTCCTCCTTCCCTTGGCCCATGTCCTCAGCACTCCTTGCCAAACACATTTTTCCAAATTTTTGCTGATGTCCGGAAGAGCAATCTCTCAATGGCTTTGATGTGCAAGCTATCTTCTCCCAAATTTGCACTGTGCCTGGTGTTACAAATTTCAATCCCTCTAGAGCACTCTGTGTGATGTGACTTTTGATACCAGTCTGGAGGCAGTGAGGACTGGTGGAGGCGGCACTTGAGAAGTATTGGTTTTTACTTGAAAGGTCATGACCCCAGGTAAGGTCAATTCAAGGGCTTTAGGCACAAAAGGGACAGCCAGAGAGAGATGAGGGGAGCAGAGGGGGAGAGTTACTGCTACTTCTGACGAGGGATCATCAGTGGGATCCGAGGGCTTGGGGTATCCAATGGTCCCCTTATATGCTTTCATCCATTATTTAGGTTATATCATATCTCATTGTTCAATTAATAGTGGCATTTCAGAGAGAAGAAGAAAAGAGTTAGCCACTTATATCACTGAGGAAAGGGGTAACAAACAGTAAAAGTGACTAGTATCAGAAAACTCAGTTCTACTGAATGAAAAATTATTCCTCTGCACATCTGACAATTTTTTAAAAAACATTTATGTAGTAGGCAAAACCCTCCTTTACTTTTCTGTTTCTATTTATGTAGCAAGTGTAGAAATATATAATATATTCACACCATGGAAGTTAAATGCTGCTGACTTTTTCCCCCTTGTATGGCAAATTAATTTGAAAAAGGATCCTAACTGTAAGAACTATTTCATGCAGTGGAAGAATACAGAGCGTAAATTCACTGGAAAATAAGGTTTAAAAATAAAATTCCAAATTAAATAACCATTTTATAATGACACTAGGTGACTCTAGGGCATGCTTTACTGGGCTATTAATACATGCCTCAAGCAGTTGAAGGCACCCAAGGCGTGCATTAATAGACACTAAAATACGCCCTGTCATGCTTTAATGCTAAATTAATTAAGCAATAACGTGACCTGTATGAAGGTCTTTCTTGGTCCAGCAATTACTGAATGGAAAGAGATAAAGGTATTTTCAGACACTATTTGGCCAAACAATTGTTAGTTTGCATACACAAACAGAATAATGTTTTTATAAATTACAGTTTGTGGGGGGTTTTTGTCCTCAAAATAATTTCAAAGTTATATTTAGGACAAAGAAAGGCAATTTTTAGCTCTTTAAAGCCATAGCCCTATCTGTTGATTAAAGTATTTCCTTTGAGCTTACAAATACAAATACACATCTAATGACTTTGGTTTCACGTATTTCTTGTTTGAATATCATTTGATCAGTGAGTCATAAAAATAAAAACTTAACAGAAGCATATTCAAAAGGCACATATCCTTGCTATAGGAAGCAAGTTTACAGTCAAGAGTTTCTCACTTCACTTACAAATTCTATCAAGCATTGTTTTCATCTAATTCCTTTGATGCCGAATTTTTCTTTTTTTTTATGCTGAATTTTTCTAAATTTAACTTCAGAATTACTACTAGTGAGAAAAAGCTCTTAAAACATTTTAAATGATAATTGCTTTGTAAATACAGATGCCACCCTTCACATGAAAAGAAGATAGGAAAATTATACATCAGGAAATACATTTAGCATATGGTACGGTATAATTCAGCTTTTCCCCTGATTGTGAACAGGGACTTTTGTCTACTTCGTACACTGATGTATCTCAAGTGCATAGAAAAATATTTGGTACACAGTAGATCTCAGTAGGCATTTGTTGTGTGAATGAATAAATGAAAGAATGTTTGCTCTGCACCATGTAGTGTATTAAGGAAACCAAAGCAAAAACATGTGGTTCTTGCTCTCAAATTGTTCACAACCTCTCAAGGAAAAAAAAGAATGCTTTTTAACTAGCTATGACGTAATTCTGGTTTTTTATCTTTATGTTTAAAAATTCATCTTGAAGGCTATTTGGAAAGGGTTCACAGTGGCCATTAAGGGTTCACAGTTTTTACTAGGCTGGATGGGGAGCTGCTTCAGGCAGAAACACATGAATGGAAGTGCATTGTAACAGCAGTGTTAGGGCTGGAATGTGGGTGGGGTGCCAGGGAATGCAGGGGAGGACAGACTGGAAGCTTGGACATGGATGGTAGAAGACCTGAACACTTGCCAAGAGTTTCTTTTAAGAAGAAGAGAGCAGTCAACTTGTATTCAATGTCATTAGGGGTTCAATTAAGAAAATATAAAAAAAAAATCCATATTATCTAATAGGGATTCCTTGATGATTACTGCAAAAATGTGTTTAAAAAAATAATGGCTGGGTGCCTGGGTGGCTTAGTCGGTTAAGCGTCTGCCTTCAGCTCAAGTCATGATCCCAGGGTCCTGGGATCAAGCCCCACATCGGGGTCCCTGCTCAGTGGGGAGTCTGCTTCTCCCTCTCCTCCCTGCTTGTGCTCTCTGTTGCTATCTCTGTCTCTCTCTCTCAAATAAATGAAATCTTCAAAAAAATAAATAAATAATGGCCAAAGAAACAAGATCAGAGTGAATCAAAGAGTAAATGTAATGGCACAGATAATTTTTAAGAAGGAAAAGGATGATGGACCACTCCCTCATAATTAAAATCACAAAGCTATACCAATCAACTCAGTGAGGTATGTAGAATTAAAATGGAACTGGATTAAGGGCCAAGAAACAGACACACATATCATATAACAAAAAGTGATATATGAAGGAAATGGCATTCCAAATCATTTGGAAAGAATGGACAATTCAGTAAGTAATGCTGGAATAATATAAAGCCATAACCATATTTCACTCTATAAACACAAACACACATACACACAAATCTTAAAGGGATTAAAAGCTTAATGCTAACAAGTAAAACTTTTAGAGTAAAATATATATATTATATTGCTAAAGAAAAGTATTTCTTAAACAAGACATATAAACTGCAAATCCATCCAAAGATTGTTATTTTACATTACAAATTAAAATTTAAAAATTCCTCATAACAAAAGACACTATAAACCAAGTTCATTGACAAGTCAAAGTTACTTGCAATACAATTGATTTAGAGCTATACTCAGAATATATAAACAAATCCAAAAATCAATATAAAGAATCCAGTAGAAAAGAAGGATACTACATGAAAAGGTAGTTTATAGAAGAAGTAACCTAGATATGCCAATGATCATAAAGAGTGATTCATCCTGTGGATTTTCAGTACAAATTAAAACAAGGAAATACCATTTCATATTGATTCGATTGGAAAAACTGAATGTGTCCAATTGCCTATGGATATGTACAGCCACATGCGAAAGAAATTTGACAATACCTATTGAATTCAAGATGCACAAACCATAGTTCTCAGCAATTATACTTCTACATATATTCAATGTGGAAAATCCAACACAAGTACACAATGAATCATATGTAAGGAGGATAATTTTAGCACACATTTCAAGCAAAAAACTGGGAAGAATTGTTCATTTATAGAGAAATGAATAAATAAGCTACTGCTTATGCTTATGCAAAGGGGAATACTTTAGCATAATTAAAATATATCAACATGGGGAAACCCAAAACATAACACTCAATGAACAGAGTAACTCATCAAAGACTATGGACAGGATGATAGTATTTATGAAAAATTGTAACTGTAAACAAACACCCTATATTTTTATGACTACATATGTGGTTAAAGTATATAATCACATTTGAATATAAAACACTCTAAATTTAGGACAGTAGTTATCGCTAAGAGAGGCAATAGTAATGGGAATGTAGAAAAATAGCTGAGACTACCGTTTTATGAATCAATAATGTCAAAATGATAACGTCCTACATCTGCAAAAAGAGTACATGAGAAGTTGTCACAACATTTTTGAGTTAAATAATTCAGAAATATAAATTAAAAATTAAATATATGTAATTAGAGTTTAAAGTAATAAGTGCTATGTCAGATGTCAGCAAAATATTTGTAAGTAAGCATTTCATGATGTATTTTACATTATAGATATTTTATTTTTTAAATTTTACTTATTTATTTATTTTTTAGAGAGAGTGCACTCTTGGGGGCAGGGGGAGGAGAGGGGCTGAGAGAGAGAGAGAGAGAGAGGGACAAAGAGAATCTTAAGCCGACTCCATGCCCAGTGTGGAGCCTGACTCAGGGCTCTGTCTCACAACCCTGAGATCATGACCTGAGCCAAAAACAAGAGTCAGATGCTTAACTGACTGAGCCACACAGGTACACCAAAAATACAGATATTTTAAATTCCATGAAGGAAAGGGTCACTCTCTTAGATTACAGAGTAGATAGTACTTTTGTGCAGCTATGTGTGGATTCATGGCAGACCTAGCCAGACAAGTATACTTGCTCAATAGATAATTAGGGAAAAGATTTTATCTCATTATTCACTCATTTAACAATTACTTATTGAGTATGTACCATGTTCTAAGCAACAATCCAGATGCTGAAGTTCTAAACAGACAAAAATGTTTGCCTTCATGGAACTTACCTATTAGTAGGTGGAGACAGAAAATAAGTATAATCAATAAGTAAATAGAAAATAATATGTGCAAGGAGAAGAAAGAAGAGTTGGACAAGTGGTCAGGTCTACCAGTGTTAGGGAACAGTGGTGGAAGAAAGTGTGGTATTAAAGAGGGAGTGGTAAGGTCAGTCTTGCTGAGAAGCTTATTTCTGAGCAAAAACTTAAAAAGTTGAATGGGGGAAGATACATAGGTATATGGAGGACTGTGCAGGGGAAACAGTCAGTTCAGATGGCAGGAATGTATCTGGTAAATTCAAGAAATAGTAAGGAAGCCAAAGTTTGGCTGAAGTAAGTGGAGTAGAGGGCAAAAACTGGGAGATGATGTGAAAGAGGAAACAGATGCAGACCATGTCTTCACAGACTTTTGTAAGGATTTTGGTTTAGTTTGGATGATTTTGAGCAGAAGAATGATGACTTTCATGTAAAAAGACATACTGGCTAATGTGTTGAGAAAAGAAAGTATGGAGAGGACAGAATCAGGGATATCCTTTAGGAGGCTATTATAAAAATCCAGGCAGGAGATGATAATGGCTCAGATACATAGAAAGATAGATTGTGGATATATTTCGAATTTGGAACCAACAAGATTTGCTGAGGAAATACATGTGGGGAGTAAAATCAACGTAAGAGTCAAGAATGACTGCAAGTTTTGTGGCCTGAGCAACAGAAAGGAGGAGAAACAGAAATTTACAGAGTTGGGGTTGAACAGGTAGAGCACATTTGTGAATAAAGAAAAGTAGTTCAGTGTGTGACACAGAAATTCAAAATTATACCAAGAAAAAGGGGCTCAAGATTATGTGTTGCTTGGAAGTCAAAAGACAGTCTGTCAAGGAGGAAAAAGTGACACAGTGATCTCTGTTCAATAGATGTGGGTTCAAAGCCTGACTGGACTGTATTTAAGAGGTTAAGTGGTAATGAAGAATTGGAGAGGCTTCACATAGAGAACTATTTCAAAGAGTTGTGGGGTTTTGTTGTTGTAATTTTAAAAAATTTATGCAAAGAGAAGCAGAGAAATGGAGTGATAGGCGGGGGGGGGGGAGTGCAAGGGGAATCCACCCCCTAGTGACCTCTATTTGCTCAAGTCAAGAAAAGAAGATTCTAATAATGAGGGAAACTGGTTTGTTTATATGTCGATAGGAAGGATGGGAAGAGAGAGACAAAGAGGGAAGGAGAAAGGGAAAGAGAGAAAGATTGAGAGGAGACTGTGAATCCAAGTGGAGTGTCTGGCTTTGGATAAGAGAAGGCTGGTCTACCATAGTAGGAGGAAAGGTGAAACGTGTAGGTGCATCTTCTGCTAAGAACGTAGTAGATGGGAAGATGGGACTTAGGCAAGTTCTCTTTCAAGTGCTTTAATTTTCTTAATGAAATAGGATATGAAATCATTTCTCAACTGTGAATAAGAACAGGAAGATCTGAGATGAGAGGAAATTATGTGAATTATTTGCTTAGGAGAGTGGGTGAATGAATGCACTATGGAAATGTAAGATTGCTGGGCATTATTAGGGATCAACTGTTGAGTTGCTGATCATGAATTTAAAGTGAAACTATAGCTACGCATTATCCTCCAGTCACGCTCAGTTGTATGGGTGATGTTTATTTATTTAGGGTTGGTTTTGCTAAGAGGTTATGATGAAACAAAATACAGGAAATAGAATTGTAAATGTTTGCAAGAAAGTAGTTAAGATGATTGTGAAATTTAAGATGGCTAAGTGAGAAAGAGAAAATGAGATAGACACGGGATATTGAAAAGATGATAGGATCACAGGTTGTAGACACCGGTAGTCGGTATTGCTCAGGTTGGAGGATTAGAAATAGAGAAAGAATGAACTGGAAAGATGGAAGGTTTTAGATGGGGAGTAGATACTTGAGATTGTGAAGGGGAGTCAGTTATTAGCAATAACATGGCTAAGATATTGACATGAGAATTATTAGCATGTAGATTGAACACGAAACTATGACAATAAGGTACCCAAGAACAGCAAAGAGAAAGAGAAGTGCAGAAAAATGTTTGCTTCTGGGACACCTGGGTGGCACAGTCGGTTAAGCGCTTGGCTCTTGCTTTCGGCTCAGGTCATGATCTTGGGGTCATGAGATCAAGTGCCATGTTGAGCCCCAAATCAGGCTCTGTGCTCAGAGCAGAGTCTGCTTAAGATTCTCTCTCCCTCTCCCTCTGCCCCTACCCCCCATGTGCACGCTCTCTCTCAAATAAATAAATAAATCTTTAAAAAAAGAAAAAGAAAAATGTTTGCTTCCTTTCATGTTTCTGTCTGGGAAAATAGAAGTTCCTCTACTCATCCAACACTGTTTCTAATAGCTCTCTGTTCACATTTTCCTCTCTTTGATGGAGGTACAAAGTAGAAGAAATGAAGCTTTCATACCCAAGAGAAGGGAGAGGCACAACAGTTGGAAGAATCAAAGTCAAAAGAACACTATTGCCTTATTTGTAATTTTTTCTTCCTGCCCTATCACTTTTGATGCCACAACTGTGCTAATTTTATAGCTATTGTAAAGGGCTGGTAAAACTGGGCTTGATCCATAAAATGTCCCTTTACAGGTGTCTTTTCAAGGACATGTATGTTAAAGTGGCCATAAAAAGAAAACTTTGGAATTTGTGTACTGGGAAGAGATAATTGCTGCATCCTTTAAAGAAACACTATTTGATTTGGGGAACTTCAGACAAGCTCTTTTGAAATGACATGGCAACAACATTTCATTCTAGCTGATTAATCCGCATTCTTTTCTGCTCAGACACCGGTACCTTGAAGCTTCTGAAAAGGAAGATTGTAGTACTGTCTGATATGACCACTACATTGGTGCACAAGCTTTAACCTTCCAATTTAAACTTTAGTTATAACTCCACTTTCTACAAGCATAGAAATGTCGGGTGCTGGGTTTTTGTTCACCTCTCTAGCATGCTCATTGAAGAGGCACTTGGGTACATTTTGTTCAAAGTCAATGGGACTTCCATCAGTGAAAGATTTCAGCAGAGTCTACAGAATGAACATTTGGTCTGATGTGGCGTGCTGTGACCCAGAGCCGTAACAACCAGCTGTGTCTGTTCAGACTTCAGCCATCAGCCAGCTCCATCGTGCGATGGAATCTCAGTCACAGAATGGCTACATAACAATGGGTTTCACAAGGTCATTCTAAAAGAAAAACTATGGTTAGTATGAACAGTTGCTAAAAATACAAGGTTATAAGTATAACAAACACAAGAGATACAACTGATGTTTTACATAGACCAAACGCATATGAAGCATAAAAAAGTAACCTTGCCTTGCAGTTTAATCAAATACTATTTTAAAAACATAATATGTAATTTTAATACATAATGCATTAATTGTGGTCTAGCAAATGGAATCACAATGGACCCAAGGAATAAAGATCAGGACTATAAAAAATAATGATATTCATATAGACTCCATTGGTTGGGAATCTCAAAATCTCACAAAGTGGATGAGATTTGTCACCTAAAGAAACTTCCAAGGATATGACCAAATAAGACAAAATTTGGCAATATGTTGAAAATGAAGATTTAATTCATCTTAGAAAATATGATTATAAAGTCACTAAACACTAAACATAATATAATCTTTATATTTATAACATAATAACTATAATAAAGTATGAAGTAACTATGTTAATAAAAAAAGGTTTTGATGAGTAATGGGTAACCCTAAAAGAGAACCACAGAGTACAAATTATTCAGTATACAAAGGAGAGAGTGCTCTAATTCTAAATTACTAGTCCTGGTTTTTATGAAAAATATCCCAGAACTGGAGATATAATTTTTCATTGAAGGACCACACCTTACCAGCCTGGATATACAATAGCCTATTGAAACTGACCAAAGCTAATTTGTTCATTTTCCATTATTATGTTCTTTTTGGTAGATAGCAGATTCTATAGTAGTAAGAGATAGCTAGGTGCTATAGGCCTCTCCCCCCACCACCTTGATGCCGGGTGAAGGGACTCAAGGAAAGTAAGTCTCAGTCCAAGTTTGGTACTCATGTAAACACTTATTAGTAAACAAAACAACAAAACAACAACAACACAGTCATATGGCAAGTTCCAGACGCTCAATGACATTTTTAAACTCTCTGATAGCAACTCTCAGGAAAGATTTAGAGGAGGCAGATTTGTCCTGTTTATTGCTGATGCAGTAGATCGATGCATTCTGCAGGATATCCAGATGGTCCTGATCTCTTTGGACTATGTTATGGCAGAGGGCGGGAGAGTTAACAGCACTAGGGCAAATCTACAATTGCATATTGTTTGCCTCTTCCAATGTAAACACAAATTGTAATCCTACTTTCCAAGTGGAATAAATAAAAGAATTCACCAAATTATTATCCTCAGACCATGGACTTGAGGCCATGTTAAATGGCTCTACAAAAATAACACATCTGGAATAGCAGCTGCAATTACAGATACCACTTAACTGAGTGTTTCATTTTTTAGGACACAACAGGGTTTTTTTTGTTGTTGTTTTTGCGGGGGTTTTTTGTTTTTTGTTTTTTTGGTTTTTTTTTTGAGAGAGAGAGAGAGAGCGCACACAAGGTGCGGGGGACAGAGGGAGAGAGAGAGAATGCTAAGCAGGCTCCATGCCCAGTGCAGAGCCCGATGTGGGGCTCGATCTCATGACCCTGAAAATAAGACCTGAACGGAAATCAAGAGCCAGAGGCCTAACTGACTGAGCCACCCAGGTGCCCCGGACCCAACAGGTTTTTTTCAGTGGCCAAACCAGTGAATTAAATAGAAACAAGATGAGACCTCCATCCTGTATCCCTTAAATCTGTGCTGTTCAATAAGATGGCCACTAAGTACATGTAGCTATTTACATTTGATTCAACTAAAATTAAATGAATTTACAAATTCATTTTCATAGTCACCCTAACCATGTTTCAAGGGCTCAGTAACCATTTCCATCATTACAGAAAGTTCTGTCAGACAGCACTGCTTTAGATCCTTAAAGGCAGCACTACTCTAATCCCCGCCCCCACTCTGGGATGCTTGGTTTTGATTTACTATTTTGACAGGGGAAGGGGAGTAAAATTTCACAGGCTTCTATTTGGACTTCCCCAAAATTAAGGGTCATATGTCACAGGCCAAGAACTCAATGTGAATATTAAGCCAACTATGACATATGTCAATCTCAATTGAATATTAAAGGCCAGGAAAATGACCACTGGATAGGTCAGCTGACCTAATGGACCCACTGTAAGCCAGACATTGCTCAAGAACGCTGCTATTACTTGGCCCCGAAATGCTACCACTCTTACAGGGGAGCCATGATACTTCATTTTTCAAGGTACTGATGTCAACTTGGACATGAAGCCCAACACTCTTAGAAATGTTTCGGTTCTTCCCTTTCCTCAGTGTGTAGTCAGCCAAGTAACTGAATGTAGATCTCTTTAAGAAATGGTTGAGGGGATTACCACAGTATATTCGTGCTACAGTGTTACAGCATCCTTTCTTCGGTTCCCTGTCTGAAAACCAGTTTGATTCAGAAACTGAGCAAGGGACCATGATTCCTTCTTAAGACAAGAACCCTCAAGTCTCTATCTTGCCTTTCTTCTGATGGTTCAAGCTGAGGAGTGCCCACGTTAGCTACACATATATTTTGTCTCTAGGGATGTTCCAAAGCATCTCTATAATTCTCGACGAATCAGGTCCCCTTGGCTGTCACTCCAGTCTTGCAACTAGTCACAATAATTGCATCCACTTGGTTTTCTACATGTAAGAATTGCCCCTTGGCCTTTGCTATTTCAGGGTCCTATCTGTTCTGTAATGCCTAATCCTACTAGCAGTCTAACAGAAGAGAGCCACCATTAAGCTTTTTACTGATATTTGTGCTCCTCTCACATATGGATTCCCTATGGACTTTTCCTGAAACATAATCAACTGATAGGTCTTCCAACTTTACATACCTCTAGTGTACCCACCTTCTTGAGTCTTTCCTTTCTTCACCATCTGTCAAGGCACTTCGGCATTTCCACAGCACTTAGTCTGGACTATCATTTTTTTATGTTTTTAGGAATCATCCTAATCACTAGTTCACTACCCATCTCTTGGGATCTTCCTCAGGGTATTTAAATCCTATGTATCTCAGAAGCGTGCGCCCATATAAACACTCCCCTACCCAATCTTATGATCTTGTCTCCTTAACCAAGGACTATTAGAATATAATCCTTTCCATTATATGTTGGCTAATTATGACAGCTCCTTTGGGATATCGTCCCTTTCTTTCCTTATTAGACTCACATGACCCTAGCTGGATTATACAGTGACTGAACCCACGTTATAAGCCTATTAACCAAGAGACAGTCAGGAGATGGATCTTGAGATTGGTGTTGTCCTCAAGGAAGGGGGAGAGTGCTAGGGATTCCTCTCAGCCACAGAGAACTTCCTTGCCCAAAGGACTGCCCTCTTCTTGCATTCAAGAACTGGTTAAGTAAGGAATATCTGTAAAGAATCCTCATAACTGCAGAGCTTCTTGTGATCTTCTGAAGTCTCAGGGGCAGCTGTCTTGCAGTTTAACTTCTCTCTGTATAACCTGGCTCCCTTACACTCTCATAGACACTGTTCCCCAGGGCACTCTCCAGTAACCTTCCTACATGCATATTTTTGCCTCAGAGTCTGTTTTCCCAGGGAAACCTGAGCTAAGAAAGTGTGTGAATTTGATTTGTACTCTTATTGTCCATTGTGTACCCCTTTCATATAATCCCACCCAAATTACAGGCAAAAATGTTGGAATTCATTTGCAAGAAGTAACGTCAGAGGCCAAATAGGGGGAAAAAAATAATGCATGTTTAAAATACTGAAAGTGAGAAAAAAGAGTTATATAATGTTTCCAAGGAGATTAACACTAGCAGGCTGTGTTTCTTTGCAAAAAAGATGAAGGAGGGGGTTGGGGGCAGATAGTGCAGGAATGGAGGAGAGGAATATGGGAGGAGATTTGGCATCAAAAAGGTTTATGTGGGGCGCCTGGGTGGCTCAGTCGTTAAGCGTCTGCCTTCGGCTCAGGTCATGATCCCAGGGTCCTGGGATCGAGTCCCACATCGGGCTTCCTGCTCTGCGGGAAGCCTGCTTCTCCCTCTCCCACTCCCCCTGCTTGTGTTCCTGCTCTCGCTGTGTCTCTCTCTGTCAAATAAATAAATAAAATCTTTAAAAAAAAAAAAAAAGGTTTATGTGAAAGAACAACAGTAAAACTGAAGAGAATGCAATGGGAAGTACAATTAGCGGAGTAACACCCTATTCGAGGTCACTGAGGTGGCAACATGGTAGGACCCTGTCCGTCAGGAAAGCTTATAGGTGTGGCACCACGGTATACTCCGCCGAGATGAGAGTGGACGGAACACCTGGTGCTTTATGCTCTTGGCTGAGCCACATCACACCTCATTAATGGTGTATCTATTCCCTTTCTTCCCTCAGAAAAACATTAAAAACTTGAGATGAAAGCGTGTCATTCTAAAACATATTTGGCTCAAAGAAAAAGATGCTTCCCAGGACTACAAAAGATCTTTCTTTAATGAAACTTTAATTAAACTTTGCTTTAATTTGGATCACAATGAAGAAAATAAGGGACTTTTCATCTTGCCCCACGTGGAAAATGTCAGTGTCTCCCATGAATAAAATGCTGGCATTTAAATCCCTTGCAATCTTTTAGCAATTTTAGCTCCACTGCTAACTAACCATGACAACAAAACCAATGGCTCCCAATTTCATCTATAAATAGATACATCTTTAGGAGGGATGCAATATCAGAACTGTATTTTTGCATGCCCTCTAACGTCATAAGAACAATGGTAATAAGATGGAACAAAGGCCAGGAAATAAAATTTGGAGGAAGCCACAGCTCCATCCTTTAGGGTTAATGAAATAATAATTGGCATCATTTACCCCTCTCAAAAGCAGCAGCCAAATGGCAACATACAGTTAGCATGAACAAATACTATTCAGAAGAGTTCTTAGGTGATAGGTATTTTAAGTTATCTATAAAGAATACTTACTTGAAAAATGTCAACTTCAGAAAAGACTCAAGTTCGGCGTTTCAATGTGTCCTGTCTAGAATCTGGTCTGTTTCATAAAGAATGTTCTAACTGTCCATACTGGTGTCCGTCACCTCTCCACTGAAAAGGACTCTATGTCTCAGATCCACTCTTGACCACAGACACTTGCCAAAAAGAGGCAGGAAATGTGTCCTCCTTTGTACCAAATCAAAGAAAGTTCATAATTTGGGGGGAAAAAAAAACTTAAATGCCTCCTATGTACTAAGCATTCTGCCAGGTGTGTGAATTACAAAGTGAAACGAGAAATGAAGCCTGGTCCTGAGAAATGAGAAGTGTCGTTAGCGGGTTTTCCCCAAACACACCTTGCTTAATCATTTTGCTACAGCAGGACAAAAACTGGGAAAGGACTGCTTTCACATCTAGGGCAGAGGTCTGCAAACTGTAGTCACTGGGCCAGTGGCAGCCCTCTGTTTTTGTAAATAAAGTTTTATTGGAACATAGTCAGTCTTCTGTCTGGCCTTTTACAAAACAAGTTTGCAAATCCCTGATCTAGAGGAAGGAAAGCACATTTGAAAATAGATCCTTTCTATCTGCCCAGCACCTTGTACCAGTAGCAAAGCAACATAATAGCCAAAGCAGTTACTAAAAGGCCTGGGCACATGTTGCTTATAATTTAGCTTAAATTTATGCATGCTTTTGCTACGGAGTAATTCCTTCAAATGCATGTCCCATTCCTTTCGGTTTGGTTGTTGCATGTATATGCTGAATGTATAATTATAACTTGCAGTGAGATTAGTGTGCAATCAACTTACTGTCACCATGCTATTAATTTTCCAAACATTCTATTAACTCCCTAATGGCAGCCACGTTGGTTCTCTCCTATGCCCTAAGTAATTTGTTGAGCTTCAATATAATGAGCATCTAGCTGAATAGGAGAAAAAGGAGTTTCTAATAGAAGAGCAGAAGGTAAGGCAAGTTTAGAGCGCTTCTGCTCAGAATTCAAGAGCCATTCTGCTAAATACAGCCTGTGTTCCCAGAACATCCTAACAAATAGCTTTCACTTCGAATGTTTCCCACTCCTTCCCTAGTTAAGAGGTAGGATCACTGAACTCCTGTCCCACAGACCTATAGCTGCCAGGTTTGGGAAAGAAGGGGCACTGGAACATCGGATGTGTAGTCAACACTGAATGATCAGTTCTTATAGGTGATGCACCTCAAGATGCCTATAGCTCGTAAAAGAGAGGGGATTTCATAGGACAGAGAGTCAAGTCTTAATGGCAAGTTAATTTATCTGCAAGAAATTTAACACCACTCCTTAACAGGATATTATTTTGAGGGATTAATCAATAAAATGCAGAATGTGTGGACCTCATACTTGAGTAGTGGGAATGCCAGCAAAGAAATGAGGACCAAAAGAGATGAGTTACATCTTATGTAACATCCAGGGATTCAGAGAGTGACTGGGAGCAGCCTCTGCTCTGGAGGCCATGATCCACACAAGCCCTGTGTCCTCTCCCCTCTGAACTCCACTCCCCTCTGGAGGCCACCACAGACAGAAGGGGCCAGGGGTGGGGGGGGGGGGGGGCGGTGGTAATCATGCTGCTGCTGAATATAAGCCCTGAAAAGCTTCTTAAAACTCTAAATTGACTGGATTTAAATGCATGTTTAAGTGAGTCTGAATAAGTGTATGCTTACCCTGAATGGACAAAATTATGTTTTCCACCATCAGCTGAAACAATCTCAAGAGCTAAATTACATTAGAGAAATTTTGAAAGGTATATTATCGCACATATGTTTGTGACTAAGACATTTGTCCCAGCCCAGAGATAATATTCTTAAAGTTCTCTCTACTTTGACACTCTTGGCCCATTATGAGTAGCTCTAACATATGCTGAGCTTAAAGTGAAGCTAAGTCTGGGAGCAGATCTTGTAATGCTGCAGCGGGAAAGTGTTGGCTGAGGCATATGAATCTCAGTCACAGCATCCCTGCCCAACTGGCTAGGGTCCTGGGCTGCTGTGCTCAAGGGGCTCTTCACTGAGCATGGACAGTAGACATCTTCAAAGGTGCCTCAGCCTAATCTTTTTTTTAAGCTTCCAAGACCCCAAAGTCCCCGAACAGAAAGACAAGTACTCAAAGTAACTTGTTAAAGGTATGCAGTGGAATATATATATTTTTAGACAAGGCAAATGTCAAGATGTCTTTTCTCCCATTCAATAGTTTTGTGCTTTCCAAAAGAATAGCCCTCATTAACCTTTTTTTTTAAATTGTCTGTCTTCTGCATACCCCCATGTCCAGTGAAAAATGAACTCCTTGAAGACACAAGTAGAAAACAGTTTCTTTAATTGCTATAGCATCAGTACAAAGCCAGCCCCTGGAATCATGCACAAAAAACAAGTAACTCTTTATGACCCTTCACGAATCCCCCAAAGCAAAGTCAATATGGTTTCTTTTGTCTTTTTCTCCCTCCCTCCCTCCCACCTTTCCATCTCTTTCCCTATGCCTCTGTCTCTGTGATTTTTTTCCCTAGGAGACTGCACAGTCCCAATATGGAACCCACTATTGTAAACAGCATAGTGACAGAAAAATATTGTCCTCCAGTAGGGAAAATAAGTAAATTCATACTCCTACTTCCTTGTGTGAGTGGGGTAAAATGGTTTGACTAAGAAAGCACACAGTTCTGAGGGAGAATAAGCAGTTTTTCTTCACAGGGTAAGAGCTATCATACCAAAGAATAGGAGGCAAACCCTCAGAACATGCTATAGTTTCTGAGCCTAGTAAGATGCTAATATTTGGCAGATGGGCAGCTCATGGATCCTCTCAGCCCTTGGATGCCTGGGCAAGGCCTGAGGTACCTGTAGCCTTTGGGTTGGTCTCCTCTGGCTAAGAGTGGCCTTTTCTGTTCAGCCATACAGATATTTTATGTGAGTTAAAATACGGACAAGGATAGGAAGCGCTGAGAGGTGATGGAGTTCCCATGGGTTTTCCTCAGCATCTGCGGCCCTTGAGAAACTGAGCTCCTACTCCATTACAACAGTGAGGATCACACACTCCAGCCTGGATAGAGTCTGTGGCCCCATGGAGCATTCCTTCCCTCTGTTCCTCTTTTCCTGTGCAGAAAGGGACATTTCATGCTGCCACTGAAGAGAGTTCTTGCCTGCTGCAGTGTCCCTGACACACTCAGAGCAGATTGTGAACTGGCTTGTAAAAAAAGTGTTCTGTCACTCTTAATACAACCTCACTGGCCCGTATAACCCAAGGGCTCTGATACAAACCAGCCTGTGCAGGAAAGGGTTAACACAGCAGGCTTGGGTTGCTCAAACCCTGTACACTCCCCTAAAAAGGACCTGTTTTCACATCTGGCCCTTGGCCAGCTTCTGGGAAATGGGCTCTGAGCCTTGGAACACTCCGCCTCACAACAGCGCTTGTTCGCGGTGTACCTGAGCACTTGGGCCATGCTGCACCAGTTTGATAGCTCGCGCTAACCGTGTGATTTACACTGAATGCCTGTCTTTGCTGTGAGTCCTCAACACAGAGGTGAGCATTTCAGGTGAGTACCCTCGTTTGGCACCACTTCATTTTATTACATTTTAACATAGATTCAACACCTGACTTGACATAACTTGAATTTTCTCCACTATCTCCTTTGTTTACTTCAGCTTTGGAATGATGAGTCTAAGCTTCCTAGATTTTTATTTTTAGTTTCTGTTTAAATTCTTCCCCTAGAAGCTACCAAATCAGGCTGAGAGAGCTCGTCTTCCTTTGGTTCTGCTCACTCCCTCTTCATCAACCTTTTTTCCTTGGAAATTTCCCCTGCCCAGGCCTTATGCTTGAGCCTCTGAGTCTTTTCTGATTAACCTGCCTCTGACCTGTTAATATGCTCGGTCATCCCTGCATTGAGTTCCAATGTCAAACCAGTGTGCTCCTTTTCTACATCTACCCTCTGTGTAGCTCACTCATTGTCAACCTGGGACGCAGTTTTTATTCTAAAGATATCTGCTTTTCTACCATAAAGATACAAACAAAAACTAACCGCAAGATCCTGAAAACCTAAATATAGTTCAGAATAAAGTTTCTATATTATTCCCAAGACCGTGGCTACTTTACACTCAAAATAAAACCTGATGTATTTTCTCCCAATGTTGCAATATATTTGGGTCTAAAAATAATATTATATTCATCAAGACACTTTCATTTGTAACAGTAAAAAAATCCTACTTAGTAACTCTGTTAGTTTTCTATTGCTGCTGTAACAAGTGACCACAAACTTCGCAGCTTAAACAAACACGTTTCTGCATGTCAGAAGGTTGGGTTGTCTTGTCTAATTTCTCTGCTCTAAGTTTCACAGGTCAAACTCTCAGCCAGCTGGAATCGAACTGCAAGGCTCCAGAGGAGAATCACTTCAAGGCTGAGTCAGACTGTTGGCAGAATATTCCTTTTGGTTGTAGGACTGAGGTTCCTGCTTTTTTGGTAGATCTCAGCTGAGGGCCACTCTTACTTCCTAGAGGCCTCTCTCTCTGGTTCTTCCACGTGGGCATTCCAGCCACTGAATCCTTCTCACTCTTGGAATCCCTCTGACTTTCCCCTTCTGCTCCGTGAATCTTCTAACTGCAACCAGAGAAGTTTCTCTGTTTTTAAGAGCTCACGGGATTAGATTAGGTTCACATATTAAATCCAGGATAATCTCCCTATTTTAAGGTGTGAACTCTTAAATACATCTGCAAAGTCCCTTTTGCCACATAATATGTTCACAGGTCTGAGAATTAGGATGTGGGCCTCTGGAAGGGCCATTAATCTGCCTTTGACGGTAAACATAACTCAACCCACATAACTACTGAGTGGAGTGAACTTTAGGGGCAGCTAAATCTGTCAGCTCAAAAATATCCACAGGACTCTGTGACTCTCCATCTTGTTAACACCCTTTTTTGATTTGGCCTCATTCCTAGGTCTTCCCCATGCAGCGGGGAAGTTGGCCACCATAAGCTCTTTGCTTATACAAGCTAAGAGGTACATGTGGTGAGTGTTTGTGAGATGAACATGGGCATCTTGTTTTTAGAAATATTCCCAGCAGGATGTGATTTCCTATCAAAGGAGTTTGAAACATCTATCTCATTACCACAGGCCTAGAAGCAACAGACCTGGATACCTGATATTAGAGCTAAAATTCTGTAAGAAGACAGGAGTTGGAAGAGTTTAGAAAGTGGTACATGTGTAGCTGGAAACAAAACAGAGCACAGGTATGATATTAAAAGTGATCCATCTTGTTATTTACATTCTACTCAACCTAGGAAGGGAACACTTATGACAGGCATGTAGTCTCAGTTCTTACGCTGATATCAAATGATCAAAGTAAAAATATATTTCTTTCAAGTTCAAAGTTGGGTTGATTTAATCTTAGTCATGACATTCATTACACTTTAAAATCTCAAATATCTTTAAAGAAAGGTATGTGACTTGGCATATATTTTGACTCCTGTCAAAACATAACAGAAAACATAGCAAGCAAAGTAAACAGTAAGTGTATGTTGTATTATCTCATCTAACAAAATGTGTGGAAGTCGGGTAATTCCAGGGCTGAGTAAGCAAACAGGTTACTCCTATGTCTTATTTAATTCTCCAGAGTTTGGGTGTGTCTTAGGTTTGTTCTCTTCAAGATCCTCAGATGGCTATCTCAGTTCTGGGAATCATATGCCGGGAACAATGTCAAGAAAAAGACAAGGAAATAGCCCTCTCATTTGTTTCTTTAACAAATTTGGAAAATCTTTCCAGAATTACCCTAACATTTCATTGGCCAGGATTATGTCACATGACCATACCTTGATCAATCAATTATCATGGGAAATGAGGCCATTAATTGGCTTGGACCAATCAAGATTCTCCCCCTGAGCTGCTTGTCCAGAGGTACACAGAGACTCATAAAATGGTGAACGAAACCTAAGGTTTGTCAGCAAGAAAGAAGAAGGAAATGACCACTGGCGAGATGACAAATAGGCCTTCACAGAGTGGGAGAAATAGGTATGCTTTCAAACGTCCTTGGATAATAAAATACTGAAAAACAATGGAAAAGCGAAATAGAGCAGCCGGTATTAGCCTGTCAACAATCACCCAGTATTTTTAAATGTATTGGAAGAATTAATGCCTTTCTTTGCAATCAAATGACAAAGCCTTAGTTTAAACAAATGCAAAGAATGAAGCAGATCAAATGAGACCCTGGAGCAAGAATGATCATCCTAACAAAATAGGGTGGGATGAGAGGGGTAGACCCACAAGATCCAAACAGCAAAGACATTATTGCCTGACGTGTTCCACCCAGGTCCACAGGGAGAATAAACTGCATATGAATATCAGAATGCATGTGCTTGGGTCTTTCCAAAAGGAAGAATAGTAAAATATATGTATTGTTCTCTTGGCAAAGTCTGGTTTAGTCGTGTTCCACACATTTTTAGAGTCCATATGAATTTTTTGGTTAAAGAATCCTTCCAAGTAATGTTCTCTACATGTATAATCACCTTCACTATGGGTAAATACTTAGAAACGATGAGACCATAAATTCAAGAAGCACAGAGGTGGCATATGTGCCATTCAGTATTTTAATTCAGAGCCTAAATCAGAGCCTGGCCCTTATTGAAGAAAAGCAGGGAGGGAGGGAGGGAAAAAGGGAGGGAGAGAGGAAGAGAGGGAGGGAGGGAAGGAGAAGAGAAGAGAAGAGAAGAGAAGAGAAGAGAAGAGAAGAGAAGAGAAGAGAAGAGAAGGAAGAAAGAAGGAAAGAAAAAGCAATTCTTTTGCTCAAAGTGGATAAAAAACAAGAAGCATACCCATTTACAGTTGACTTAACAAACATCTCTCTGAAGGGGAATGTTTTAACTTGTTCTTTTAACACACCAGTGAGGAACACATTTTCAAGACTAACATTCATCTTGCCTTAACTGATAAATGACTGATCAGATTGCAGATAGTTCTAGAAAATAGTTTAAGCCGTATTTTCATTACAACAGCACAAATCTTAGATTTGCATCTTTGCATATATCCCCGACTGAAGGTTTTTCAGGGTAAAAGTTCCTTGACATAAAAAACAAAAATACCCTCAGTGTTATACTTTCTTCAGTCACCGTGAACCACTGTTATTTTCCACGTGCTATGCGTGAATTACATTCAGTAAAAGTTGAGATTAAAAAAAACAACCCATAAGCATATGTAAGATCCAACCAACATAATAAAATCAATGCAATTCCAAGCATGTCTGCGGCTGCATCCTGAATTCATCTCAGATCCCAAGTGATACAATACAAATGAAATGGAACACTTCACCCCATTCTACAAATTCCCTCTGCAGCCTTTACAGCAGGGATGAGTTACGGTGCAGCTGAAAGACTCCAAAGCCCAGTGCTTTTGTGCAGTGCTTGTTCTGTTACACATGACACGTTGGGTCTGGGAGAGTCTGGACTAAATTATGGTTTGCTCTAGGTTCGAAACAGCAAGCATTTTACATAGATCAGTCCTTCGTTGGGATGGGGTGGGGGTGGGGCAGACTGAATCTTTTCAGGAGCGATATAGCTTCCTACCAGGACCGAGGCTGAAACCACACTATGCATGTTGATACGCTGGGCACGTTGCCCACATCCATTCCGTAAATGTTCTCTTGGCCCCCTTCCTCACAAGCTGAATGCCGGGAAGTGACAGGTGCATGAGTAGACCAGGCTGGCTCAGTGTCTGACTGTTGGAACGGCTGGGACTTTCTGTCTGACAAGATTTACCCAGTCATGATGGATGGTGGCTCGAGCGCAGGAAAGAGAAAGGGAAGCAGGAAAGGAAACTAACTGTATTACACCATGGGGGTCTGGAAAATGCCCACCTATGAAATGATATGAGGAGCTCAATATCTGACAAGAGTTGAGGGAATTAAGAGTAATTTGATTACAGGTGCTCAACTGGCATTCATTTTCCTCTTATTATCTGAGAACCCTCCCTCGAGAGAGAGCACTAACCTTCAAAAGGAGCAGATGAATGGCTCTATTAAAAGCACTGTAGTTTGTTCATGGCTCTGTAGCAACTGACCATTTTATGAACCCAGTGGAATTGTAAATAGGAAACAGAAGAGAGGAAATGTCTTCCTCAAACAGTGTACAGACGACTCTATCTGTCTTTAGCCATTTGTAATCCTGAAAGAGAGTTCGCACATGGACAGAATGATGTAGCACAGTGCTATCTGCTCCCACCCCCTTCAGCCCCACTCTGAGTATATCTCTTAAAGGTCAGACATTTCAAACATTATGTTTTGTCAAACGGTGATGGTGTCTTATAAAAAATAAATAAACAAGATACCTAAGGTAGATGTGCTTGGCTTTAAATAATTTGCTGTTGATATTATATTTACATTTAATCACAGTTAAGAATAAATCCGTAGCTATTTTTTTGATATCTTCTTGCAAGCACAATGTGTGTAACAGTAACATCTATGAATAAACCATATTTGACCCAAATAATTCATAAATAAATAAACCTCAATGGTTTATCTCTTATGAAACCATACAACACCAACTTTTCTTCTGCTAGTAAAAAGCAGGATGAATAAAATTTATTACATTTTAGTATTACTCTTGACTCATTTAATCTTAGAAAAATAAACTAAATATTTCATTGGTGTCATGACTTGTTTAATAGCTTACTTCTAGTGTATCACTGAGGAAGATACACTCATACCTATAATCTTACCAAGAGGACTAAGAATTTGGATACCAATCTGTAACATGCAGAAGAATGTTCAAAGATTGGAGAAATTCAGGAACAAAAGTTTATGTGAGATATAAATAACTGTGTAAGCTCATTTATTCTTTTAAAGAAATCTGGGCTGGGGATAAAAACTAATGTATTAAATTCCTGATAATAGGAGTCTGAAGCTTTCTCTCTTTTATCAAAATGTATTAACTGTACATAAACTATAAAACATCACTTAAGTATATGAATTACAAAACCTGCTCTACATGTGTACCTTTATACACACCAAAAGTAGTAATACCAAAAGGTGGCAACTATATCAAAAATATTCAGCTTAAGTCTACTCAGTAAATTTTACTACTCCAAAAACAACTTTTGAAACTTCCTGGAACTTCTTAAGAATTTGTAATATTTCATTCAAAACATTATGGAAATATCCAAAAGCCAAAAATTAATAATTTTTTTACTCTAAGAATGAAATACGTAGCTTAGGAATAGGATCTGAATTCAATTTTGAAACAGTGGTAATGACACTATCTTTCATTAAGAATAATCTGTGTTAACATATGAATCCAAAAGTATTTTCATCATTTAATAAAATCACAAACTATGTAATAACCTTTAAATAATCATTACTTGTCACATTTGTATGACACACACATGTGAGTTTTCATGGTAACAAATACATAGTTAACTTTTTGATTCACACTAATATGAGATTATAAGATAAACAGATAATTATTTAATTCAATAGGTCACATAATCTCAAAACTGTAAGTGTTAGATTATTTTTCCAGGCTAATGAAACACTTACTACCATAAATTCTAGCATAGAAATTTACTATGAACCAAATGGTGGTATTAGCCCTATATCTTCTTTACCATAACCACTCCTAATAAAAGTTAACTAACATTTAATGATTATGCACTGCTGTGTCAGGCACCAGAGAATGGTTTTCCTCTCATTATCATATTTACTTCTCATAATATACTATCAATGCCTTCATTTTACAAGTGAAAAAAACGAGGCTTAAGAGATTAAGAAACTTGCCCAAGGGTTTAGGAGACTGTTTAACAACCATAAAGGCACTTCATCCTCACTGTACAACTGATGGTTCTCCATTTCTCATGGGAAACAAATGAAATTAATGCATGTGACTAGTCTTCTATTCTAAAAAAAGTTACACTAAGATCTGCATCTTTCTTAGAAGAGTAAATTTTCATTTTCATGACTATGAATGGAACTTCTAAAGCTTGCAAATTTTCTGTAGAGGAAAAAATCTCTGTTCCGAAAAAGCGGTAGTTTGTGGTTTAAGATTTTACTAAAAATTAGTGACTTGTCCATTAAACCTGCCTCAAATGAGGAAAAGGAGTGATTTGTTGTTATCACCGCCATTCATTTCAGTCCCAGGGGAGGTTTCAAAAGCGCCAGCAGACCCTCTTCCTTGAAAGCAAGTGACCTACTGCAGGCAACATTCTGCATGTCCTCAAACCCCTAAGAGGTTGGTAGCACACACAAAATTGAAATGACTTCTCTCACAAGCACAGAGCTGAACCTAGAGGAGAAATATCTGAATGTTGCAGTGTATTTGGTGGTGGTGGTGGTGGTGGTTGGCCCGAGGCAGGGAGCGGGGGGTGGGGGTGGCAAATAAAGTCTTGGTGTTCCAGAATGTCTACTTTGTTGCTCGTTCAAAGGAAAGAAAGTAAAACCTTGCCCCCAGATGGAATCCTCCCCACCTTAGTCCAGAACCTAAAAATCCAAGGTCATCGACAAGTTGGATGGCACATCTGGATGTGAACTTTGTAGTCTGACTCCAGGGCCACATTCCCCACGCCTCTGCTCCAGTGACTCTTTCCTGAGAGTATAGTCAGACAGCCACTACTGTTCCAATTTCAGAGTAATACATGACATTTAGAAATACCAAATAACTTGTTATTCGTATCCATTCATTAAATGAGGAAACACGGATTCCAGCCCAGTTCTTGAGGACTCTTTCTAATCTACCACACAGTCTCTGGTTAGCAATCTGATAATAGAGAATTGACATTACTTTAGTGCCTATTATACATTAAGCTTTGTGTTATATATTATACATAGGTTACTGGTACCTGTTTAAAACAAACAAATAAAACCATGGGAAAGTTATTATAAATTCATTTTACATAAAAGAAAACTGAAAATCAAACATAAGAAAATTTTCAAGATCACCCAACTAAAGTTACGAGGCCACATTACAAAAATAATACACAGAACAACGCAGAGCATTATCTGGTTACCCACAATCTTTGCTTTGCTTTACTACTCACCACAACTCCGGGCACATACTTGCAGAATGAAAAACAAAACTACACAAAAATTTTATACAAAAAAGAAAGGCTAATATAACAGTAAAGCCCCACAATAATAAAACATTCCAGAGTAAGGAAGTAAAAATTTAAAAAATTAGCAAGATCTACAGAATTTTCAAGAATAAGAAAATTCAAGGAAATGTAACAAGATACCAAACAGTTGATAAAATTATAATCACTCTGATATGACCCTTGGAAAATTTCAGTTAGGCGAAACATAAGAGACCTAAGTTTGGAAATTAGGTTTTTGTTTTTTAAGATTTTATTTAGTTATTTGAGAGAGCGAGAGACAGAGATAGCAAGAGAGAGAGAGAGCACAAGCGAGGAGGAGAGGGGGAAGCAGCATCCCCGCTGAGCAGGGAGCCCCACGCGAGGCTCAATCCCAGGACCCTGGGATCATTACCTGACCAGAAGGCAGATGCTTAACCAACTGAGCCAGAGCCACCCAGATGCCCCTGGAAATTAGCTTTATCTACATTTTAGTGTCTTGTTCTGGAAGGAAGGTCAGTAAGTAGAGTATTAGTTTGTATCTGCACACACAGATACAGAGTAGATGAGCACTCAAGTTCATGTATACATTCCATTATACTTTGCTTACTATTTACTTAAAACATCTAAATTTAAATGATCAGTGAATAATTTACTTTAAGAATGAGTACTGTGGCAGGGATAGTTGCTGCTCACCAAATATCCCTAGATCTCAAGCAGTTAGGTGGACTTGTGTGGCTAGACTCAGCCAGTGAACTCTGAGCAGAACAGATGGGTGCCACTTCTAAGTCAAAGCATGGAAGAGTTGGTATGATTCCTGTATGCACTCTCTTCTCCTGCCACAGCCACTGGTAAAGGTACCAGGTGACAGATTTTCAGTCAGAGCACCCTGAAAAATTAGTCTGGGCTTAGATTCTAATAGAAAATACAAGCGTTGCTGAAAAGGATGAAGCTCATCGTACTATTCTTTCTGTTTCTTGGAGGTGCCTAGTTGACTATAAGGTATTTTTGTCTAGATAGTCATTTTTCCCAGTAGTTTTCTGTCAGCACTGACGACTTAAAGAGGGATGCTTAGGCTGACTTGAGTTTTGGTGAATTGGTAATGCCATGGAAGTAACACCATGATTTTGGACTCATGGAGAAGGAGATATAATCCTACCATACTACTTGGCCATTCCATGTACAAAATCGACATCATTTTAATAATGTAAATACTATTTGTGTTTTTAAGTTTTAAGAATATATCACCTAGAGATGTATAAACTACCAAAACTGAACCAGGAAGAAATAGGAAACCTGAACTAGACCCATAACCACTAAGGAAATTGAAGCAGTCATCAAAAATCTCCCAACAAACAAAAGCCCAGGGCCAGATGGCTTCCAGGGGAATTCTACCAAACATTTAAAGAAGAATGAATACCTATTCTTCTGAAACTGTTCCAAAAAATAGAAATGGAAGGAAAACTTACAAACTCATTTTATGAGTCCAGCATTACCTTGATCCCAAAACCAAAGACCCCATCAAAAAGGAGAATGACAGACCAATATCCCTGATGAACATGGATGCAAAAATTCTCACCAAAATACTAGCCAATAGGATCCAACAGTACATTAAAAGGATTATTCACCACGACCAAGTGGGATTTATTCCTGGGCTGAAAGGTTGGTTCAACATCTGCAAATCAATCAATGTGATACATTAATAAAAGAAAGAACAAGAACCATATGATCCTCTCAATAGATGCAGAAAAAGCATTTGACAAAGTACAGCATCCTTTCTTGATCAAAACTCTTCAGAGTATAGGGATAGAGGGTACATACCTCAATATCATAAAAGCTATCTATGAAAAACCCACAGCGAATATCATTCTCCATGGGGAAAAACTGAGAGCTTTCCCCCTAAGGTCAGGAATGCGACAGGGATGTCCACTATCACCACTGCTATTCAACATAGTATTAGAAGTCCTAGCCACAGCAATCAGACAACAAAAAGAGATAAAAGGCATCAGAATCGGCAAAGAAGAAGTCAAACTCTCACTCTTTGCAGATGATATGATACTTTATGTGGAAAACCCAACAGACTCCACCCCAAAACTGCTAGAACTCATACAGGAATTCAGTCAAGTGGCAGGATATAAAATCAATGCACAGAAATTATTTCTAGACACCATCAACAAGACAGAAGAAAGAGAAATTAAGGAGTCAATCCCACTTACAACTGCACCCAAAACCATAAAATACCTAGGAATAAATCTAACCAAAGAGGCAAAGAATCTGTACTCAGAAAACTATAAAATACTCATGAAAGAAATTGAGGAAGACACAAAGAAATGGAAAAACGTTCCATGCTCATGGATTGGAAGAACAAATATTGTGAAGATGTCAATGCTACCTAGAGCAATCTACACATTCAATGCAATCCCCATCAAAATACCATCCACTTTTTTCAAAGAAATGGAACAAATAATCCTAAAATTTGTATGGAACCAGAAAAGACCCCGAATAGCCAGAGGAATGTTGAAAAAGAAAAGCAAAGCTGGCGGCATCACAATTCCGGACTTCCAGCTCTATTACAAAGCTGTCATCATCAAGACAGTATGGGACTGGCACAAAAACAGACACATAGATCAATGGAACAGAATAGAGAGCCCAGAAATGGACCCTCAACTCTATGGTCAACTTATCTTTGACAAAGCAGGAAAGAATGTCCAATGGAAAAAAGACCGTCTCTTCAACAAATGGTGTTGGGAAAATTGGACAGCCACATGCAGAATGAAACTGGACCATTTCCTGACACCACACACAAAAATAGACTCCAAATGGTTGGAAGACCTCAGTGTGAGACAGGAGTCCATCAACATCCTAAAGGAGAACACAGGCAGCAACCTCTTCGACCTCAGCTGCAGCAACTTCTTCCTAGAAACATAGCCAAAGGCAAGGGAAGCAAGGGCAAAAATGAACTATTGGGACTTCATCAAGATAAAAAAGACAACCGACAGAATGGGATAAGATATTTGCAAATGACATATCAGATAAAGGGCTAGTATCCAAAATCTATAAAGAACTTATCAAACTCAACACGCAAAGAACAAAGAATCCAATCAAGAAATGGGTAGAAGACATGAACAGACATTTTTCCAAAGAAGACATCCAAATGGCCAACAGACTCATGAAAAAGTGCTCAACATTGCTCGCTGTCAGGGAAATCCAAATCCAAATCTCAATGAGATACCACCTCACACCAGTCAGAATGGCTAAAATCAACAAGTCAGGAAACAATAGATGTTGGTGAAGATGTGGAGAAAGGGGAACCCTCCTACACTGTTGGTGGGAATGCAAGCTGGTGCAGCCACTCTGGAAAACAGTATGGAGATTCCTCGAAAAGTTGAAAATAGAGCTCCCGTACCACCCAGCAATTGCACTACTGGGTATTTACCCCAAAGATACAAATGTAGGGATCCGAGTACGTGCACCCCAATGTTTATAGCAGCAATGTCCACAATAGCCAAACTATGGAAAGAACCAAGATGTCCATCAACAGATGAATGGATAAAGATGTGGTGTATACACACACACACACACACACACACACACACACACACACACACAGGAATATTATGCAGCCATCAAAAAAACCAAAACCTTGCCATTTGCAATGACGTGGATGGAACTAGAGGGTATTATGCTAAGCGAAATAAGTCAATCAGAGAAAGACAAGTATCATATGATCTCACTGATATGAAGAATTCTTAATCTCAGGAAACAAACTGAAGGTTGCGGGAGTGGTGGAGGTGGAAGGGATGGGGTGGCTGGGTGATAGACATTGGGGAGGGTATGTGCCATGGTGAGCGCTGTGAATTGTGTAAGACTAATGAATCACAGACCTGTACCTCTGAAACAAATAATACGTTATACGTTAAAAAAAGAAAAAAAAAAAAAAGAAGAAGATAGTAGGAAGGGAAAAATGAAGGGGGGGGGGAATCGGACAGGGAGACAAACCACGAGAGACTATGGACTCTGAGAAACAAACTGAGGGTTCTAGAATGGAGGCGGGTGAGGGGATGGGTCAGCCTGGTGATGGGTATTACAGAGGGCACGTATTGAATGGAGCACTGGGTGTTATAGGCAAACAATGAATCATGGAACACTACATCAAAAACAAATGATGTAATGTATGGTGATTAACATAGCATAATAAAATAAAATTAAAAAAAAAGAATATATCACCAAAACATATACGACATAATTATGAGAATGTGAAAGTTATCAACTTTGATAATGAAGAAGACAGGAGATCTTATGTAGACACAGGAGGTAAAAGGGAAGGTACATGTTACAGTGTGGAGAGTAAGTAAATAATACCAGAATTTGTGCCTCAAGAGTCAGAGTCAATTATACTGAAAGATACAAATGGGATCATCAAAACATGTATCTATCAAAATAGGGTGCGTGGAGACATAGAGTACTCAAGTCAAGATGAAGTTCTCCCATTCCATTCTGGACAGTCATTTTTTTTAAAAGAACTAAGAAATTACATTTTGCATTTTATTTGAAATTCTCAACGTAACCTGAAGCACCGCAAACAGAAGTGGTTAAGATTGTTGATGGGAAAGAGACAAGAGCTGGGAAGTGACAGGACAGGGATTGTTTTCTTTCATTCATGTCCTTTCATGTAATTTGGGTTTTGCCATGTGCAGCAAGTATATTTTGATTAAATGACAAAACAACAAATATAAACTCCACCAGTGATTTTGAGGTTCACCCCCTCATTTAGGTATGCTTCACACCTCAAGAGGAGAATAAGTCAGAGAGTATGCAACAGATGTGAGTAAATTAAGCTCTTTCTCATGGGGTACACTGGTGTCCACGGGTCTCCAGAGCTGTGAAAAGGTAGCCCAGAGAAGGTGATGCCGAAAGTCAGAGAAACAGCAAGGACTATAGCATCAGTCTCCGAACCTCTCCTCCTCATGCTATCCACACATACACTTAAATCTCACAAATTCTTGGCTGTACATGTTAAGAAAACTACATTCTTGAAAACTGCATAATTGTCTTGGTTTTGGCTCCCCAGAATGCAGAGCCTGAGACAGTCTATCCTGGAGGCAGGAGTAAGGAGGTGGAGGGGCCGGAGGTACAGAAGGGAGGAAGGGCCACCACTCGCATGCACTCCTGAGCCTGCCATAGTGGACAACAAGGGCTCGGATCCAGGAGCTCTTCCCTGGACGTGAACCAAATGCTTTCCAGAATTGTTGGCCTCAAGTTCAGGGAGCTAGAGAATCTGTCCTCAGCTGACCTCTCTGATAATTGAGGGTTGTCGTGAGGCACTAACTCCCTTACTCCTCAGGGATGAGCTTGCACACTCAGGGCTGTGCTTGCACACTCAGGTAACTCCAGAGAAGGCCCTAGGTCAGAAATCACAAGGACAGATGGTGAATGTTTGGTGGGACTCTTGTCAGAGCACTGGAGAGTCCACGGTAGCTTTGGCTGAAATCAGAGGCTCAAGAGAGGATGTAATGTGACATGGGGCAACAGAGACATCTGCTAGAGCACCATAGTAAATAAAAGCACTTGCCTTTGGCATGATTTAGAATGATTTATAGCCAATTCTGCCACATCTCTAGTCCAGCATATATGTCACAAAATAAATTGTCAGACATTTAAGTTGCTCTTACATTTAAGTACTCCATTATAAGAAGGGGTGGCATCAGTCTTATGTTTGTCTACTAGTAATTTGAAATCTCTTGAGATATTACTTGTCTATATATATTGTAAACTGAATTTCACCTGCATGCCCATTACAGACATATGGCTATCCTGAAGACAAGCACACAAATTTCACAAGCTCATATTTCTTTTTTGACACTCTACTCTTCCCACAGGCTATGTTAGTCTAGTAATAAAGCAAACAGTGCTTTACTAAATGTTATTCACACTGATTATATAGTTATCCACTAAGTGGCCTTTGACACACATTCTCGTACCTTTTATATTCATTGCATAGAATGTCACACACACACAAACACACACACACACACACACACACACACACACACACATCACATATTTTATGGGCCAGTTTAATATGCTCACATAAGTGGATGTTCATATGGAAGTTAAACCTATCTGCAAATAGACCATAAAGCTGTATCGCACTCATATACAGGACATTTTTTTAAAGCTTTTAGGAATTTTTTGTAAAGTCTGGGAGTGAATATGTTCTTTATCAGAAATAAATTCCTACTAAAGAAAATACCATTTCAATGAATATCTCTATATTTTAAAAAGTCCTTTTTGTGTATGTAGCAGGGGCAGGAGGAAGGCTACAATTACTGTGCTTTAGAAGTGTAATTAACAAATAATGAAGCCTGCTCTCCTGAATAGATGAGGCCATCAGTCATCAGTCTTTGCTATGTTTTCCTTTCTTCCTTCCTCACTAGTGCTGACAGAAGGGCCAGATTTATCCAGCTCAGCTTCCTTTCCTATGACCAATAGCAAAGCCACTGTCAGATAAGCGGGACCCTAAGCTCCTTTCCAGACTTAACATCCTATCCTTCAATTTTAGATTGATGAGGTGGTTGGAGAGCATCAGAGGCAAAACTTATGCTAACTGAATAGAGAAATATCAGTAGCCTATACAGTAACTGTATTTGTTACCTCAGTACCATCACATCACCAACACAGAGTATCACAATAAAAGTTTTCAATGGCTTCCCTGATTAACAGAACTTACTGGGTACCAAAGGGGGAAACATGAAAAACTTATTCTTATTTATTTATTTTTACTTTAAGTATTTTGACATCAAATGTTATAGGAGTTTCATGTGTACAACATAGCAATCTGACGATCCTATACCTTCCGCAATGCTCACCACAATAAGTATAGTTACTGTCTATCCCCATACAACATTATTACAATATTTTTGTATTACAATATTGCAAAAGTATTACAATATTATTGACTACATTCCCTTCGTAGGTTATTTGTTCTGCCACAGAGCCATCGGGACTCTTTCTCCAGTATGATTTGGGCAAATATAAGTTTCAAGTACAGCAATATCATATGCTTATTTATCCTACCTAACTGTAATAATTTTGACTATAAAGATTTAGTTTTCTTAGGTTTTTTTTTTAACTGTCACTTGTATTTGAAAATATTTATTGAATGTTGTGTAATGTAAGCTGCCATATACCAACTGTGGACTGACGTGAAAATTAAATAAGTAAGTAAATAATAAATAAGAGAAAGAAATCTAGTGAGAAAGAAAGAAAGAGGGAGAGAGAAACAGAGAGGAAGGAAGGAAGGAAGGAAGGAAGGAAGGAAGGAAGGAAGGAAGGAAGGAAGGAAGGAGAAAAGAAAGAAAGAAAGAAAGAAAGAAAGAAAGAAAGAAAGAAAGAAAGAAAGAAAGAAAGAAAGAAAAAGAAAGAAAGAAAAAGAAAGAAAGAAAGAAAGCGAAAAGGAAGAAAGAAAAAAAGAAAAGGAAGAAAGAGAAAGAAAGAAAAAAGGAGAAAAGACACCACCACCAAAACTTCACTGCAGATCGCCCAAATGCTTAGAAAATATTACAACGTCTTGGGATGCCTGGGTGGCTCAGTCAGTTAAGCGTCTGCCTTCAGCTCAGGTCATGATCCCAGGGTCCTGGGATCAAGCCCCATGTCCGGCTCCCTGCTCAGTGGGGAGCCTGCTTCTCCCTCTCCCTCTGCTCCTCCCCAACTCGTGCTCTCTCTCTCTCTCTGACAAATAAATAAATAAGATCTTTTAAAAAAAAAAAGAAAATATTACAAAATCCTATTAATGTAACAAAAGATAAAGAGAGGAGAAGAAATGGATAAAAACCTGGGACAGTAGACATCAAAGAAAGATTTCAGAACAATGAAAAGAGACTCCTCTTCCTATAGACTAAAATGATGGGTTGTTTCTAGAGAAACTCTGCACACTGAAGAAACTGCACTGTAACAAACCATCATTTCTCTGTGAAGGCTATTATCATTAGATTTGACATGTATTACCAAAACGGACCTAGAGAAATGACGCCCACATTTAAATTCGGTTTCGAGAAATGGGATAGAAAGAGGAGAGGAGAAATAGACCAGGGAAGACTCCGCTGTGTCATGGGAAATGGCCCCAAAGAGCACTATGATCTCCCAGGCACCTGGGGAAAGTTTCGGGTAGGTTTGGGGTTTCAACTATCATTTCAGAGAACAGCCGGCCCCACGCTCTGCTCCTGCTCAGTAAGCACTCACCTGGGCCCTGGGGGCCAGAGCTACCTAAAGCACTGGGAGGGGGTGCTGCCCACCTACCCTCGCTACATTGCAGGCCGGAGTCCATGGCATCCACACAGCTGCACACTCTTTGAAAAGTACTTTCCTATCTGCAGCCAGTGACTGTAAACTTAATAAGAGCCCCTGCTGCCCTTGTGCTTATTAGTTAATTCATAGTGATCTGCCTGAACTAAAAAAAAAAAAAATTTCAGGAGAGCCTCTGTCCTTCAGTAATAAATTATCAGTCTCTACTTTGGCCTGAAGGGTCTTCGATTCATGTCATTTTACACTTAAACTAAGCACTGATGACAGTGGACACATTTAGTTTCTCTAAGTAGTGTTGGGGCTGGGGAAAAGGAAATGGCTACTAAGGTTAAATAAAATGAGAAGATCAATTGTCTGCCTGAATATTGACAACTGGGGGACTAGTCATCCTTGACCTCACACTGGAGGCATTTATTCACTGAGGAGTAAAAGCACCAGCTAATAAAATTTTTGCAATAGTGACTGGCAGAGTGAAAAAAGAAAAAAAAGTTCACATCATTTATTTTTAAAAAATAATTTAAAGCGTTACAATAGAGCAAAGGTAGTCTTTTCAACAAATGGTGCTGGAGCAACTGGACATGCACATGCGAAAAAATTCATCTAGATACAGACCTTACACACTTCACAAAGATGAACTCAAAATGGATTATAGATTGAAATGTACAATATAAAACCATAAAACTCCTACATGATAACACAGCAGAAAATCTAGAAAACCATGGCTTTAGGAGTGACTTTTTATATAAAACACCAAAGGCATAATCCATGGAAGAAATGATAAAACAGACTTTATTAAAATGAAAAATTCAGCTCTGTGAATGACACAGTCAAGAAAATGAAAAGACAAATGACAGACTAGGAGAAAATATTTTCAAGAGACACTTCTGATAAAGGGTGTTTATCCAAAATACACAAAGAACTCTCAAAACTCAACAATAAGAAATTGAACAACCCACTTAAAGAATAGGTCAAAGACCTTTAACAGACAGGTCATCAAAGAAGATACACAGATGGCAAATAAACATATGAAAAGATGCTCCAAAAAAAAAAAAAAAAGAAAAAGAAAAAGAAAGAAGGCAATGCTCCATGTCATATGTTAGTAGTGAAATGAAAATTAAAACAATGAGATATCACTACATACCTATTAGAATAGCCCAAATGCAGAACACTGACAACATCAAATGCCGGAGAGGATGTAGAACAAGAACTCTCACTTATTGGTGCTGGGAATGCAAACTGGTACAGCCACTTTGGAAGACAGTTTGGTGGTTTCTTATAAACTAAATATACTCCTACCATACAATCTAGCATTCATGCTCCTCGGTATTTATCTAAAGAGGCTGAAAACTTAAATCTACACAAAAGCCTGTGCACTGATGTTTCCAGCAGCTTTGGTCATAATTGCCAAAACGTAAAAGCAACCAAGATGTCTTTCAGTAGGTAAATGGATTAATAAACTGGGTTCATCCAGACAATGAAATATTTTTTAAAAAGAAGGAGTGAGCTATCAGGCCATGAAAAAACATGGAGGAAAAGTAAACACATATTACTAAATGAAAGAAGCCAGTTTGAAAAGGCTACATACTATGCGACTCCAACTATATGATATTCTGGAAAAGGTAAAACCATGGTGACAGTAAAAAGATGAGCAGTAGTGAGGGGTTGGAGGGTGGGGTGGCAAAGGAGTGAATAAGCAGAGCACAGAAGATTTTCAGGGCAGTGAAACTCTTTTGTATGACGTTATAATAATGGATAAATGTCATTATAAATCTGACCAATCACACAGAAAGTACAACACCTAGAGTAAATCTTCATGTAACCTGTGCACTCTGGGTAATAATCAGGTGTCAATGTAATTGATTCATTGATTATAACAATACACCACTTTGGTAGAGGATGTTAATAATGGGGGAGGCTATATTCGTGTGCGGGTAAGGAATATTTGGGAATCTCTGTACCTTCCATTCAATTTTCCTGTTAATTTAAAACTGCTGTAAAAAAAAAAAAGTCTATTTTTTAAAAAATTATGATATATTGCTTCAAATTTCTTCTACTTTCCAAATAACTTTCTATAAGCTAAATATATTTATTTTTGCTTATCATGCTATCTTATCTCAGTATATTTGGACATATTAGGTAAACAAGAATCATAAAAAATTACAGTTACATGTAGATACCATTTTTGTGCCTGTCAAAATATGCACTGAATGGAATCTTCAGCAAAAGTTGCACTAGACCTATCAGATTGAACCCATGTACTAGACTGTGGTTCTCAATATGAACTGTTATATTAAAAGACCATTCAAAAATTCACACTAGGCACATGATAGCCTTGCACAGGTTCCATGGATACTGTATGTAGGATGCTTCCCAGAATTATTCTTTTCTCTTTTAACAGTGAGTGACTCATTAAAAACTTTATGAAAACTAGTAAGACAATGAGGAAAGGAGGTCAAGCCCAGTCATAGATCTTTATTTTATCCTTTCTTACTCAATTTTATTGAGATGTAATTTGCATAAAACATAACTCAACCATTTATAGTGCATAGTTTGATAAGCTGTGATGCCCAAATAATTACCTAGAAATCTAGAAATTCTAGAAAATCTATCCAGAAAAAGAACATTTTTCCCACTCCTGAAAGTTTCCTTTTGCCCTATCCCAGCTAATTCTTCCCCACCTATACCCATAGCGCCAGCTGCCGGGCAACAACTGATCTGCTTTCTGTCATTATAGTCTCATTTTGCCTATTCTAGAACTTCATTTAAATGGATTATACACTACATATTCTTCATGTCTGGCTTCTTTCATTCATAATGTTTTTGAGATTCATCCATGTTGCTTCTTTACCAATACTTCATTCTTTTTTATTGCTGAATAGCATTCCATTACATGGATATATCACAGTACATTTATCCATTCACTTGTTGATAACTACTTGGGCTGTTTATTGGTTTTCTTTTTTTCAGATTTATTTTTTAATTTTTTAATTTTTATTTATTTTTTTATTTAAATTCAAGTTCGCTAACATACAGTGTAGTATTGGTTTCAGGAGTAGAATTTAGGGATTCATCACTTACATATAACACCAGTGTTCATTACGACAAGTGCCCTCCTTAATGGCCATCACCCATTCAGCCCATCCCTTCACCCATCTCCCCTCCAGCAACATTCAGTTCATTCTCTATAGTTAAGAGTCCCTTATGGTTTGCCTCCCTCTGTTTTTATCTTATTTTATTTTTCCTTCCATTCCCCTATGTTTATCTGCTTTGTTTCTTAAATTCCACATATAAGTGAAATCATACGGTATTTGTCTTTCTCTGACTGACTTATTTTGCTCAGCATAATACCCTCTAGTTCCATCCACGTCATTGCAAATGGCAGGATTTCATTCTTTTTAATGGCTGAGTAATATTCCACTGTATATATATATACCACTTCTTTATCCATTCATTAGTCGATGAACATTTGTGATCTTTCCATAATTTGGCTATTGTTGAGAGTGCTGCTATAAACACTGGGATGTGTGTGCCCCTTCAAACCAGCATTTTTCTATCCTTTGGATAAATACCTACTAGTGCAATTGCTGGATCATAGGGTAGTTCTATTTTTAACTTTTCTGAGGAACCTCCACACCATTTTCCAGTTTGGGAATGCACCAGTTTGCATTCCCACCAAAAGTGCAAAAGGGTTTCCCTTTCTCCACATCCTTGCCAACATCTGTTGTTTCCTGAGTTGTCAATTTTAGCCATTCTGACAGGTGTGAGGTGGTATCTCATTGTGGTTTTGATTTGTATCTCCAAGATGATGAGTGATATTGAGCATTTTTTCATGTGTCTATTAGCCACTTGTATGTCTTCTTTGGAGAAATGTCTGTTCAAGTCTTCTGTCCATTTATTAATTGGATTATTTATTTTGGGGGTATTGAGTTTGATGAGTTCTTTATAGATTCTGGATACTAGCTCTTTATCTGATATGTCATTTGCAGATATCTTCTCCCTTTCCATTGGTTGCCTTTCCGTTTTGTTGTTTCCTTTGCTGTGCAGAAGCTTTTCATCTTGATGAAGTCCCAATAGTTCATTTTTGCTTTTGTTTCCCTTGCCTCAGGAGATGTGTCTAACAAGAAGTTGTTGAGGTCAAGGTCAAACAGGCTGCTGTGTTCTTCTCTAGGATTTTGATGGTTTCCTGTGTCACATTTATGTCTTTCATCCATTTGGAATTTACTTTTGTGTATGGTATAAGCAAATGGTCCAGTTTCATTCTTCTGCATGTTACTGTCCAGTTTTCCCAACACCATTTGTTGAAGAGACTATCTTTTTTCCATTGGATATTCTTTCCTGTTTTGTCAAAGATTAGTTGACCATAGAATTGAGGGTCCATTTCTGGGTTCTCTATTCTGTTCCATCAATCTATGTGTCTGTTTTTGTGCCAGTACCATACTGTCTTGATGGCTACAGCTTTGTAATACAGCTTGAAGTCTGGGATTGGGATTCCTCCCACTTTGCTTTTCTTTTTCAGTACTACTTTGTCTATTTGGGGTCTTTTCTGGTTCCATACAAATGTTAGGATTGTTTCTTCTAGCTCTGTGAAAAATGCTGGTGTGATTTTGATCAGGATTGCACTGACTATGTAGACTGCTTTGGGTAGTATAGACATTTTAACAATATTTGTTCTTCCAATCCATGAGCATGGACTGTTTTTCTTTCATAAGAATTCTATCAGCACACAGATCTTTTACTTCTTTGGTTAAGTTTATTCCTAGGTATCTTACAGTTTTTCGTGCAATTGTAAATGGGACCAATTCTTTGATTTATCCTTCTGCTACTTCATTATTGGTGTATAGAAATGCAGCTGATTTCTGTATGTTGATTTTATATCCTGCAAATTGCTGAATGCATACATCAGTTCTAGCAATTTTTTGGTGGAGTCTTTTGGATTTTCTACATAGAGTATCATGCCATCTGTGAATAGTAAAAGTTTGACTTCTTTGAGTCTTTTGGATTTTCTACATAGAGTATCATGCCATCTGTGAATAGTAAAAGTTTGACTTCTTCCTTGCCGATAAGGATGCCTTTTATTTCTTTTTGTTGTCTGATTGCTGAGGCTAGGGCTTCCAGCACTATGTTAAACAACAGTGATGAACATGGACATCCCTGTCATATTCCTGACCTTAGGGGAAAAGCTCTCAGTTTTTCCCCATTGAGGATGATATTAGCTGTGGGTCTTTTATATATGACCTTTATGATGTTGAGGTATGTTCCTTCTATCCTTACTTTGAGGGACTTTTATCAAGAAAGTACGCTATATTTTGTCAAATGCTTTTTCATCTGTTGAGAGGATCATATGGTTCTTATCCTTGATTAATGTGATGTATCATGTTGATTGACTGGCAGATATTGAACCACCCCTGCAGCTCAGGAATAAATCCCACTTGATCGTGCTGAATAACTCTTTTAATGTACTATTGGATTTAATGTCCAGTGTCTTGTTGAGAATTTTTGCATCCATGTCATCAGAGATATTGATCTGTAATTCTCCTTTTTAGTGGGGTCTTTGTCTGGTTTTGGAATCAAGGTAATGCTAGCCTCATAGGATGAGTTTGGAAGTTTTCATTCCATTTCTATTTTTTGGAACAGTTTCAGAAAGATAGGTATTAACTCTTCTTTAAATGTCTGGTTGAATTCCCCTGGGAGGGCATCCAGCACTGGACTCTTGTTTGTTCGGAGATTTTTGATTACTGATTCAATTTCTTTGCTGATTATGGGTCTGTTCACATTTTCTATTTCTTCCTGTTTCAGTTTTGGTAGTTTATATGTTTCTAGGAATTTATTCATTTCTTCCCAGATTGCCCAATTTGTTGGCATGCAATTGCTCAAAATATTCTCTTATAATTGTTTGTATTTCTGCAGTGTTGGTTGTGATCTCTCCTCTTTCTTTCATAATTTTATTTATTTGGGTCCTTTCTGTTTTCATTTTGATAAGTCTGACTAGGGGTTTATTAATTTTCTTAATTCTTTCATAGAACCAGCTCCTAGTTTCATTGATCCGTTCTACTGTGTTTTTTTTTTTAATTTCTATATCATTTATTTCTGCTCTAATCTTTATTATTTCCCTTCTTCTGCTGGTTTTAGGCTTTTTTCTTTTTCCAGCTCCTTTAGGTGTAAAGTTAGGTTGTATACTTGAGATTTTTCTTGCTTCTTGAGGCAGGCCTGTATTGCTATATACTTCCCTTTTATGACCACCTTTGCTGCATCCCAAAGGTTTTGGACTGTTGTGTTTTCGTTTTCATTTGCTTCTAGGTATGTGTGTGTGGCGGAGGGCGGTGGGGGGGGGGGGGGGTGCTTGGTGTTTTTTGTTTTGTTTTGTTTTTTAGAGAGGGAGAGAGGTGGGGAGCAGAAGTACAGGGACAGCGAGAATCCCAAGCAGGCTCTACACCCAGCACAGAGCCCAAAGTGAGGCTCAGTCTCACAACCCTGATATCATGACCTGAGCTGATTATCAAGAGTTGGACATTTAACCAACTAAGCCACCCAGATGCCCCTGCTTCCAAGTATTTTTTTTTTTTAACTTCTTCTTTAATTTTCTGGTTAACCCATTCATTCTTAAACAGGATGTTCTTTAACTTCCATGTATTTGTGGTCTTTCCAAATTTTTCTTGTGGTTGACTTCAAGTTTCATAGTGTTGTGGTCTGAAAATATGCATGGTATGATCTCAATCGTTTTGAACTGGTTGAGGCCTGATTTGTGACCCAGTATGTGATCTATCCTAGAGAATGTTCCATGTGCACTTGAAAAGAATGTGTATTCTGCTGCTTTAGGATGAAATGTTCTGAATATATCTGTGACGTCAATTTGGTCCAGTGTGTCATTCAAAGCTAATGTTTCCTTATTGATTTTCTGTTTAGATGATCTGTCCATTGCTGTAAGTGGGGTGTTAAAGACCCCTACTATTATTGTATTATTATCAGTGTATTTCTTTAAGTTTGTTATTAATTGATTTATATATTTGGCTGCTCCCAAGTTGGGGGCATAAATATTTACAATTGTTAGATCTTCTTGTTGGATAGACCCTTTCTTGTTTTTTGATATTATGAATAAAGTTACCATGAACATTTCTCTTGGGTAAATACCTAGAAGTGGAAATGTTAGATCATACTGTTAAGTCTTTTAAAAAAAATAATTGGCAAATTACACAAAATGTTTATACCACCATGAATGTATGACAGGTCCAGTTGTTATATAATATCTCAAATATTTCATATCATCAATCTTTTTAATTTTAGGCACTCTTGTGGATTTATAGATATGCTTCACTTTGATTTTAACTGTGATTTCCTGGATGACTAATAATGTTAAACATCTTTTTGAGTGCTTATTGGCCATCCTTATGAATTCTTTTGTGAATTAACAGCTCAAATCCTTTGCCTATCTTTAAATTAGGCTGTCTTCTTATGATCTATTGCAATAGTTTTAAAAATATATTCTGGGTACAAGTACTTTGTTAGATATATGTTTTAAGAAAATATGCTTCCAGTCTATGGCTTGTCTGTGTATGTCTTTAACGGTGTCCTACAATGAAAGTTTTTAATTTGGTAAAGTCAAATTTCTCCTTTTTTTTCCTTTATGATCCGTGTTTTTGTGTCTTCTGCAATGACACAAAGATTTTATCATAGGATTTTCTCTAGAATTTTTACAAATTTGTCTTTTGAGGTTAGGTCTAAAATCTATTTTGAGTTTCATTTTTTTCCATATGGAAATCAAATTGCTCAGCACAATTTGTAAAAAAAAAAAAATCATACTTTTTCATTTGAATTACTTTGGTGGGTGTATTAAAAATTAATTGACCATATTGTTGTGGTGAATTTCTGGACCCTATATAGCTGGGTATAGCTTTTATAACCAGTCTGATTATCAATGACTATTAGTTAGATTTTTAGATATGTACATTTAATGTAATTATTGATATGCTTGTGTTTAAGTCAACCATTTTGCTGTTTATTAAAAATATTTTCCCTGTTAGTTCTTTGATCCTTTTATTCCTCTTCTCCTGTTTTGTTTTAGAACATCTGAGTTCTTACTTTTCTACTTTCTCTATAGAATTGTCCTAGTAGCTATATTTTTAGATTTTATTTAGTAAGTCATTGTTCAAAAGTTTACAGTATGCATCTTTAACTTATCACAATATGCTTTCTAAGAATATTATACTAATTTAGATATTATTTAAGAATCTTACAACATTATACTCTTCCCTTCCCTTCTTCTGTAGTATACAGTCATGCAATTAGCATAAGCCAGTATAAGTCAATAACATTTTTGTTTACAAAGATTTAGAATCACTTTTCAAAATTGTCCTTCTCTATATCAGTATAAACAAGTGTTCATCTCCAAAATAAAAGGGAAGAAAAGATGATAAAAGATGCATTATTTAAAACTACAGAGTAACTCATCACATATTTTCTTACATTGAAAAATAATCTTTATATTTTTTAACAAAAAATTTATTATTTATTTATTTATTTATTTATTTATATTAAGTGGGACCAAGATATTACGGAAGATACAAAGATAAATCAAACATAAACCCTGCTTTCAAATAATTTATATCCAATTTTGAATGGAAAAAGACATGATTTTTTTTAAAGATTTCATTTATTTATTTGATATATAGAGAGAGAGCAAGCATAGCAGGGGAAGCAGCAGGCAGAGGGAGAAGCAGACTCCCTGCTGAGCAGGGACCCCGATGCGGGGCTCGATCCCAGGACCCTGAAATCATGACCCAAGCCGAAGGCAGATGCTTAACCGACTGAGTCACCCAGGCAAAAAGACAGGATTTTTAAAAGGGTACAACATAATTCAATATTTATAATAGACTCATGAGAGGACAAAATGCTTTGGTAACTCAAGTAACAGAGAAAAAAATGGTAGATAAGTCTAGAAGGGACCACTGACTTGCCTGTGGGGAAACTACTAATCATTTTAATCACATAAGAACTATGATTAGAATTTTCTTTCAAATATAAAACTGATAAATGCATCCAATGGCCAAGACAGACAAATTAGGAGACTTCAGCAATCCAGAGGAGAGAGTTAATGGAAAGCTGAAGCAAGATGGCAAAGGAAACAGGACAAAAATGTAAAGGATCAAGCAACTGATTTGATGAAATAAATAACAAAAATGGCTGTAAAGTGACTGTACCCAAATATAAACTGAAGTAACAGAGAAGAAGGAAATTTTCATAGAAAGGTGACAGTGGGAACCATAGGGATTTGACAAGTTTAAGATGCCACTGAAGCATCCATATGAATATTGATCAGGCAGCAGGTGAATCTACAGGATTGAATTTTAGAGAAAGTTGGGATTTTATATGTAATTTTACCCAGAGGTCTGTACAGAGATGACAGTGGAAGCAGTTGGATAGGAGGAGATATTTAATGGAGAAAATGTAAGAAGAGAGTGGGCCAAGACAAACTTTGATGACAGGAATGATAACTTTAGGATATAAGAACAGAAAGAGAAGCTTAAGAAGAAGACATATGAGAAATCATTAAAGAGCTGGGAAGACATCCAGAATAGTGATTTTAAAGTAAGTGGAGGGAAAAAAGATCTAAAAGAGGGAAAGGTCACCAGCAGTAATGTGACGTCAAAAGAATGAGAATTAAGAAAAAACCCTTGATTTGGAGACTGAGAGGCCACTTGGACCTGTATGACAGCAATCTCAGCTAAAGTATTTGAGGAAGTCAAATTGCACAGTGTTAGAAAATGAAACTATCTATAAACACAAAACAACTTAAAAAAAAAATGAAGTCTGGTAAGCAAAAAACAAAGAAACAAAAAGATAGAAACTGTAAGCTTAGCCTGAACACACAACTAGGCAAAGAAAAAATAATTATTGGTAAGAGAAGAGAAGGAGAAGGAAGTTGAAAGTCCAGGTTTTTCCAAAAGGAGAAGAGAAGCGGAAGAGGGAGTTTCATACTGAAAACATGTCATTATTCTGCAATAAGAGGGAAGAAAATGAGGAGTAAAGACAAAAGAAAATTAAATGTGACAAGAGAGAAAACTTTATAGAGTTCTTGTCTGTTCTCCGTCTATTCTGTAAAGCAGGAATGTGAAAAGTGGGGAGAGCAAAAACGACAGAGGAGCAGGAAGGAGTGGTTATCACACCGGGGAGGATAAGGACCAGCAGGCAGATTGGACCATCAGGCAGCGGTGAGGACGCCCAAGGTCAGATAGCATGCAAATAACTGGAACTCCATTTGGAGTAAAACTTTTGGAGATCTATCTTGCAAAACTATCTACCTCTTTGAAGCTTTGCTAAAATGATGCTAACGCCTGCCCAGTAAACGAAGAAACTTAAATATCCTTTACTGGAGAAAACTATATTCCGAAGTTCCATTTTGCTAAAGTCATTCTAAACCTTCTTGCTTTCTAACCAGGATGCTTAAATCCTTACCTCATTCAAAATAAACATCCTCTTGTATTTTAAATATTGTTTTCCCTCATGCAAATGAAATCATCTGGAATATTCAAAAGAAGTTGTTACAATAAAGGAGTTAAATTTACACAGATAAGGTTATATGTCTGTGTTTAGCAAAACCTTAATTTCTTGGATCATACAAAGTCTTTGTCCTGTCAAAACTTAGAATTTACTTCCCACTAAAATTTACATTTTACAAGAAATCAGAAAATATGTATTAAGCCTTCTGAACAAATGCTTACCAGAGATAGTTAACCTGCCGAACCTGTGAATAAACATTTCTTTGGTAGCACATGTTGGTATTCACACAACAATTGGGTTCCAAAATATGTTTCTTCAGTGTTATATAAAAACATCCAGTTTGTGTAATGAACAACAATAGTGCCAGTAATCAAAGAAAATCAGGATTGTCAACAATGAGAAATAATGTCGCCTAGCAACCAAGTTTCAATTACTCTTTGTTTGCTAACAAGCCCTGAGATATTTTATGCTGGTAGCTTTATTCCAGAGAGTAATGTATCATCAAAGACTGTAAGAGAGAGCTCCTGTTCTAACCAGCTCTGGTTTCCAATCAAACATCTTGCAATTAATTTTATTAGTGTTTTAGACGTAATTTACTTTGAATAAGCCATAACTATGATTTGTTATTGTCATGTTCTAAAAGAAACTGTAATGTGGAATAATTATTTGTTTAAATAATGGAATCATTGGCATACAGATGATACTCCAACAAAGTAAAAATTTATTATCATTAATAATAAGATTAAACAAAATCATATCCCAGAATAGATCCCAGGAGGACCCTTTAGCTATTTTAGTTGAACTAGAAATACTACTACTAATTAAGATATAACACTGACTGTCATAGCAGTAATCACAAAGACCACTTATTAGTGCCTAATAAAAACCCTCTACTGCAACATGGATGTAGTACGAAAGTACACCCTTAGCTGAAATCAATCCGCATTATGAACACTACCTATCAAACTCTGGGAACAGTTTTATTCAAGGCATCTGTACTAACCTCTTCATACTATTTAAATTTGGCAAATGACCATTGAAACTGAGCTGTTTCAGCTGTACTCCCTCTGCATTTGGTGGGTGGGACTTTTACCACTTGCTTCTTTACATAGAGACAATCCAGACCAAGGAGCTCAGTTTGTGAGTGGGGCTGTGGTTGCCCCGCTGGCACTACAACTATTTCTTTCCCTGCTGGATTTTAGCAACTCATCTCATCTGAACTTGTTGTAGGCAAGAGACCCATGGGAAATACCACCCCCCAACACACACACACGCACACGCTGCTGAGGCCAGGAAGATAATTAGTCAAAATCTGTATCAAAGTAGCCACAGCGACAGTTGTGTAGCCACTTAAAAAATGTATCCGGACTGGTCCTCAGGAGACATATTTCTGCTTAATAATATCTCACTTTTTACTGAGTAGTATTGGTATTACTTAGGAAAAGACATTCTATGTTTTCAGTTTGATTCTAGGGCTATTTGGTGCTATTCAAATTAACTTTTGTAAATATTTTGAAGTAATCTACCTGTCTATTATTTGTATTATCATTTAGCTAAAACTGAAGAATGAGTGATCTGATTTAAACCTACCTCAATAAATAAAATTATTTATGTAAATGAGTAAAACTATCAAATTGAAACGCAATAATTTCTGCCCAAATGTTCCTTCAGTTTATCATAATTATAGTAAAAGAAATTTTTAAGACTTTTTTCATACTCTGCTTTCTTTGGCTAAAAATATCAAAATCTCTCCTATTTTGTAGACTTCCAAATATAAATATGTTCATCCATGTCTTAACAATATCTTTGGTTTTTGGCTTCTTATTACTTTGCAAACAAGAGCGACAAATCATAGATCTTATGGCAGTATTTTAGCCTGCTCTTAGCACTAAGTTACACACAAATGCCAGGACAGAAGTCTTACATATAGAGTCACATAAGCACACAAATAAGCGAGGCTACTCGTAGAAAATCATGAGATTGTCTATGTACTAGGAAGTCAACTGTTTTTTAAAATTATTATGATGGAATATAATGAACACTACCATGCAGAATACATATTTTCAAAACAAATACGTTTTCTGGCAAACAAAATTATTTTTCTATCATCAGTAAAGAAGATTTAATTAATGAGAAAACAAGGATTTCAATAAAAAGTCCATTTTCAAAAGAAAGTCATAATTTACCATGTTCATCCAAATGTCCTTGTGGCAGGGGATACTGAAAAAAGATCAGCTACAGTCTGCTTTTGAACAATGAGTCAGAGTGAGAGTCTGAGTGTGCAAAGGCATCCTCTTTCAGAGGCAATTCCATAGCCACCATTTTTACGGTTTTAATATGACACTTTGCAAAAATATTTGCCAGCTGACCATGACAAATACAAAATGATTTGTCTCCCCATCCTTGAAACAGTAAACAAATGTGAAAAGAAACTTTTCTTTTAATACTTACACAAAACAGGAAAACACTAGTCATAAGAATGAAAGTCAAGAGACTTGTATTCTAAACCCAGTAGAATGGAGTCTTAGGTAAACTGTGTAACTTTTTTGGGTCTTGATTTTCATATTAGTGAGGTGTGTGTGTGTGTGTGTTGTGTGTTTATTTAAAACTAGATTTTCAAAGAATGCCTTTAAATTTCTCACAGACATGGAAATAATGTTTGAAGATAGGGGATAGGGACAGAAGCACGTTGTGACAGTGAATGCTGAATATCCTGCCGGCAGAAGTAGAGTGCTCATAAACGTGTCCCTGAGTAAGACAGAAATGCCTTCATTGGTAATCTTTTCTTTCCACTGGGAATTCTGGTAAATATGGAAATCACTACTATAGGTACTCCATTGGCCTGATTTTACTCTCAGTATAAACTAACAAGTTCCTAATTGCACAGATTTATACATAAATATGTGCACAGGCCAGAGTGTAAAACAAATTTCTGCTGGGTAACTAGTACCTAGCACAGACCCAGCACACCAGGCTTCTTTCCAGAATCCCACTGTTCTGCCTTTGAACCATTACCCATGCCTTTCAGCAGCGCTGTCAACAGAACTCAGAGAGGGTCCTGAACTCCAGAGAATGAATGAGATATGCCAAATGAAGCATAATTACTTTATTGACGTCATTCAGCTTTCAACTCACATTTAATGCGGGAGCTTCTACTGCTTGAAACAGTGGGCCGTTTGTAGCACATTATGCAAATGATAAGACTAATCTTTTGCATTATACATAAGAGCTGCTTATTGTGCATTAACTAATTTATCTGACTACGCAGGGGCTATGAATGCTGATTTTTATTAAGCTCTTCATTAAGTGAAAACGTAGGCATGGCAAGTGCATATATTAACATGTGCCTGTGTTGTGTGGATGAATAAATACATACACACATCTAGTTACCAAATGACATTCTTTTGGTGGTAGAAACCATCGAGTATGATATTTTGTTCAATCAAATCAGTAAGATGAGAAAGTGAGAATTAAGTAATCAGAGGCAAAGACTCCTGGATTGTTAATATTCATCATACTTATTTTTATCATGGTCATGAAATTACTTTTTATAAAAGACAGAATGTGTAGTCTAAAGTCAATAGTTTAAATCTTACGTAAGTATCCTAGTGACTATTTTTGTGATTAGCATAAAAAGCAAATGAAGAACAAGTGAACACAAAGTCTAATTAAAGCAGTCACTCCAGTTTTAAGCTAAGTTTATTCATTTGAGAACAGAGGGAAAAGGATCAAAATGATATTTTATTAAATATGCACTAATTAATTTGGTTCCAATCTAGGCACAGGCATGTCTAGACAGATATGTGAATAATGTTTTCTATAACGCTCCAATAAGAAGCACATTTCATTAAGGCACACATCTGAAACCAACACAGACTTTCCACACAGACCCTGCTCTTCTCAGCGAGTTGTTTAGAATGTGATCACGGAGTTGCACAAGAGATACCAAAAATATCACACATTTTATTTTCCTGATGAAATGTATACAAATTTGATTTACTTTAATCAGCAATGTATACTGGGAAAACCACTGCAAATTATTACAAGTATTTTGAGTTTATTACTTTAAAAATATTTTAACAATGCAGTTAACAGCTCGCTAATGGGTGAGTCAGTGATTACTTTTATAACTAATTTTCAAGGTGAAAAGGTTAGAGGAAATGAAATGAGCCTCTTACTTTGAAGATACTAAATAGCAACAGTGACCAGTTCAACAGATGTGGAGGAGCAGAGAAACCTCCTACACCCTTCTGACTTCAAAATTGAGTTGCGAGTTTTAGTTCATTAAAATTAATGACCGATCACTGTGTATCATGCTTGAAAACAGCTCATTCCTTTATCAGCCAGGTAAACTAAAACACGTATTACTATACATGACACAAAACCAGCCCTGGGATTTGGCCATGAGCCCAACTTAACTGCAGAACGTTTATTAAATTATTAAAATTTATGGGTTGATAGCACTCTCAAGCAATTTATTATAGCTGTAAACCATTTTTAAGTTTTGAAAACACAATAAAGTTGATTTAATAATCCCCCTAATCTCATACACAACTTCCTCCAGAATTTTCTTCAATTATGGCTCATAAATTACAATTTATTGTGTATTAGAGAAACACTAAAAAACAAATACTTCATGAGAATTTCATCAGATTCATTTATTCTGAAACATTTGCCAGGAAGCATAACAAATTCACATGTGACCCCTGCACTCAGAAGAGCTGAAGTTCAAATCAAAGCCACAATGGAGAGTTCCTTTGCCAAAGATAATAACGAAAATCTTCCCTTAACTTAAGCCAGGAACTTGACTTTAATGAATGCAAGGGTGAGGGGGTCAGGAAAGGGAGAGAGAGGCAGTTCTAGGGAAATTCTCACCACTCTAAAAACAGCTTGAATTGCAAAGCACAGATAGTCACATCACCTCTTTGTAGGACTTTGTTAGAGAACAAGCAACTGAAAAGAGGGACCACAAAGAGACAGTAATTATGAGCACACATTGTGTTTTTCTCAGGGGCAGTAGGTCATCAGTGTAGACAAATTCACTTAGATTTAATGACTTTTAAGTGAACATTCCATACTTTTTAAAAATAGAATTGACAGTAGTTTAGGAAGAGCAATCCCTAATGGTGGAATAATCCCTAATGGTGGAATATTTTATAGTGACTTGATTAAGGCAGAATTTTTCTGCTGGATCGAGTGGGTCCTGTGACTTCTGTAACTGTGTTTTCAAAACTGAAATGGAATTCAGGGGGAAGTATCAGGGCCTCTTTCAATGGAACAAAATAATAATTTCCCTGGTTATATGGGGAAGGAGGGACATTACTATGCCCAGAGGATAGGCAACGTGCAATGAGAAGAAATACTGCATTGACATTCCTTAAAAATTTAGGTTTCTGTCCTCATGCTCACTTTAGGGGGCTGGAGGCTGAAACTCCTATTCAAGCAATCACTGATCACTGATCACATCACTGATATAAAGTATGATAAATCTGCAGCAAGTAATTTCCTTGGCTTGCAGAACCAGACACTAGAGTGGAGCTGGCCCTGGGAAAACCTCTGAGGGGCAGAGGATTTCTTATAAAATGGTATTTCTTTCTACTTGGGACTTCCACAGAATCAATCTGCTTTAAAATGATCAAGATCCTTCATAGGATTCAAGGGCAATGAGGAATGAGAGATGACACGACCGATGACTTAGTCATACTAAAGAGGCCTTAACATGATGAAGACCATGGTGGGCCATCAGTGTCAGTTTAAAGTCAGAACTCCATGGAAGACTCATTTGGGCTCTCATTTCCCTCTTTTCCTCTTTTTCTGCTCTAGGGGCCTGGTACTGTAAACATGTGACCATGATAAATATCATTAGAAGAGCATTCTCTATTCTCTTATGTGTGCATGTGGGTGTCTGTGTCTCTATTAAATGACTCACCCCCACCCCTGCCCATCTTGGCCACAGTAATGTCAGGTAGACACCTGGTCGAGTTTGGGCCAATCAAATTCCTCTCCCTGAGATATTAAGCCAATTGAGTCTACAGAGCTGAGCTGAAAGATCCTGCAGACCAGACTGAGGGTACTATTTTGTAGTGACTATGATGTCCAAGAGTACAGGAAGATAATCACAGAGGAAGAAGCACAGAATGGAGTTATAGAGACAAGCAGAGATAAGAAAATATAAGGCCATATAGAGAGTTAAAGAAGTTGTTGCCTTCTTTTTTCCCTATGACTTTAACACTTCCTGTGAGGTCTACATATATTTCTAACTCTAGAATCCTTTATATGCTCCAGCTCCATCTACCCCATCTTAATTTGAGCTAGTGTACCTAGGCTTCTGTTCTTTAAACACCAACAACACCGGGTGCACATATGGGGAAACAGAGTACTCTGTCTTCATTCTACTTGCAAATCTGCCACAAGCACTGACCCCAGAGCAAACTCTGTGCACAACCAACAGCATGCTGACCTCTGACCTCCGTGTCCACTCGCCCAGCAAGCCCCAGGTAACACTGCTGCACTCACTATCAGAGACATCCTGGACTCTCAATGGTTCATGTCCTGCCCACATTCACCCCTCACAGTAGGCCATAGAGCACCTCTACACTCTCTTCCTCCAGGCTCTTCAAGTCCTTCTTGCATGTGGAGCTGAGTCAGAAGTTTTAAGTGGTCTACCTGGAAGCACTGTGTCATTTGTATTTTATCCAAGAAGATCAAATTAATGGATTGTCCACAAGTAAAGGCAGTAAGTCGTGGAGCATGTTCCAGAAGATTCATAAGTGACCATAAAGTATTTTCAGATGGGAATAACTATATAAATGTGACAGTAATAATCACCAGTTTGAGTTTGGGTCACTTTGGCCAAAATATCATATAGGTTCCATCTATTATGGAGTAACAAAGGCCAGATTTATCTTCTCACGTTGACAACTAAAAAACCAGAGTAAATATATCAACCAGTAGGTTTCAGACATGGGATCCTACGAAGCACAGGGCAAAAATCATTGAGAAAAGGGAAACAGGTCATCCTTATAATTGTTCCAGCTTACTGCCAGAAGAAAGTATCCCAGCCATGCAAAGGGACAGAACACCCCAACAGACCCCTATGGTGTCTGTGAATAGAGAAGACAAAATTGAAAATTTGGGGAGTTTCTATGGGCTAGAATTTTCAGAGCAGAGTACGAGTCAAGAAAACTGCAAAGAAAGCTCCAGACATTTGCACAGGTTTTGTCTGTGGTCTTTTATTGAGGACTAAAAACTGCATTAATATAAGAAATTACCTGAGGCTGGGGAAACAATCACCATAAAGGAGCAGGTGGAAAAGCCTCAGGGATCACACAAGGCCAGGAGTAGTTCATGTTCCTACCAGACACAGTAGAAGTCCTTTGTAATACTTGAGACGTCAAGGAGAACACCCAGAAGGTTATAGTCTCACTACTAGGGAAAATTTGCCCTAGCATAAAGCCACTTAACAAAGCTTAAAAGCAACTCTTTTATAAAGAATAAAACTGTTTCCCAGTAACTTAACTGTATCCCAGAATACAGTTCAAAAATATTTAAAGGAATTATAAAATATACCTAATACAGTAAAATTAAAATCCTGATATGTGATAAAAAAACATTTGAGCATGCAAAAAAAGAAAGAAAAGGATAAATATAAGTCAATAGAAACAGACTCAGAAATTATACAAGTGATAGAATTAGCAGGCAAGGACATTAAAACAATTATAAATATATTCTATATGTTCAAAAACATAGAGCAAGAAATCATATTCATGTTAAAGAGATCATAATACAAATAAGAAATTATTTAAAAATCTTTAAAAATCAAACTTTCAGATATATGTAAAATATACAATATATTATATATATATTGTAATCTTATAATGAATCTTATTGCCTTCATTGGCGATCTTTTCTTTCCATTGGGAAATATGATATGTACTTCAGATTATACACTTCAGAAAAACACATTAGTGAATTTTTTTTTTTTTTTAAAGATTTTTATTTATTTGACAGAGAGAGACACAGCGAGAGAGGGAACACAAGCAGAGGGAGGGGAGAGGGAGAAGCAGGCTTCCCGCCGAGCAGAGAGCCCGATGCGGGGCTCGATCCCAGGACTGTGGGATCATGACCTGAGCCGAAGGCAGACGCTTAACGACTGAGCCACCCAGGCGCCCCAAAAACAGATTAGTGAATTTAAAAACAACAATAAAAACTATAAAAAAGGAAACACAGAAAAAAACTTTGGAAAAAATGATCATAACATCAGTGAGCTCTGAGATAAATTTAAGCAGCCTAATACTTGTATAATTGGAGTCCTTAAAGAGAGAGAAAAGTGAGACAGAATCAAATACTTGGAGTAAATGCTGAAATGCTCCAAATTTGGTAAAAACTACAAACCAACAGATCCAGGAAACACAATAAAGAAGTGCAAGATACGTGAAGAAAACCACACCAGTGCAAAACATCATCAAAGTGCTTAAAGCCAGTGATAAAGGGAAAATCTTAAAAGCAGCTAAAGAAGATGTGGTATATATATACAATGGAATATTATGCAGCCATCAAAAGGAATGAGATCTTGCCATTTGCAACGACGTGGATGGAACTGGAGGGTATTATGCTGAGCAAAATAAGTCAAACAGAGAAAGACATGTATCATATGACCTCACTGATATGAGGAATTCTTAATCTCAGGAAACAAACTGAGGGTTGCTGGAGTGGGGGGTGGGGTGGGAGGGATGGGGTGACTGGGTGATAGACACTGGGGAGGGTATGTGCTCTGGTAAGCGCTGTGAATTGTGCAAGACTGTTGAATCTCAGATCTGTACCCCTGAAACAAATAATGCAATATATGTTAAGAAAAAAAAAAAGAAGAAGAGAGCAGGAGGGGAAGAATGAAGGGGGGGGGAAATTGGAGGGGGAGATGAACAATGAGAGACGATGGACTCTGAAAAACAAACTGAGGGTTCTAGAGGGGAGGGGGGTGGGAGGATGGGTTAGCCTGATGATGGGTATTAAAGAGGGCACATTCTGCATGGAGCACTGGGTGTTATGCACAAACAATGAATCATGGAACACTACATCTAAAACTCATGATGTAATGTATGGTGATTAACATAACAATAAAATTTTTTTTTAAAAAAGCAGCTAAAGAATCCATGACTTACATAGAAACAAAGATAAGAATGACAGCTGATGCCCCTCAGAAACAATGCAAGTCAGAAGATCATAGAGCAACATCCATGAGAGGACTGCAAGAAAAAGTGGCAGCACAAGATTCTATAACCAGTGATAATATCTTTGAAAAATGAAAGTGAAATAAAAACTTTTGCAGACATAAAAAAAAAACTGATAAAACTGATGATACACAGACCTACAATAAATATTAAAGGAAGTCCATCAGGCAGAAGAAACAATAACACCAAGCTGAAATTCTGCATTGACATGAGGGAAAGAAGAGAACAGACATGTTAAGTAAGTCAGTGTAAAAAAGAATTTTTCTTAGATATCTTTTAAAAATAGCTAACTGTTTCAAGCAAAAATTATAAAACTGTATTGTGGGGGTTATAACATGTAGAAAGGAAGTGAATAACAACAGCATAAAGTCTGGGAGAGTAGAACGAGAATATGTACTGTTGTAATATTCCTACAGAGTACCTGAAGGGGTGTAATAGTACTTGAATATATGTGATAGGTTAAATATAGTATACTAGAAAATTTAAAACAAACACATTTAAATTTAAATACACACACAATAAGAGTTATAGCTAATAAGTCAATAAGGGAGTACCTGGGTGACTTGGTCAGTTAAGCATCCACCTCTTGGTTTAGGCTCAGGTCATGATCTCAGGGTCATGAGATCGAGCCTCGCACGGAGATCCATGCCCTGCAAGAAGTCTACTTGAGATTCTCTCTCTCTCCCTCTGCCCCTCTTCCCACTCGTGTGCACACACACACACATGCTCTCTCTCTCTTTCTATAAAATAAATAAATCTAAAAAAAAAAAAGAAAGAAACAAGGCAAGGATTACCATTCTCACTATTTCTATTCAACATTGAACTGGAAGGTTCTTAATCAGCACAACAAGGCAAGAACAAGGGAAACCATAAGGCACATTAGTTGGATATGTATATGTATGTACACACATGCACAAACACACAAACACATTTTACAGTTCAATAATAGGAACTGATCATTGAATAACTGCATTTATCTGATTGTCCACAATAGGCAAATCTATAGAAAGTAGAACCAATAGATGACTGGTTGCCAGGGGCTGGGAGGGGAAGGAATGGGCAGTGAGGAAAGGGGAGAGACTGTTAAGAAGCACAGAATTTCTTTGGGGGTGATGAAGCATTTTAAAATGAGGCAGTCACGGTGGTTGCACAACTCTGCAAATATAGCAAAAGCACTGAATTGTACACTGAATTTTATGCTGTGTAAATTATATCTTAAAAAGCTTCTATAAAAAAATAAGTTACAGGGTGCCTGGGTGGCTCAGTTGGTTGGGCGACTGCCTTCGGCTCGGGTCATGATCCTGGAGTCCCGGGATCGAGTCCCGCATCGGGCTCCCTGCTCCTGCTCGGCAGGGAGTCTGCTTCTCCCTCTGACCCTCCCCCCTCTCATGCTCTCTCTCTATCTCATTCTCTCTCAAATGAATAAATAAAATCTTTAAAAAAAACAAAATAATAAGTTACAAACTCACGTTTAAACAAATTATATTAACAGCAAAGGTAAAAATATTCAAAACTCATCACTTCCTTATTCCTTCGCCACATTTCAATATTATTTATGATCTTGTGGCTATTTATATCTATTTTATCTGTGGGGTAGTAACACAATATAATAGTGTTCTATTGCACACATCTTCTAAGCTCTGAATTCACTGTCATCATGTTGGCAGATTGAAATTGGACACTGGAGAATACTGACACCACGAAAATGGGCAACCACTACAAATCGGAGCTTACATCCTCCAGACAGCTGGCTGTTAATCTTTCATAAGTACATCACTGCCTGCTTCACTCCAGCCTCTGCAGCCCAGTGCCATGTGGACCAGAGAAGGTAGCCAGGAGTGACAAAATCCTGAGGGGAAATGCTTGAGACAATAAATTTCTGTTTGACCTTGTAATTATAGAATGATGTCCCTGGAAGGAAAGGAAGGAAGCTTGGTAAATACCTGGTTTGTACACATGATTTGGGAAACATTACGTTTCAAGCTGGAAGCTATAGTCCAAGTGTACCTTGTTGGTAGATTACATAGTACTTCGTTTCTCTTAAGTGGTCGCTCATAAAAAACGGCAGGCAAATAAGAACTACAACTTTTCTATTTATGTAGATACATACCTAGGTGTCTAACTACTTCTTGCTCTGTAGCAAAGGCATGAGGTAATTAGGTCTACAATGACCTTTTTTTTTTCCTTTCCCTCAATGTTGCATTGAGTAAATGGTGGTATTTGTTCATTTTGAAACTTTAATATAAATAACACCACTTATAAAAGGTTTTCTGGGTCTGGAGGAAAAAAAATGTAAGGTACTTATTTCTATTACTGGAAGAGTTTATTTTAGGGGCGCCTGGGTGGCTCAGCCAGTTAAGCGTCTGCCTTCAGCTCAGGTCATGATCCTGGGGTCCTGGGACTGGGCCCGACATCGGGCTCCCTGCTCAGCAGGCAAGTCTGCTTCTCCCTCTCCCTCTGCTCCTCCCCCTGGTGTGCTCTCTCTCTCAAATAAATAAATAAAATCTTTTTTAAAAAAGAGTTTATTTTAATAATTACACTATCTACTTGTATATACTGGAAAGGATTAGGAAATTTAAAAATAAGTATTAAATATGTGGTTCCATCAGTTACTAACAGTGAAAACAGAGTGTCCTAGCTATTTATACTTTCTGATCCTCATCTTCTCCATCTGTAAAATGGGGTTAATAATGGAACCTACCTTTCAGAATTATTGTGGAGAGTAAATGAGATGATCTGTCATAAAAAAAAAAAAAAAAACTGCAGTACACTTCCTGGCACTTAATCAGCACTTAATAAATGTTTGCTCTTTACATATTTTACGGTCAAGATGTAAGTAGGCAATCATAATATTTACTGTGGAAATTCTTGGTGGATTTCATTCCAGAAGTACATATCATATTTATTACCTAAGATTCATTATGTCAGTTTTCCCCCATGCAGTTTCTTTGCACGTCTTGTGCATGTGTAGGCCGTATATTCAGACACGAGACCGTTGCATAACTAGGGGATTATTTGTACTTTAAGGCATACTGAAAGGGACGGCTGTCCTACGAGGTGTATTTCCTCAAACGCTGTAAAATTGCAAAGGAAGCAGCTCTTCCTCTAGCAGGCTGCCTTTTATCTTCAGCTGCTTACAAGCCCTCAGAACTCTTCCGGGGTAATTGCAATGTAATGCATTACAGATGCTTGCTAGGTAATTTACTCAGCTGCCACCACCTGGGGAGATTACACGGGATTTCCCCTCCTGACACGGGGCCCCAGGAATTTAGAGTCTTTTCCCTTTCTCTTCTCTGGTGGTATCACTCTTTCTCCCCAGGGTTCACTAGAAAGTCAGCCATTTTAAAAGTATACAAGTAGTTTGCCTATATAAGGAAATACCAGCAAACAAACTATTCAGTCTGGGTAAATTTTAGAGCACAGTCCCTATTTCACCAGCCCAGCTAAACCTGAAATATTATCAGACTCCTCTGGACCCACCCAGCTTTAAAGCAGTGCCCTTATCTTTTTGTGTGCCATAGACACTTGGGAAGTGTTATGGGGTGAATTATGTCCTTGCAAGAATAGATGTTGAAGTCCTAAGTCCCATATATCAGAATATGACCTTTTTTGGAGATAGCATCTTTACAAAGGTAATCAAGATGAGGTCATTATGGTGGGCTCTCGTCCTTATTAAAAGGGGAAATTTGGAGACAGACATGCACACAGGAAAAAACACCACATGAGGATGAAGGTAGAGATCAGAATGGTTCATCTAGAAGTCAAAGAATGGTAAAGATTTCCAGTAAACCACTAGAAGTTATGAGAGAGGGAACATCGAACAAGTCTCCCTTATAGCCCACAAAGAAACCAACCCTTCCAAGGTGTGGGACTTCTAGCCTCTAGAACTATGAGACAATAAATTTCTGCTGTTTAAGCCACCAAGTTTGTGATACTACATTATGGCAGCCCTAGCAAATAACTTTGGAAGCCTATGACAGCCTCTGGACCCCTTCTCAAATTAACCTTTTAAATGCATAAAATAATGTATACAAGATAACAAAGGAAATCAAACTACAATACTGTTTTCAATTTTTTTATTCAAAAGTAACTCTGGGGTGTACTCAAATATGTACTTATCTATTAATGTGTTAAATACGAGATCTAGTGGTGGGTCAAAAACCCAGTGCAATTCTCAACTATGGTGAACATAAATGGTATTTTGAGGTCTGCAACATATCTAATGTGCAGATATCAAACCTCACCTACAAAAATCTGTTCTTTTATTGGTTCATCCCATTCCCATATCCTTCCGTGTACACTCAATCCCCTGTTCAGCAAGCCATGAGCCCCCTGTGATTTGGACATACCCCTACTCCAGCCAGAACAGTGTATGAGGTCTCCAAGCTGAAGAAGATCTTGGTCTCACAGTCGAGGTATCTGGGGACACCATAAGAGCGTTCTTGACACCCATCTATCCGGTATTCTGACTTTGCTGTTCTTCTTTACCCTTTACTTCCTGGGTATGTCCTACCATTATACTGTCCATGTGGCCTCTGTCCAAGCTCCTTCCTGTTCCCTTCCCTCAGAAATCTCCTCCAACCGGCATGATGGCCTCCCTGGCATGACCCATCGACTTGCCCTGAATTGTCACCATCGAGTGCTCTGATTCCCGACTGCCTCTCTGACATAGCACTTCTTTACCATATGATAGATTGGTCAGGATCATTTCTTTGGCTCCTCATCTCCAGCGTTGCTCAATTACCAACTTCAAGATGCTGCTGTATTTCTATGTGCACATTTTCGGATTCTATGCATTCCTTCTGGTTGCGCCTCCGGCTTTGGACCCCACCTGCTGCCTACATAGGACATGCACCTCATTGGACCCCACGTGCCGCCTCCATACGACATGCACCTCATTGGACCCCACGTGCCGCCTATGTAGGACATGCACCTCATTGGACCCCACGTGCCGCCTCCGTACGACATGCACCTCATTGGACCCCACGTGCTGCCTACGTAGGACATGCACCTCATTGGACCCCACGTGCCGCCTCCGTACGACATGCATCTCATTGGACCCCAGGTGCCGCCTCCGTACGACATGCACCTCATTGGACCCCACGTGCCGCCTACGTACGACATGCACCTCATTGGACCCCACGTGCCGCCTACGTACTACATGCACCTCATAAACACAATAAACATCTCACGTTTGTATCTTGTCCCATCCATCCGTCCTCGTATACCTAACGAATATGGTAAATTTAAAAAAAAATACACATACACGCACACAGATGAATTTAAAGAGGAGCAATTTGGCGTCAGTGTTTGTAATCACTGTTTGAGATCTACTATTCATTTTGATTTATATTCTTCCCTATACTGTGCTGAATCTTTAAGTGGTGTTTAGTCATTCCTAAACAATATGTCTCAGCTTTCCTGTTCTTGGATTGTTCACATTTGTCCCTGCCAAATTTCCTACTCATGGGAATCAAAATAACATAATTTTAATCTGTTATTTGTAACACAGTAAGGGCTCTCTTACTTACGTGTGCCTAAAACACCAGATCCATGGCTGCACTGGGAACTTTTATTTTCATTCTACCAGACACTATGCAGTTTTCTCTTCATTTTCTGCTTAATCCAGATTATATAAGATGTTTTTTCAACCTCTGTCTGTTTTAACAACATCCTTTTTCCTGTGTCCCTTCATCTACCCACCCACCTATGGAAGGCCCAACACACAGTATCTATCTTCAAAGCCTATGCCAGCCTGATGTATTAATGCCTCTAGAGAAAAACCAAAATGATAATGACTGTTCTCAATTTGTCCTGTAAAATTGCCCAGCAATTCAGTTTTGTTTTTATTATTTTGTTAGCTCTTTCCCTTCTCTGTAGCAGCTTTAAAAAATATTCTAATCTCCTCAAATCTTAAATATTCTTTTTCCCATGCTTTCCCCATATTACATGAATATCTTTTCAAAGAGAAAACAAAAATATCAGTTGACCTGACATCAAACCTATAAATGTATCTGTATCTTCAGGAAGACTGCACTATTTAACTTTTGTTAACAATGTAAGAAACAGGGGCGCCTGGGTGGCTCAGTTGGTTAAGCGCCTGCCTTCGGCTCAGGTCATGATCCTGGAGTCCCGGGATCGAGTCCCACATCGGGCTCCCTGCTTGGCAGGGAGTCTGCTTCTCCCTCTGACCCTCCTCCGTCTCATGCTGTCTCTCATTGTCTCTCTCTCAAATAAATAAATAAAATATTAAAAAAAAAAAAAGAAACAACTGCCCCATGTAAAGATGATGCATTTATCTGTGTTCTGAAGGACTCTTCTCTTTCATCTCTTCATGGTTCTTGCTTCACCAATACCCTTGCTTAGAGCACACACTGTCCGTTTCCTATGCCTATCCCATTACCACGACTGCTTCTCGTGGGAAGTACCTGGGACTCTGCCTGCATGTAGGTAGGTAGATAGTCCTGGGGAGTTACCTTATGAGCAACCCTCATCCAATGACTGCATGACTTTATGCATAAATAGCCCATCTTCCACCCCACCCCTAGGGTGGGATAACTTTGAGGCAGTTTCTACAGAGAACCCTATAAATTGTAGTGTAATTGAGCCTCAAACGGCTATAGTGATAGCATGCTCAATAACATTCTTTGATTGGCTTCTTTGCCTTACTTTTTTTATCTACCTACTGGTGGATTCTAATATTACCTCCCAGATAAAACACTTGCACTGAACTACTTGGCTTAGGGTCAGTGCTGGGGCCCAACTTAAGAAAGCTGATTCTAGGAAGCTGTCCTACAGAATAGGATTCTAGAATTGGATTAATTGCAAGCCAGGTCACTGCTAGTATTAAGTGGTAGGATGAGATAGCCTGGGGTCCTGCCGCATGATAATCTGTAGTGGTGTCAGATCGGGTATGAGTGGAAGGGGGTACAATGATGTATACAGTAGCTCTAGAGCCTGATCCTTGACAACATGGAGTTATTGGCTTTTGTTAATAGACATAGAAGCTCTAATGGAAGAATACAGATCAGCCAACTATGAACTCAGATTACAGTGTAAAAACTAAAGTCATCCATAGCAGTATTTAAAGAGAACTTTATTCACTAGAGTCAGAGGACAGGCTGAAAGTCAGGAATCAGATTTGATTGTGAGAGTTTTGGATTTAAAAGGGGTGCTTTTGGTAAAAAGACAGGGCCCAAATAGGAAGGTGCTGAGATTACGAGACTGGAGTTGGGGACATAAGAGTGACTACAGTTAAAAGCATGAAATCTTCTGATTCCCCTACGGCCCTCTGTGCTGGTAAAAGTGGCCTCTTCTTCATAGAACACCTGCCCCCACTGCCTAGAGATTTTGCAAAGCTCTCAGCTGAATCAAATGCTTTGTAATATGGCACTTGTCTTCTCAAGATATGTCCCCATCTCTCCTCTTTGCTTTTAGAGCAATAAGAACGATCATGCCTCAACAGTGTTCAAGCAGGGGGGAACTGTCCTGAATATTCAAAGAAAGGAATTATTCAGCATACATAATGTACACTGGCAGAACCAGCCAAAAATACCTGGGGAGAATCTTGAGGGTGCTGGGGCGGGGAAGGTGGGATATAAGACCGGGCTGGAGAGTTTACTGATGAGGAAACATTCTCTGGATTTAACATTATGGCAAGGATTGTTGGAGCTAGTGATAACATGCTGCTAGAAGAGCCCTTGATGTTTAAAACAGTGATAGCCTAGAGTAAAAGTGGTAGGGCTGCTAAAATGTCTTGACGTAGTAATAAAGAGGAGCCTAAAGTGCTTGGACAGCTTGACATAAAAGGCTGGGTTTACTGCTTAAGTCCAATGACCGGCCAGCTGCCTATAACCCCCAGGAAGGCTGCAAGGACACTGCTATCCTCAGAGTGATAAAAAAAAAAAAAATCCCTAGTAAATAGGTACCAGAAAGGCTGAGGAGCTCAGTGGGAGCTGTCCTTTGTAGGTCATAGTTGATATGAAATAAGGCTCCCTAATGTTCATATAAAATAAAAAGGATTCTGGAATGGCATAGGCCAACTGGTGGTATTTAGCCATCAGAGGCAAGCTGGACATTATAACCATAGTAATGATACTTATCATAATATCATCATCATAATTTTGGCAAGGCCAAAATAGCAATGAGTAGGTCTTGACCTGCAAGGGATCCGTGGCAATGCCAAAGAGACCACTGTGTTTCCAGGATGAAAACGAATGAGCATCCAATATAATAACTGCTTGACTTATATGTCCAAAATCACCAAGGAAGGGTGTCCTGGAGGCTCATGTCAGTGGCGACAATAGAAAAATCACATTAAGCCACTTCTGAATCCACAGCTCAACAAATGAATGGGCAACCAGGTACTTTAAAGGAAGAAACCTACATGCAGTATCAAGCATATATAGTTCCTATACCCATACTTCCAATCAGGGCCTCTGCCCATTTACCAGAGGAAATGTACATTGGGTAAAAGGAGAATACCCAGTCTTGTGGGGACATTAAATACAAAGTCTGAGCTAATGCTGGTATCAGGAAACTCCAAATCTCATTATGGCCTTCCTAATAAAATGAAGTCCTAGCACAACTCCATCTCACAGTGGGTGTGCACACCTACCCTGGGTACAAAATTGTGATACATAAATCAGGCAGCTGGAAGAATCTTCATACTGATTTCTTAAACTGTGAATTAAGATGCATTATTAAACTGCCCCAGGTTCTACATGGCTAAGGTGGTAAATCAGAAAAGTAATAATGCATTTGAGGTGGATGAGAGAGATTAGTAGCAACTCTCAAAAGACTTAAAATTTGACTCACTAAGGGAGGGAGAAGAAAATTTCACTGCAGTGGCCAGCTACGTATGTATATGCAACCTAAAAATGGACAGTTGCCACACTACAGCCCCACTCAGGGCAGTCCCTGAAATAAGAAGAGGGGAAGTCTTCCCAGCGGGCAGAGTTTTGAGCAATATGCCTACTCAGTGACTTAATGTAGAAGGAGGAACGGTCTCAGATGAAGATAGGCATAGACTCAAAGGCAGTGGCAAATGGCTTGGTCAGGGCTTGAAAGGAACAAGACTGTAAAGTTAAAGACAAGGAGTATGGGGTAGAAGAATATGGGTGCATCTATGGGAACAGAAGCTAAGTGTGCCGGTATGTGTCACATCAAGTCAACTCTCAGCAGAGACCATCAACCAACAGGTGGCTCTGTACAACGGATGACTCATGCAGTGGGTATCAGCCACCCTGGTGTTGGCACAGAGTTCTTGAAGAGAAAAATCATAATGGCAGGGACGGAGGCTATGCACATGTCCAGAATCACGGGTGCTTCTCATCACCACTAATCTAGCTGCTGCCACTGTTGAACGTCTCACATATCAGCAGTAGAGACCAACACTGAGCCCTTGGTATAGTTCTATCCCTTGAGGAGACCAACTAGCCACTTGGTGGCAAAATGTTTGGAACAAACCTACTCCACCTGGGAGACACCAAGGATTCATATATATCTCTGGTATGAGTTTTCCTTCCCTGTCCACAGTAGATCAGCTGGCAGAATTGTCCAAGAGCTCACAGAGCGTCTTGATTGAACAACACAGGCTCCCACCTAGTATCACCTTAAACCTCCTAGACTGTAAACACAGGTAAGAAAGGGATCAGGACTGCCATGGACACCATTCTGCTCCCCATGCCTTCTAGAGTTCTAAACAGTATGTAGATATTTGACTGATAATTATTAAAAGAAAAGCATTTTGAAAAAAATCTCTCTTCAAGGACACGTAAAAGTATATCTCATGTCCTTCTGTATGAACTAACTATACACTAACTCCAGTGACAAACACACTAAATCTTTTAGATGATATTTTCCAAGAATAAGTAAAACAAGAATATTAGTGAACTTCCTTTAAATTCTCAGATACACGAGTTAAAGCAACAGAGTTTTAGCACAAACAGGTGAGAAAAAAATTGATTGTGAAAGAATTTATATCTTAAAAGAGAAAACAAGGACTTTAATTTAATCTTCTTAATTATGTATTTAGCTGGATAATTCATAAAAGTGTGAGCTGATGCTAAGTTCAAGCAAGGAGTCAAGCTTAGGTATGCCACAATGGATTGTATTATAAAGTCTTACTATTTTTAATTTTTAAAAAAAGCCATTAAGAAGACTTTGGAACTCAAAGGAATTGTACCCATTTAAGCAAAGCAATGTATAACTTCAAATCATTTTGCTACACATAGAAATTCAAGAAGCTCATGAAACACTGGATATTATGAACTATATTTTATCAGAAGAAAGTTCTGTTGTGGCAATTTATAAAGACAGTGCTTATTGATGACCCTCAAAGATATTTATAAAAATCTGGTCATATAAATTTATTAGAGCAACATCATTTCCATTATTTTAAATTCTATAATAAAACTAATTAGCTTTAGTAGTATGGCTATGACAAGCATTTTTCTTGTAGGCTGACCAGTCTTCAACTGCAATGGTGCTGCACCTACACAATCGGCCTGTCTGCATGTCATGGTCAAATGGCCAGAAATGGAAACATGCATGGACATACTAACTTGCTAGGTGATCCAAAAGTCATTCAGTAAACCGATTATCTACAGGTTGGTATGGATACTTCTGAAAGCATGATTTTATAAATCACACGTGTAAACAATAATATATAAACAATATTCTGAAGACATTGCCAGTGAAAACAGTGTAAATGTATATAGTTGGAACACTGCCAGGCAGTTGGTACTCTGATTTTTCTAAATCTATATACTCCCTTCTGAGAGTCTTCCCTTATTTTTATCCAGCCTAGATCCCATAGACCATCAGTTCTACCACTCCTTACTTCCCTGTCCCTTGGCTGGGCCCACTTAACAAAATTATGTACATTCTCTGCTGGAAAAAAGATCACATGATCTGACAGATTACCATGAGCACAATTTGATGGTATTTGACATCCAATGGAGTCTTATTACTACCAGATTTCCTTCAGGATCCACACTCAGCTCTCTTCTTCTCCTCAGAGTTGCTATTTCAAATAGTCTTCATTCTCCTCAAAACCCTATGGCATCTCCTCCATCCTTAGTTACGCACAAAGCTCTGCCTCTACTTCAGAGAAATTAGAAAGTATAGGAAAGGGGCGAAGGGAGGTTAAGAGATAGACAAAATGGTCCCTCAGTTTTCTTGACCCAGTCCATAAAACTGTGTCTTCATTTTTACAATCTCAGTTAACCTGGGTTTAAGTTGGAAATTGAAGAGTACCTTTAGATTCTAATTTCTATATGTTTGTATTTAAATTTTCTAAAGAAGGCAAAATAACATTTATAACCAGAAAAACATTTTTTTTTTTTTTCATTTGTAAAAGTCTAAGGATAAAATTCTACTCTGAGGTTATGGTGGAAACCCTCAGCAATATTAGTTTATAAATTATGCCCTTTCTTTCCAAATTCACTATTGGTTGTTTACTCTTTCCAATTAGCAGCTAGACGTGCTCTAGTCTCTTTCATGTTATCCTTCTACAATTCCTTACACTTATAAGAACCCCTCATCCCACCTCAGCTTCACAGTCTGACATCCCGTTTCTATGTCCTCACTGCTCTCTTATTCAACAATCCACAGTGATGTGCTTTGCTTCTAGAAAACCGCAGACTTCGCTCTCACCAAAGTCAGCAAAGGCCTCCTTGTGGATAAACCCAACAGATAATTTTCTGTTGTCTTATTTGAATTTTCCGTGGTGCTTGCCTCTGTTAACTGCGTGAATTTCTTTTTTTCTATTAAATTTCATGATTTTAGTTTTCCTCTACCAATATAGCTCCTCCTTATCATTAACTTTCAGGGATTCCTTTCATCTGCCTGTCCCTTAAATGAATTTCATCTTCAACTTAACTACTTTTATCTTTGAAGAGAGCAAAATGGATGGAGAATATATTCTTGAATTAGGAAAAACCTGGGTTTGCCTCTTGGCTCCCTCACAAGCTTATTAGGGGACCCACAGAAAGCAGCTTAGTCCTTCAGGCCCTTGAGTTCTCTGTAATAAAATGGGAAGCAGTTTTCTTGTAAGGTTGTTTTTAGCATTAAACACTCACAACTAGGAATGGCACATAATAAATATTTAATAGCTGGTAGCTGTTATTACTCTGCTTTTATAATCTCTCCAGGGAAATTTCTACTCTCCAATTTTGACATATAAACTAATGACCACCACCTCTTTTCTCTCCAGCCCAAACTCTCTCCTAAATTTCTAATCCAAACTGACGATTGGACATTTCAACTAGATACCTCATGTCATAAAAACCAACATCCAAATTTAACCTCCTTTAGCTCTCTGCCACTCCTCTTAAAAACCTGTTTCTCTTTGAGAATGCATGGTGTCACAGACACTCAGTTCTCTAAAATCAAAACCTGGAAGCCACCTTTCCTATTCCCCTTTTTATCTTTTACATGGCTAGTCACTAAACCTTACCAATTCTTCCTCCCAAATATTTGTCACCCATTCACCCACTTAGGCCTTTTCACCATCTTAGCTTATGACATGATCAACCCGTATGTTGGTGATAGCAAGAGGCTTTTAATTGATCTTTTCTATGTCCAGGTTCACATTTTTCCTTCTCGTTGCTCTTTTTTTTCGTCATCTATTCATACACTGGAGCTAGTAACTGTCCTTATGTGCTTAAACCTTTTGACAACTCCTACATTTTGGCCTCATCTGTTACCACTACTGTTGTTACTGCCTCCTCACTGCCAACCCCATCTCTGCTGCATCCATACCAAACGCTGTTTAATTTCTCTAACGAGTTGTATATCTCCAACCTGCAATCGACTACTTCCTCTCTTCAGTCTACTTGCTGGACTTCCTTGGCTGAATTGCACTTGCCCTTGAAACCTTACCACCTAAGGAAAGATCCATTCCCAAATCTTAGCTGGTTCCCCCCAACATCATTTGCTCCCATAGCAACCTATACATCTCTATGAAAGCACTTATTTCGGGAAACAGAATTTTCTCTTTCATGTCTATCGTTTTTCTCTGAACCAGTATTTCCCAATTCATGTCTGTTTCTCCTTTGAAGCAATTTTTTCAAACAAATGTGAAACGGAACCACCTAGGATGCTTATTAATTATCCATATTCCTGAGTCCCACTTCCAGTTTAATGTTGCAAAGGCATCAAAGATGTCAAGGGATCCCATCTTTTCTTCCCCCACAAGACCTAATAAAAAAGTAATATAATAATAAACAATGGCATTGTTAACATTATAAGTCAACAAGGACAGAAAAACAATAGAGAGGAAAATGGAAGATGAACTTATTTCGACCAATTTTCGGAAGATGGGAAGCAAATGGTGAAGTGGTAACTATCTTAGCACAGTGAAAGAACTTAACATTTTAGTGCCCGGAGAAGGAGAACACTGACCATAAATGACCCAGTTTTCTCTAAAAACTGCCTGAGAAGTCTAGCACTCTGACCATTAGACTGAGCTGAAAAGAGAGAATATTGGGAAACCTACAATAAAAGTAGTTGAATAAGTCTAACCCATTTGCACAGGGATAGATAACTAAGCTCTTTTCTCCTAATTCCACATGTTCCTCTTGAGTGGGGTACTGAGATTGGAGAATGTGAAAAGAGGAAGTTGGAGATTTAGGAACATCGTGCACCTTACAAAGAGGTTTTGGCATGTGGCTGAAAATAAGGATTAAATAAATGTGTACATATTATTTTACAGAGAGAATTCTGAGAAGTTGGTAGAGTAGGAAACATGAGGAGTCTGTCTCCCCACCTAGACAGCAAGTGCGCTGGCAGAGTTGACCTAATGCGACTATTTTAGAACTCGGGAGTCTATAGAAGCCTTGTAACTTCCAAGGGGAAGCTTGGGGCTAAAGCTCCGCAGGGGTTGCCTATCCTCCATCAGCCCATTGTAGGCAAACTTGGTACATGTTGTGCTCAAACCCCATCCTCCTTTCCCCCCATCCCCCACCCCTTGGCTGAAGCAGCTTCAAGGGGATTTAAATGGATGGCACCTTTCCCTACCCCCTACCCCCGCCTTGATTCTTTCCCCCTTTTCCTCCTTTTAGAAGCCAGATATTAATGACTAGGACATTCAAAAGCAATTGCATATACAGACGAAATTAGAAAGTCACTGTGCACACTCTGGGAAAGGCACAGTCTCAGGAAAAAACCTGAGAAGATCTTAAGCTCACACCTCAGACTGATCCTTAGAATGCAGCTAGCCTACAACAACCAAATCAAAACAGAAACAAAACCCAGCAAGCCCTAGGGAAGCGGAGAGTCTGATTACCACAGCTAACCACGTTATTAGATGCAAATGACCAGTTATTGACCAAAAAGCAAAACAAAAATGAACAAATAAACAAAAGATATACAAAGAAATGAGAAAGTATGTCCCATCCAAAGGAAAAAAATAAATAAACAAACAATTCAAATCATCTGTAGGAAAGACCAGATAGAGGACTTACTACACAAAGACTTTAAAATATCTATTGTAAAGATCTTCAAAGAACTAAAGAAACATGTGGAAAAAGTAAATGATGTATGAACAAAACTGAAATATCAATAGAGAGAAAACTTAAAAAGAAACCAAGAAACTCTAGAACTAAAAAATACAATAACAAATAAAAATTTTACTAGAGGGATTTAAAGGTAGCTTTAAGCAGTCAGAAGAAAGAATCCATGAACTTGAGGATATGACAATTGAAATTATTGAGTGTGAGGAACAAAAAGAAAGAAGATTTAAGAAAAGTGAATAGAATGTAAGGGACCCATAGTAAGTTCACTATCAAGAAGACCAACATATGCACTGTGGAAGCTCAGAAGAGAGAGACATGGTCAGAGAAATTATTCAAAGAAATAATAGCCAAAAATTTCCCGTATGTGATGAAGGCATGAATATAAACACCTTGCCTGAATCCAAGAAGCTCAACAAGATTTAATTTTTTAAAGCTGTAATAAATATCCTCAGAGTCAGAAAAAAATTGCATTAATAAAAAAAGAGGAAAAAAAAAAAAAACAAAAAACCACACAAAGAAATGTGAATCAGATTTTGAACAGCATCACCAAAGCTAGAAGATAGTAGAGCTGTGCTTTCAAAATTTTGTGAGAAAATTTTTTTTATCCTACAATTCTAGGCCATATCAAACTTTCAGTCAAGTACGCCTGGGTGGCTCAGTTGGTTGGGCGACTGACTTCAGCTCAGGTCATGATCCTGGAGTCCCGGGATCAAGTCCCATGTCGGGCTCCCTGCTCAGCAGGGAGTCAGCTTCTCCCGCTGACCCTCCCCACTCTCATGCTCTCTCTCTCTCATTCTTTCTCTCTCAAATAAATAAAATCTTAAAAAAAAAAAAAAAAAGAAAAAAAACTTTTAATCAAGTGTGAAGGTAGAACAAAGATGCCTTTAAGCATACTAAGAATTCTTTGTCAGGAAGTTACTGAAAAATATACTTCAATAAAATAAGTATACAAACCAAGAAAGAGAAAAATCTCATTCTCCGAAGCAAGAATCCGATTGACTCAGCTTGAGTCAGGAATGTACTTCTACTTCCATCACCCATGAAAATGGGAGGCAGGGTACACAATTTAGAGCAGAGTCCCTCACATGGATTTTTGGACAGAGAGTGTAAAAGAAAAAGCAGCTCTTTCTGGACTAAGCAGGCACAATGACATCATTTTTAAGCAAAGAATCTGAATCCCAAAAATGGTAACTAACTTGGTCAAGGTATACAATTTGATAGTCATGAAAACAGGGCTGGAATTCAGATTCTTTAATTCTTAATTCAATCTTCTTCCCACTTTGCTAGCATTGGAACAAGGAACTCCACCCAGTTGGAATTTGCAGCTACCAGTTAACACTGGTCTCACGTGGTACTAGGTAAGATACTAAGGAAATAAAACAGTACAAATTCAGCTATAACAAACGTTTGCCATGCTCTGTAGTATAACTCTTTCATGTACATTTGATCTAGAATATCATTATAACCTGGATACTATCCAGGACCAGATTAGGTAAACACAAGAGATAATGTAATTAGGGGCGCCTGGGTGGCTCAGTCGGTTAAGCGTCTGCCTTCGGCTCAGGTCATGATCCCAGGGTTCTGGGATCGAGCCCCACGTCAGGCTTTCTGCTCAGCAGGAAGCCTGCTTCTCCCTCTCCCACTCCCCCTGCTTGTGTTCCCTCTCTTGCTGTGTCTCTCTCTGTCAAATAAATAAATAAAATCTTTAAAAAAAGAGAGAGAGATAATGTAATTAAAAGGTAATGTTTATAGTGCTTATTTTACCATTAGAAGAATATAAAAGGAAAAATCACCAAGGACCAGAACAGTTTCACTGAGCTCCAGGGAGTAACTTAAAATTTGATTTAAGCTGTGAAGTGTGGGTAAGTTAGTGTAGCAAAAGAGGAAAGTGAGGGCATTCTAGGCAAGGAAATGTTCTAAAGCAACAGGGGAGAGATGGGGATTGGTGTATTTTGGGCTTCGGTGGGCGGAAATTTTGTAAATTATAATTGGATGAAGCAGAGAGATTGTCATAAATTTTTGGCTTAAGGGTAACAATTTAAAGTTATAAAATAGGTAACACACACTTTAGAATTCTTGGTGTTTAGCTAAATCATACTGCATTCAAGTCATGGTGATACGTGTTTTTCCCAGCTCCTTGTGGTTTTTCTAAAGTTTTGAACAGAATAAAAGGTCAAAGTTTTCTAAAAGCTCCAAGATGTTATTGGAAACATATGGCAACATAAATGGCTGGAGCTACAAAGCATATTACCCTTTTCAACCTATTTATGGGTTAAAAATAGCAGAATCTGATTTTCAGATGAAGCAATAATCTTTACCAGGAAAGTAAGGAGGAGTAAGCACATCCTTATATGCCAGCTGTGTAAATTATTTCTGTGAAGATAGACCTTCAGTCTTGGACAAGAGGGAAAAAAAAATCAATATTAATCCACTCATTCTTGTAATGGAAGGATGTGGTCATATAAAGTAATACTGGCTAGGCACAGGATCACAGTCTGAATTCGAAGACAGATGCTGTATGTTTGCTGTGGAAACAATAGACCATAACATTGTATTTGATATGGAAAAATCAATCACAATGTTACCAGCTAGAAACTGTTCCCCTTCAAGGCAAGAATACAAAGGACCTCAAGTCCTTGTTAAACAAGAGGTTTCATGATTATTTAATCACTTGAGAGGCCAAACCAATTAAAATATCATCTGTCAATACTTTTTTCTAGGATTTGATTTCAGGAATAATAAATGTTTTCTCAACATCTATTGTCTTGATCTAAATGATGACATAGAGAAATAAAAACCATCAGGACCAGGTTCACATTTTCCAGCGGGAAGTGGTTTCAGATTTTACTTGGAAATGGAAAAGGCCAGAGTTCCTTAAGGCATTTTTCTGGAATCTATCAGGTAAAACTCAGGGCTTACAAAGGTCTGGCAGCGTGAATCTGAATCATCAAACAACAACCAGAGTGTACAAAGCCTTCAGGCTTCAGGGATCTGGTATGAATTCCTCTCCGGCTGTGACCACACACATGTGGTGAAGTGGTACTCTACCGGCAGGATTCAGACATTTAATTCCCAATTGCTCATGGACACGCCATTGCACAGCTTCAGTATGCCTGGAAAATGGGTGGCGTCAGCAGAGAAAGGTGGGAGTTAAGGCTGGAAAGATACACTGAGGCAGTGAATCCCTTCCTAACTAGTCTAAACTCAGTCTAAGGAGGCTAAGAAGATCCTCCTAAGACTTTGAAGTATGCAAATGATACAATCAAATGCATATTTTAGAAAAATAGCCATGGTGGCCATATGGATGATGAATTATAGAGGGAAGATTCTGGAAAGAGGAACCATGTTGGAGACTATAAAAATTTCTAAAGAATTTGAATTTAAGTAAGAGCAGTAAGTAAGAGAGGAGAAGGCAAGGTTGAGGGTATGGAAAAAAGTAAACTAGAAAGTTAATTCTAGTAATTGAAAATGATGTTGAGGTTTTGTTCTTTGGGAGCCTGGTTAAATATTAAGGTCTTTTGTAGATTTGGAGAAGGCACAACACATTTCAAGACAAATACAATTTAGGGTTCTTATAATGCTTATTGATTAGCACTGAATGAAGAAAGTTTAAGTTTCATTTGAATTTTGCTTTAAACTCCTACTCACCTCTTATAGGCCTTTAAATCTAGGGAATATTACTTAATATAACTGAACTCCATTCCTTCAGCAATTTTTAAAAGGGAGAAATGATTCTGAAATTGTTACAGTGAAAACCAAGTGACACCACTAGTCACATGGCTGCCTTGTATTGAAGTAGAAGTTAAATAAATAGTACTAATACTCTTAGTATTTTTAAACCCCCAATTTAAAAAGTGAGTAAGGTACTGAATGCAACCTTTAAAAAAATGACGTAATTTTAAAATCCTGTAAATATCATAACTTATTTTAAAGAGGATGATTCTGACCTCCTAATAAAAAAAAATCTTTCATTAATGAATGAATTGTATAAACATGAACCAAAAATAAATATAAATGCACACAAAATAAACAATTTCATAGCAGCTATTTTCAACAGAATAAAGTTGAAAAATGGAACCATCTTCCTGCATGTAAATTTTTTACAAGATGTAAAATGAGTCCAGTTGTTCCACACATCCTGCCCACGCACCCCCCCTCCCCCCGGAAGATCTCTCCTATTGTTCAGATGCTCATGAGATCTTATAGAAATAACCAGGCCTTAAAATTCAAGAATGTTCAGGTATCTCAAAACAGTTTCTTATGTTATCTTCCTTATTTTTTGTTCATGCTTTACAGTTTGCAGAAAATCAATTAAAAAAAGAAAAGTATTTTCCCTCTATTCCTTTACCTCCTCTCTTTTTACTACTTTGACTAAGAAACTTCTTTGGCCATTAGTAAGCAGTCTTCTCTAATATTATTGTTAAGAGTTGTCAGTTCTCACAGGTGGTATAAGGAGATAGTTAACAACAAGTCTTCATTCACCTCTCTGCCTAACTTGCTCATTCTGTCTCTCTCATTCTCTCTCCCTCCTCCTTTTCTTGATTCTGATTTTCGTCTTAACTTGACATGGCTAAGAAGAAGTATACTGTGTTCCACAAAATACTTCCAGTTCTGTGGGAAATGTAAGAGTTCTCTAGTTCTACAACTCCTGCCCGATTCTCCCCTATACGAAAGACAAACAGACTTTAAACCTTACATTTGAAATCAGAGTTCACTCTAAATCCAATACTACTTGTCAATCTCTTTCATATAATGTCTTCTCTTCAAACTTTTCACAAATACAGATGCATTTAAATTATTTCCTGCCATGGAACATTAGGAATTTCCATGAGCACTTCAGTACTTTATCTACTAAAACCTAATACACCTAATTAAATAGAGTTTGCAAAAATTAATTTGGCAATCTTTAATCCTTCCAAATCCACCTACAGTTGCACTATACATATCACAGAGTAATTAATTACAGTGCATTACCCATGGATAGCACCGTGTATTACACACAGTAGTGTGCAGTCAAAAATAATTAATTATTGAAGAAGAGTGAAATATTTTTATATAGTTGCATAATCTTTCCTAAACTTCCTTGTCTACAGAGAGGTAACAATAACATCTATCTCAATGAGATTATTAGATTACATGAGATAATACATATCATGTATTTGGTTACAGCACATGTCATACAGCAAATTCTTAATAAATAGGGAATTTTACTATTACCTAAAATAATACTTCCAATAGAAAGATAATGTGAGACACATATGTAATTTTAAATTTTCTAGTAGCTACACTTAAAAATTTTTTAATCATGTAAGATCATTTTTAATAATATATTTAACCCAATATATCAAATATACTAAACATGTAATCAATATAAAAAGTTATTACTGAGATATTTTATATTCTGTTTTTCATAATACATCTATAAAAATCCAGTGTGTATTTCACACATTCAGCACATCTCAATTCAGACTGACCACATTTCAAGTGTTCAATTGCTAGATGTAGTTAGTTAATGGACCCTGATTTAGATGCATAGATCTAGATGCTCATTAACTTTGGGTGTGAGTGATCTATAACTCTGGCTGAATCACTTCTGTATAAATGGGTCCAAAACCTCACAAAATGGAGAAAAAGAAACAAAAAAAGCTCTAAGTACTGATGATTTTACTATTTTCTTACTAAGTGACCTTAATAAATACTGTATTTCAAGGAGCTAATAATAAGGACAGTACTCTTTGAATTTAGAAAAAATAATCACATCTTTTTAAGAAGTGTCGGAAGTCTGTCCTTGCTTTAGAAAAAACATATTTTGAAACTGTAAACCTACACAGAATTCTGTAATAAGCGTGGTTATCACAGAGGCAAAAAGACCCACAGTGTTTAAAACGTTCTTAAAATATTTTAAAGAACGTTTCCATTCTCGCTGTGCTAAAAGCACAAAAGCTCTCCTGGGGCCCACCCTAGGCTTGCCAGCTCAATGTACCATCTTTGGCAGTTAAAAACAAAAAAAGAAAGTCCCTCCACCTTCTCCTCCCTTTACTACTTGAGCTGATTTCACAAGATCTTTACATGCTTTATTTACTATTCATTTTCATCCTTGGGAGAGAAACTTGAAATATTTATTCACAAGACATAATTCTTTAAAAATATTTCATAAGGCAAGGATTTGGTAAATGGCAGAAAAAAAAAAGTGTCTGCAACAATCAGTGTAATTATTATCCCTGAAATTGCATTTTTAAATATTTTAATAAGTAAAAGAGTTTTCTGCAAAACCAGGCAAAGAACTAAGAGAATAAAAAGGCTCAAAAATCCCAGGTAAGTAAGCCTCTCAGGCTGTGTGTGTGTGTGTGTACACATGCTTAATTCTTACATAAAACCCAACAACATTAATCATGTCTATAAAATGATAACCAAAACAACAGCTCTCGCTCTGCAGTCAGCCGTACAAGCAAGCATTTTCTAGCCATAACCCACCACTCTGAGCAAACAACTGACGGGCAGCGGTCCTTTTGTCAGATTCTGACAAGTGAATCAATAAAAAGACACAGCAAAAGTTCAATCAGAACAGACACCACTAATACGGCTGGCCTTTTGGGACCCACATAAGCGTGGAACTGCTTTTCCATGTTAATTTCTCTTCACTACCCCTTGGGGTTATCACCTTCTCTGGCCCCTGTTAATTAAAAACTGCCTCCTTCTAAAGTTCCTTGGCAGGCATTTCCCTCGTGTCAGACTATTCTGCTGACTGCTAAAAGAAATGGAGGAAGGTGTGTTCCCAAGCAGAGAATGCTAGGATGCCAGAAATCTGCTCCTTCCCCCCACCAAAAGACTGTGTATAATCAAATAATCTGATTGGATGGCATTCTTTATATTGCAATTAACTAACAAAAAACACATAGGAACAATTAAAAGTAACACTCTATCAAAGTCAAACAGTGAAATAAGTAGCTAGGTAGGCAAATTAATACATCAGTAGACAGTCTTGGCGTACTATTTTTTTGATTAGCCTTATTTTTGAACTTGCTGATTTAAAAATTTTAATTATACACACATTTCTATTTGTTGGTTCTACCTTGCACTTAGTTCTTGCATTCTTTCTTCTCCTATAACAGAGACAAATTTATTTCTACCTATTTGCTAATCTTCAATTAATATCAGGATTGACCCTAACAACCAGGTTACTTTGTGTTTGCACCAAAATCTCTAAGAAAAAAAAAAATGTTTAGATTTAAAAAATGGTAGCTAGGTCCTCTTAGCTGTGTTAATGACAAATATAAATTACCTATGTGGCTAGGTGGTCAGATTATTCCAAATTGATTGTTTGGTTAAACATGCTTTTATTTATTTTACACCAAAAAATATGGCAGTACATCCAAAAAGAAGCATATATACTAAAAGTGAGTCTCTCGGTTCACCGAGACCAACCCAATCGCATTCCTATCATTAACTATTAGTATAATTTAGATTTTCCCATGAATTTACAAATACATATACAAATACGTGATATTGTCTTGTTACTTATATAACACAATCATAATGTATACCTTTCCACTACTTGTGGGTTTTTTTGACTTAATAATGCATCCTGGAGCAGTTTCTATGCCAATTGATCTTACTCTGTTAAGCTGCTAAACAGTATTTCACAATATGCATTCACTAAAATCCAAAACAATTCATGTAATAGACATACAAGTCTCCTTTTATTTTTCACTTTACAAAAAAATATTTTAATAAAATATTCATATGTCTTTTTAGATAAAATATCAGATACTTTTTACAAAAGTAGAATTGCTAGGCAAAAATTTACATATTTTAAAATTAGATAAATATTGCAAAATCATTCTCCAGAAAGACTTTAGCAATACCACTTCTACTAATAATATATAAGGTCACTGGTTTCACTTACCTTCTCCAACACTGAATATTACCATTTGTTTTAATATTCTGCTGGTTGTAATTTATATAGGATTTTTCTTGGAATCTGTGCTTGTAAACTCAATTATATAATCCCAGCCATATAATCTCTGCCAGACATATAAGCTTTTGTTATCAAAACCTACAATAAATTGCATCCACCATCCTGAACAACAAAACAATATGACAAGCCATCACTTTTCTCTGTTGCTCCAGTCTTCTTTGCAATCAACCACTAGAATTATTTTGAATTTTTATCCTAAATTATTGTTTTTCATTACTTATCAATATTTTAAAAAGAGTCATATGAGTCATATGTTTTCTGTTTTTTATTAATTTATGACTACTCTTTCATTTCTATTCCCCGCACAAGAGTAATAATAATAATAATAATATTTAAAGTTAGTATTAAAATTTTGTTGCAGTGTTTTTGACTTTTTTTTTCAGGAAGAAACTATGACTGGTAAACTTACTGAGTCTTTGGATGCCCAAAAGAGATTTCATTTTAAACTCACAATTAAATGTTTATTACACCACATATAAAGTATAAAGTTAAAATACCTTTCTTGGGGTGATGATAACAAGATGGCAGACTAGGAAGCTCCAGGCTCTCATCACCCTCTGGGAACATCAAGTAAACAGCTAGAGACTAACTAAAATAGCTTTGTAGGTGGTCTGAAAACCAGTTAAAAATCTGTAGCAACCTACAAACAGCTGATCATGAAAAAGCCACACTCAGAATGGTAGGAAATTTCATGGTGTTTTTGCCTGCTCCTCCTACACTCCCTCCTTAAAGTGGCATGACACAATCAGGAGGAAACTGCCCATTTACAAGTTTCTTCCTTTAGGAAGGAAGGAAAAAAGTGGAATTTGTGTGCAACATTGTGGCCTTTCTGTGGGCTATATGAAGGAAATGATTTCTATATTGCTTGACTCAGAGCTCAGAAAGGAATGGCAGCATATGTTGGATGTCAGGTTGAAAGCCACGGACAGCTGTGGCAGGCACTATGAGACATGAAAACTTCAGGGAGAATGAAGACCTGCAGATGTGTGGGGGTAAGAAATTACGAACAGAGAAATGCATTGGAACATCTAAGTCCCCAAAAAGTAGAAGGAATAAGACACGTAGGGAAATTAAAACACTTAAAAACAGAATTTGTATAGAATAATTAGAAGAATATACACACAGAGGCCCAGAGGAGACGCATACTCAGAAAAGGTCTGAGAAGACCTTAAGTCTTCATGCTGGGCTGATAAGTGAGGCTTCTCCCCTGCACATAGCCAGTCTGCAAATAAAGAAGGAAACATGTCCAATTCAAAGGAACAAAATAAATCTCTGAAAACAAAACTAAAGAAACAGAGACCTCTGACTAGACAAAAATTTAAAACAAAAGTCTTAAATATGTTCAATGAGCTAAAAGACATGCTCAAATAGCAATTTATGTAAAATCAGGAAAATGATTTATGAACAGATATCAACAAAAAGTTAAGTGTGTATGTGTGTATTAGAATTACAGAATTTCCAGAGCTGAAAAATACAACTGAAACAAAAAACTCACTAGAGGGGTTCAAAAGTAGACTTAATCAGGCAGAAGAATCAGTGAATATGAAGACAGGTCATTGGAAATCATTGAGTCTGAGGAGTAAAAAAAACCCCACAAAATTATAAAGAAAAATTGGCAAAGCATAAGGGATTTATGGGACTCCAAAAAGTAGACCAGGATAGCATTTTGGGATTCCTGGAAGAAGTGAGAGAGAAAAGGGCACAGAGCTTATTGGAAGAAATAATGGCTGAAAACAGACTTGAGGGGGATAAATGGATATACAAATACAAGAAGTTCAGTGAATTCCAAGTAGGATAAACCCAAAGTGACCTACACTGAGACACATTATAATCAAACTGTTGAAAGTCAAGGACAAAGAGAGAATCGTGAAAGTGGCAAGAGAAAGTCAATACCAGAAAGCAATTTGAAGCCATATGAAAATACAAATTTCTCTAATCAAAGTAAATATATGGACAAATGTACAAACCTGTAGTATTGTCATTTTAGCTCATAACTCCATTTCTAATTCTTTATAGCATTTAAAAGATATAAAAAAGGTATAAAAATAATTTAAATCAATGTTAATAGACACATAATATGTAAAGGTGAAATTTATGACAATAATATAAAGAGGGGCTAAGGTAAAGAAAGGTTTTGGCATGAGATTGATGTTAAATTCGTATCAGTTTAAAATAGATGATTATAATTCTAAGATACTGTATGTGATATTCATGGTAAACACAAAGAAAATATCTATAGAAGAATATACACAAAGGAAATGAGAAGGGAATTAGAGTATCAACACAAAAAAATCAGCTAAACACAAAGGAAGGCAGTAAGGGAGGAAATGAAGGACAAAAAAGCTATAAGAAACAAAGGAAACAATTTTCAAAATGGAAATAGTATATCCTTCCCTATCAGTAATTACAGTAAATATAAATGGAATACCTTCCCCCTTCAATCAAAAGACATATATTGGCTGAATGAATTTAAAAAAAAACATAATTCAACTATAGACTGTGTATAAGAAACTCACTTTAGATCTAAGGACATGCATAGCTTGAAAGTAAAAGGATAAAAAAGATATTCCAGGGGCGTCTGGGTGGCTCAGTTGTTAAGCATCTGCCTTGGCTCAGGTCCTGATCCCAGGGTCCTGGGATGGAGCCCCGCATCGGGCTCCCTGCTCCGCAGGAAGCCTGCTTCTCCTTCTCCCACTCCCCCTGCTTGTGTTCCCTCTCTTGCTGTGTCTCTCTCTGTCAAGAGAGAGTAGTAGTAGTAACCAAAAGAGAGCATGGGATAGTTATCCTCTTAACAGACAAAATAGGCTTTAAGTCAAAAATTTGTTACAAAATACAGAGAAGGGCATTCTGTAACAATAAATGGATCAATTCACCAAGATATAACAATTATAAACAAAGATGCCCCAAACATAAGAGCCTCTAAATATATAAAGCAAATATCAACAGAATCAAAGAAAGAAATAAAAAGATCCACAGTAATAGTGGGATACTTCACTACCCCCACTTTCAATAAAGGAAAGAAAACCAGACAGAAGATTAATATGGAAATAGAGGACTTAACACTATAAACCAATTGGACCTACCAGACATAAACAGAACATTATACCCATCAACAGCTGAATATATATTTTTCTCAAGTTCATATGGAACATTCTCCAGGATAGATCATATATGTTAGGCCACAAAACAAGTCTTACTAAATTAAAAAATGTTGAAATCATACAGAGTATCTTTTCACAAAAAATTAAACTAGAAATCAATAGAAGGAAAACTACAAGATCCACAAATATGTGAAAATTATACAACACATTCTTAAACAACCAAAGGGTCAAAGAAGAAATTTCAAGGAAAATTACAAAATATTTTAGGACAAATGAAAATTAAAATACAACATGCCAAAATTTGCGCGATGCTATTATGAAAACAGTTCTAAGAGGGAAATTCATAGCTCTAAACGCTTACATTAAAAAAGAAGCTCTCCAGTCAACAACCTAATTTTACAACTTAAATACATTGGGGGTGGTGCAAAGAATCTAAACACAAATCTACAAAGCAAAAACTAAACACAAAACTAGAAGAAGGAAGCAAACAATACAGATTAGAATAAAAATAAACAAAAAACACCTTTCTTGAACTTATTCTAGGATGTCTCCCATTATTTTCTATATATGGTATTGTATAAAAGGCATCTGATAATCATGTTGATTTATGTTTCTTTGTAAGTAAACTTAATTTCCTTTTCTCATTTCTATGAAAGCATTCAGGATTTTTTATTTATTGATGGAGTTCTGAAAAGTTCCAGGATATGTTTGATTTTCTTTCTTTTACAGATTTTGCTAAACCACCCAGCGGGCCCTTTTAAATGAAAGCTCAGAGTTTTGTTTTGTTTGTTTTTTTATCTTTGAAAAGTTTCCTTTTATTTTTATGTTTGATTATGTCTCTTCTTCAATTACTGTTGTATCCTTTTAAAACTGCTGTTACAAGGATCCTGGCCCTCACAGTTTCCATCATTTTGTCTTCTTGCTGCATACCTTGGGAGATTTCCTGGATTTCATCTTCCGCATTACTAATAGAAGTCTTCAGTAATATCAAATACTTTATTCAGCCCTTCTGTTGAATTGTATTTGCACTCATATGTTTGTTTTCCAACAAATATATCTTTGATTTTTTTTGTTTTGCCAATTCCTGTTCCTGTTTTTAAATGGCATACCCTCTTGAATTTTTATGAGTTTACTTATTAGAATGTTCAGTTTTTGTTTCTTAAATTTTGTTGGTTTGCTCCAAACTAATTTGATCTCATTGTTTATCTTGGTGTTTTGATTCCATGTTGTTGATTTTCCTCAAATACCGTGGTAGTACATTTATACACGTGAAAGATGTTTGAGGTTAATTCGTGTAATAGCTGGTGTGGATTTTCTCTGCAAATGATTTTTATTTCCCCAGTATGCCTCTGCTATGATCAGGATAGCAGTCTGCAAATGTGTTCAATGTGGTTTGACTTACTGATTGCTAACATTCACTGTAAAGTCAAGGGGCTTGTAGAAAGCAGACAATTTTTCTCCCCACTAGCTGCCAAAATAAGGAGAGATTGTCTCTGACACTGAGGAAATTGAGTCTTTTGCTTTTCAAAGGAAGTGCCTGGTTTTTGTTTGTTTTTCCAATTTCAAGTCTTCATTGACTGTCCTGAGTTACCTCAAACTGCTCTGCTTCTCTGCTAGAATCTAATGCTAATACTAGGCATTCTTGTCAGTGAGGAAAGTCACCCCTGAAATGTGTGGGTCTCAAGTTTCAACCTGAAGTCCAATATTCAGTGTAGGATCGATGATACGGCTGGCCATGGTTTTTCTCAATACCTGTAAGGCATTTAAATGATTATTCTGTCAAATGTTCTAGAGGCAGCTTTTGCTCCTTGTATTTATTCCTTTTTCTGATCTCTCCTGTAAGACTACAGGAGAGATCAGACTCTTCTGAAGATACTTTCAGCTATAATTTTCTTATCATTGTGATCTCATTTTCTTAATGAGCCTGGTCCACTGATGGCACTGGAAAATAAATTCCAGTACTGAAGAAAATTTATTCCTTTGTTATTTGCCATTTGCAGGAATTTGGAGGTAACAATGGAGGTAAATGCGTAGTCCTGACAAACTGGCTGTCTGGGAAGATGCTATGAATTGGGAGAGAAAAACTAGTGGATTCAAAATCATACTTAGCTCCAAACATAATGTGTCTGGTCAAATGCCTTACACATTTTATTGAATAGCAGAGTACTTTATATGGTGTGGGTGTGTGATCATGATCTAGCTAAAATATCTAGGATTACTGTTCTCTTTCCTACTAATAAATACTTCCAACAATTTTCTGTAATTAAACTATAATTCTTTGGTAAGATACAGATGGAAACAGAAGAGCTTATGTTCATATTAATAGCTTATCAGCATTGACAATAAAAATGTGGATAGACTTAAAATACATAGACACAATTAGACAGGAAGAAAAACAACTTTATTTTTATTTTAGAAAGAGAAAGAGAGAGAGAGCATGCATGGTGGGGAGGGGCAAAGGGAGAGAGAATCTCAAGCAGACTCCCTGCTGAGTGCTGAGCCCCACGCAGGGCTGGATCTCACGACCCGGAGATCACAAACTGAGCTGAAACCAAGAGTCGGACGCTCAACAGACTGCACCACCCATGTGCCCCCAAAGCAACTTTATTTTGATACAGTTTAGCTTGCATGTGAGCCCCAACTTCTGGTCTGTGGAGAGAAGGCAGAAGTGTGTTTGCATGTCAGAGTGTGGGTGGACTATTAATTTCACACGTTAAAAGCAACCTGGTCACTTCAGTTTTATTCAGTCATTTAATTCTTTTGGTAAATAACCAGCTTACCAAGATTTCTACTCATTCTGCTTCCTTTCTTCCAGGACATATCTTTGTGCAAGAATTCATCTATTCAGTCATAGAGCCATTCAAGCAATATTAATTGAAACCTGTTATATGCTAGGTACTGGAGATATAAACATGAAGGAGACCTGCATCACTCTTGCCCTCATAGTCTGACATTCTAGTTGAGACACATACACACACACACACACACACACACACACACACAATATGCACATAAATTATAATATAACTTTAGATAGTCATAAGCACTCTAAAGAAAATAAAGCAGGATAAAGGGACAGCAAGGAAGGTAGAGGAGGCTATTTTTGGAAAAGCACCCTGGGTAAAGTCTTTAAGACTAGAACCTTTGAGCTTTGAAGAAAAATTTGAATGAAGATTTGAGACCTGAATAGAATAAATTTGTGCAGATCTGAATGAAGAACATTTTCAGAAGAAAGAACACCCTGCCAAGGTGTGAGTAGGAATAACCTTCTTGTGTTTTAAGAAGAGTAAGGAAACTACAGGGCTAGAGTAGACTCAGGTGGGTAGTAGCAGATGGGGTTGGAGAACTTACTAGGAGCTCAGTCATACAGAGCTGAAAGTAACATGAGTAGTGGAGGACAGGTTCAGGATTCAAGCTGTCTTGACCTTCCTTGTGCTGGAGGGATGCAGCTTATGCCTCTGCCCTTAGTTCCTCTCCCTCTGGAACACTGTAACACAGATTACACATGGTAACAGGCTCCCACAGCAGTTCTCACCTGCACTGCCGATCATCTGAGACTCAACCACATCTGCCATATTTTCACAGACTCTGCTCTGCGAAAACCTGACTTCAGATACTGGCGACCAGCTAGGGATTTCTTCCCCTTCCCTGACAACCATAGGTAGTTTTTTCTTAGTTCCTCTTAACTGTGCTAAAACAAAGACTTAGTGGTTATCTCAGGCCCTCTTGTTCTGGAGGCCATTTACTCTCTTCTGAAGACTCCCATGGTGGTGCTGCTAGGAGCCACACAATTTTGGGTCCTCAGAGGGTTACAGTCAGGAAGCAGACCTCTGAGGCAGAGGCTCAAAACCCTTTTTCCTCAAATCACCCCCATCCCACTGCCTGCTAGGATGTCAATCCCAAGGAAAAGTATAGTTGAGATCTCTCAAACGTCCTAAGCTCTGTCTGATCCTGATGTTGTCCTCTCTAACTTTCCCTCTTAACATCTCTTCCAATTCTTACCTCATTCTAGGAGAGAAAAAAAAATGAAGTGCTCTCTTGTCCTGTCCTGCTTCCTTAATACTATATGCTTAATTTTCATAAGCTCTATATTCTTAGTACAGCAGACTTTGGTTCTTAGTATCAGAGATGATTTTGATATTTTATTTTTGGAATGTAGAAAGTTTCTCTCAAATTCCTGATTCTTAAGACTGAAAAGTATGGATTTCAAGACTTCTTTTTGTTTGTATGTTTACCCTGCTATACTAAAAGGAAAAGACTCTCCTGAAATTCAAAGCTGAGCTGGAGCAATGACTGACTTTTTTTTTTTTTCAATTGTGCCAATCCTTTTTTTGAAGACAATGTGTAGAGAAAGCTGTCACTGATCCATAAGTGTTGGGGGAGAAACACATAATCCAGACATTAGTTAGGCACATGTACAAACTTCCTAGTGGGTGTTTTCCTCTCAACGGATAGACAGATAAGACAGCAACAGCTAGTCAGATTATAACAGAAATGGCAAAAGGAAGGAGGGGGATAAAACTCAAATTTTCTAGCATTTATACCAACAAAAATACTAGTGGATAGTTATCACTACCTTCATGTCTTAGTTGAAAACTGACGTTCAGAGATGTGTAGACAATTTGCTCACAGTCACATAGGAAATAAATGAGAGTTAAGATCAAAGCCCTTTGTCTTTCTCAGTTTGCTATATCACAGTATGCGTCAAATTAAGCCATTTTTGTTGAGTACTCAGGAAAATATTAGAAACAGGTGGTAGCTAAATGTAAATATTTCAGGTACTGAGGGGATTTTTAAAAATAATATAAGTACTATTTTTATTTATAAAATTTATCAACTGGAAGACATCTGTGAAGAATAATAATATTTGCCTATTGATAATAGCCAAAATTTGATACTTGGTCTTGACATACATAAATCGTTATCAAATTTTTGTATGCTTAAGTAAACTAACTTCTTACTCTTAATGAATCAGAGGCTCTCATGCAGCCTTGTCCTTAGCCCTAGATCTGATATCCAAATGGTCCTTTACGGGATATCACTGTGGACTTGTCAGGTCTCAGTGGCCTAGCACGATGTGCTGGGGATCAGTGTCTTCCCCAAGAAAGAGTATGGTGCCTCAAGAGGCAAAGGAATTAGGAAAGGCAAGTCTTTTGAGGCAGAGTTTAGGCTGACCAAACATAAAGCCCAAATCCAAAGGGCAGGAGAAATCTGGAAATAGGAATTAGGGTTAAGCTGGGAAATGGGCAGAAACATGATTGAAAGTCAGCTTCATTACTCCCAAAGGATGGGCTCTGGTTAAGGTAACTACAGGTTCTGATTTCATATTTTTTGCCTATTGTGTCAGTAGGATTACTAAGGGTGCCCCTTTTGCTCTCACTGTGTTCTGGTTTAGGGAAATCTCAGTGGCATCTGATATAAAGGCAAATTATATGGTCACCCTACCCCTGTTGAGAGCCAGAAGCCATGCAGAAGCATCTGCAAATATTCTACTTGATTGTAGTTTCAGGTTGAGTAGGCAAGCTTAATGACATGACCTAACATGCATGACCATGTTGGACTCCCAGATAATATTAATACTGACTACTTGGATAGAAGTAAAAACAGGCAAAACAATTATCTGAATCCATTATATAGAAGTTAGATTATTCCATACTCAGCTGTTACTCAGTATCTCTCTCATTTATTAAATTGTTTATGTACATAGCTGTCACTACTAAATTAAATGGTTCTTGAGGTCAATGATGTTGCCTTATTCATCTTCGTCTCTCTTAATTCCTAGCATGAAAGTTTAAACATTGTAGGTATTCGATAACAATTATAAAAATTTACCATAATTATGATAAAATAGCTAGGGCTTGTCTTAGCCCTTTGTATTCATCACATAACTGTGGTAGAAAAATAATAAGCAACCTATAATTACTGTTTAGGAGTTGATATTACTGACCTTATTTTATAGATGAGGAAACTGAGACTCAGAGATGTTACATGATTTTGCTCATGACAACCCAGATACTTACTAACAGATCTGAGACACAACCTCCTAATATTCTATTGTAGGCTTAAAATTTTATCTAGTGCACTGCCAATAAGTACTGAGATATTCATATATATGACTTTTTCTTTGTGTTTTGGGAAATCTGATGATTAATTTCACACATTCTCAACTTACTAGCTCCAATTTCCATACTGCCTCTATCCATGAAATTTCTGCTAGGCTCTCTTCATTAAAGCACTGTGTGTTCAAAAGCATTTTAGAATGGACACAACAATAAATCATTCATTCAGGATTGTGTGCTACTTTACAAGTTAAAAATGAATATTAGTTGATTTAAATATTTCACACCAACGTATGAGCCGTGTAGGACTCTCCCTAGATATTTCTATGAACATCAGTCTCTTGAAGTTGGTACAGACACAACACTGAATTCTTACAGACTCTGATATCTGTGTGTTATTAAAGCCTTACGTGCTGGATGATATACTTAGTGAATCAGTCATTTCGCAAGAACAACAACACAGTATGGGTCATTAATAAAATAACACATTGAATGTTCACTTTTATAAAGAATTATACTAGATATTTGATTCTAAAATATGCAAGTATATACAAGGGACTTAAAAGAATAGTTGTAACCATCAATGAATGTAAATTTTATTTAATCAGTTTGATTTTATCCTCACTAATTTGGGGTCATGAAATAAATAAAGGAATGAATAAAATAAATAAATAAATTATAAACAAATTCTCAGTTGGCTAGAGGCTACAGAAATTTGAAAAATACATTGCCCCTAACACTGTCTTTCGAAAATTACATCACACAATAAACAACCCTACTGCATAACAAAATCTTAGATGCTTTTGTTGTATGTAGACCCAGGTAAGTGTCTGGATGTCTGACATGAGTCCTTCAATGACCCTTGTTGATTAGCCACATCTTTTTTTAACACACATTCAATTAGATTTAAATAACATTGGAACAGGCAACCAATTCAGTGTATTTTAACAAGTGTCCAGTCAATTTAGTAAAATTAAGTAATCAGTCAATGTCAGTCAATTCAGACAACAGCTTATCTGGTAAACATTTTCCAAACCCTACCCAATTTCTGGATCCCTAACAGACACAGTCAAAACTCAGCCTGATTATTAATTTAGTTGGAAAATTTCTCAGGAAACCTCCCTTTCTAGGAAACTCATTTTCAAATACCTCTTGGATGCAATTGTATTTAACACTTCTAGGCCAGCTGGCATTAAAAATTTAACATCACAATTTTACTAAAGAAATCATACCACAAATTTCTCTTTGTTTTAAATATGGATTTCTAGTCCCTTAAATGTTTAATGAAGTTCTGAAAATCAAAGATTAAAAGGAAACACTTTCCGAAACAACATATCACAGCGACCAAGTCAAACCTTTGATGTTATACTTCATGTCACCCCATGAACGGTAAATTATGCTTGACATGAACAATTGTATAAAAGACTATTTTTACCAAAATACCTTTACCTATAGGAAAATAAAGCATATTGTTTAACCTTTAGGTGTTTAGAATTATTATAATGCCAAACAGTAACGTGTTATCTTGGCTAAAGTTTCATATTTTTAGGTAGGATGGGAAAACAAAATTCATTTGTCCTTCTATGACAACTAGTTTCTTTGTCTCATTTCCATTTGTTTCTTTGGCAGCTAAAACACCTTGAAATTACCTTCTCCAGCATAGAATTTTTTCTATTTCTAGCTGTCAGAGTGATTAGAATTTTAATTAGCCAAGTAGAGTGCAGAACGGAAAATGGATGAAAAAAAAAGCACACAAAAGAACCCAAACTGAAGGAGAAACAAAGGAGCAACCAAAGCTGCCTCACAGCTTGACGGTTACATCCGTGATTTCCCTCTTTCTGGACTCCCTATGACTTCGCAGGGCGCTGCCCTGCGTCCCCACACCAGTGCAGGGTGGCCCATGCACTACTAACCATTATCCCTAGTTGTCATTAAAAGTAAAACAAGTCTCTTAAGGCACAGGAGCGGCTCTATCTCAATGCCAACGTCTGCCTCTTTAATTTACTCTTGGAAACCTACTGAGTGTAACCACAAAAGATGGAATCCACCAAGAATTCAGGGAATAAACACTCTCAGGTTGGTGAGAACACTCTCAAGTTTCAGAGGAATTCATTCCTTCCTGTGTAATGTGAGGCACAGCGGGCATCTTTCATCAAGAAGGCATCAGGAAACAGAAAATATATTAGTTGTTAAATAGGCCATTAATGGGCTAAGAGTCAGAATATTTCTGAAAAGTCTAAAACAAACCAAGGTAATCTAAGTTTACATTATAATAGTTGTATCTATCATCTATCTATTATCTATATTGCTGCAGTAGTACGGGATGTATGCATATGTATGGATACCTATCACCCAATTCTGTTATGGAAGTAGCTATGGAAAGCCCCACAATATCAGGGCCCTGCGGCTTTAGAGTCACCCGATGTAGCTTTGACCCTGGCTCTGTCAGTGCTGGCTATGTGACCTTGGGAAGCTATTTAAATTCTCAGTCTCAATTTATTATCTGTTTAAAATGGGAACATAGAATATATGCCATGGAGCTAATAATAATAATAAATGCATACAAATAACTGGTAGTAGATTATAAGTAATATGATTTAACTGTTATGCAGGAAAGTAAGGCTAAACACTTAAAATGAGTCGTGAAATAAAGGAAAGATTTTAATGGGCAAAAATGGGAGCTGGTAATCTCAGAAACAAGCAAAACCACAAAACAGGGGCGCCTAACTTCAGGGTGATGAGTAACCTAAGCAATGCAAGAATCATGAGACTCAGTGGTTGGAAGAGAAATGTGGCATGACAGGAATAGTCCTACGTCCCAGTAATCATATCTGATATGAACACGTATTGTGGACTGAAGGCAGGAAAAACCAGTTAAGAGTCAAAATAAGAGAAAACAGAGCTCTGCTGTTGGTCAGTGGCCTAAAACAGATGACAATGATGGGAGAGCCACCACCAGAGAAGTAGGACCTTGACATCACGTTGCATAATGGACAAGAAGAGGGAAGTCAATAATAGTACCATTTCAACTCCAGGAGAACAAAAATGGGACGTTATTTTTAGACAAAGGAGATAAAGGGGTTACTGTGGTTTTCAAAAGAGAAAAAGAAAAATTTAAGGGAAGGACAAAAAGTCTTTGAGTTCACATTTGCAGAATGGAGTGATATCAAAATCATTTGATGAATATTGTTCCAAACAAGCTGCTGCCTGACAGGATATAGGTTTCGCCTTTGAAACTTAATTAGTTCATTTGTGCCATTTAAATCCCATCTTATTAGATTCATTTTTAATTGATTATAAGGACCACTCAAGGCACTGAGAGAATTCAGCTTAATTTTCAAGTTGCATAATGTGTAATATTTCATTATTTTTAAGATAACAATAAGCTATTAGTATTCCTTTTACTAAACTTATAATTTAATATGATAAAATTAGCTTTTACACTGACAGGATTAATTTGGAATTGATATATTTGGGATGTTGCAAAATATCATGTATTTATTCTCCCATCACAGAAAATTGAATTAAAAATTAATGTGTTACACTCAAAACCAGTTCACCACTGCCTATTCAAAAATATATAATTTTCCAGCTATTGTGGGTAACAGTGATTTAAATTCCATTCTACATACAATTTGTGTTTCAGTTGAAATCCAATCGAAAGAGTTAAAACTAGAAGGCTTTCAACAAACGGATCATTGTCCAAGCTCTAGTAAATGTGCTATTGGTGTAACAAATTGGTTTGCTGACCTTTTGTCTAGTAACATAACGCATGACATATTTGTAATTTATGGAAATCAATCCATTGAGAATTTTTAGTTTCATGTAATTATAGACCAGTGCAGGATCTAAATAAAGGTGAAGAAAAGGTCCTTAGGAAAGTAATGGTACACTGTTGATAAAAACTAAAAAGCAAAGTTCAAAGCACTGATTCATGCACTGCATCTTTAAATACTGGTAAGAGGCCAATAATTATAGTTAAAGTCAGTTACCAGCTGTGTTTTACTGCACACACTTTAAGGCACCCTTGAAACTGCAACCCTATACTCAAGAACATGGCGGGGGGGGGGGGCGGATCACAAGACCGAATCTATCACCTAGTTACAAATTGTAATAGCGCTTGGCAATTTCCATCTGGTTTTCTTAAATGCTATTTTTAACAGGTAGTCCCCAACCCATTTAGACCATTCCTTTCTAGCAGTAAGCCCAACCTCCCCCTGACTGAATAGTGCCACCTCTGCTTTCAGCAGATCTCAGTTCAAAGCCTGGCTCCATCACATAATAAAAATGCCACATTGGGCAAATGACTCAAATTCTGTGTGTACATTAGGATTTTGAGGTGTTCTGAGGACTAAATGTGGTAATAAGTTTAAAATGCTCAGAATGGTACCTGAGGCATACTAAGCTCTCAAAAAACGTTAGCATGCTTATCATTATCATGATCATCATCTTTTATTTCAGAGGGAGCAATAAAAAGGGAATCTATTCACGTCCCTCTTCTTTCCTGTCTCCCACTCGCTAAAGTTTGTCCTGCAGTGAGTTAACTCCCTTGCACTTTGCACTTCTAGGTCAATTACTCAACCCCTCAGGCAGACTCTAGAAAGCCAGATTTTGTAGTCTGTAGTATGGCTAAAAGAGCCATGTTACACTTTTTTCTAGTTCCTAAGAAATGTCCACCTCTCTCCACTTATGGACCATCATCTTATGTCTAGCAGACCCCTCCTTCTCTTTGCTTAGCTAACTCCTAGAACTCCTGTCTCAGCCCAGACATTCTCTCTTCCAGAAATCCTTCATTGGTGCTACCATTTAAGATTAGACACCCTTGTCTACCTGATCCTTCCTTTATCCCCAGCACTTACTATTCTTCGGTGTAATTGCCTGTTGCCTTTCCTGCATGCTCCTAGGTGAGTCCTCTGAGTGTAGGGATCTTGTTTATTTTGCTTTCTGCTATCCCCTCGGCATCCAGCATTAATGCCTAGCACACAGAAGGTACTCCACAGATATTTTTAGAGTGACTGTTTTGCAAGATTATTACGACTCTTCAATGTTATTAAAAGGTTTGCCACAGTCCAACATATATTAGCTCCCCAACTTTTCTGTCCCAATACCCAAAGTCGGTAGGGACTTAGTTACAAAGTATCCTCATTTTCTAATTCTCAGTAATTCTTCCTGTCACCAATTTGGCATCTATTTGTGCAACATGTTTCCAAATATAACTCCTTTATCTCACTGGCCATAACTTTACTCTTTTTTGCCCTATTCAAAAAAAGTATATGAAGACTCAAATCAATAAAACTAATTCCATTATTAAGCATAATCAAACTTGAATAAGGTATATCTTAGTATGTGATATGGACTGAATGTTTGTGTCCCCTCCCCTCAAAATTCATATGCTGAAGCCCTAACCCCCAGTGTAATGGTATTTGGAGGGAGAGCCTTTGGGAAACAGTTAGGTTTAGATGAAGTCATGAGGGTGGGCCTCAATGATAGAATTATCATCTTTGTAAGAAGAGGAACAGAGACCAGAGCTTTCTCTCTCTTCCCACCATTGTGAGGACAGAGTGAGGAGGTAACCACCCACAAACCAGGAAGAGGGTTTTCACCAGGAAGTGAAGTTGCCAGCACCCTAATTTTGGACTTCCAACCTCCAGAACTGTGACAAGAAAATATCTATTGTTTAAGCCACCCAGTCTAGAGTATTTTGTTATGGCAGCCTGAGCTGGTTAGTACAGCATAAACTGATTAGGATAGCTTAAAACAAAAAACTTCTTACTCCCACTACATGAAATGAAAGTTGTTCAAAACTCCAATCCAGGTCATCTTTATTCTGGTACTTGGGTTGATGGATCAGGCACCATATGCAAATTTCTGATTATTGTTGTAAACTGAAAGAACTCTGAAGGATCCTCCACTGGCATTAAATGAGCCAGCCCCAATGGGACATCATCACTTCTGCTCACAAATTATTTAGCAGAAATAGTCACATTACCCCCTCCAATCACATGGGAGCAAAATATAGAGTGGAAAAATAGAAAGTAGATCAGGAGAGGCAACCAGAAGACAGGCACAGCTTGTAATTCTGCACCTCAATTACCAAAAAGGGACTCCCTTCACCTGCTATCCAACTTCCAAAGTTCAGTATAGATGATTCATTTGGCATGAAAATTTGATGTCACATGGGTCTCAAAAATATTTTTCTTGAGAACAAGAGGGTTCCTTTCAGGTGATATCTACCTTGATTTCATAGCATTGCTTCTTGAGGTAGACCTCAATTTTCTAGATACATGTGACATTGATGTTGCCATTTTCAGTGATAAGGGGTGATGTTTTGTCAATAAATATCATTACTAAAAAAGGCAAACGTGCTATTATTCCTCATCTTTGCCAATAACAGAGAAAAAGAAGTTTGCCAACTCCCCCAACTGAAAATCTGGATCTATAATAACTTGGCTCACTGAATTGGTCTGGTGGGCTTAAAGGCATAAGCCAACCTGGAGAGCCTACTTAGTCACAAACTAACTCAATAGCAAATAAAAATAACAGTGGTTGGAAGGAATTCAGTGCCAGGAAGTTGCAGCAGAAATGGATAAATAGCAAATAAATAATCCTTGCATAGATTTAAACCCTAGCCCCACCGCCAATAAAAAGTGGTTATAGATGCTACAGGCAGTCAGGTAGAGAACTCTAAATGACGAAACAAGTCCTTTACATTGTTGGGAAGAAAAGACATAATATTTTAAGGCCAAATGATACCAACTTTGATTTTCTAAAATCTGCAATGCCTTCCATGTTGCTAGTCCTACCCCACATTTCTTAACTGGGGAAAAAGATGCAGACAGATCTGACACATCTTCTGAGCATATCAATTAGGAAGAATGGTGTGCTGATAAGCCCATGTGCAAATACATAAAGATACAATCAGTTTGCTTTTCCAAGAAGACAGAAAATCTATATAATTTTTACTATAGTTGAGAAAGAAATGTGGAGAACTAGAACTCATGCATTTTATGCCAATATATAGCACAAGTTTTGAACCCTGACTGTTTTTAGAATTGCAATGAAAACCTTTAAAAATGCCCATGTCCTGGCTCGACTTCCAGCGATTCTGATGAAAATGGTGTAATGTATTATCAGCCACTGGTATTTTCTAAAAGCTTTCCAGGTGATGCTAAAGTCATTCAAGCTTGCAACTCACTACATGGAGGAATGGGATTCTATCAAGTTCATTGGACTATTCTTTAGGTATTTGTTAAGAAGGCAAAGAGGAAGGCAAAGCTATTCACTAAGCAAGAGCCACGTCAAGGCTTGAAAAGATCTTTTAAAGAGGTGAATCCTGAAAAAGTTTCACAATGATTTATAGAAGGCAATAAAGGATAATGTTTAAGAGCATGTACTTTGGAATTAGAACAATTTGACTGTGATTTTCATCTTTGCTATTTACTAGCTTGGTAATTTGAGAAACTGTCCACATCTGTGAGAATGGATATAATACTAGCTACCTTGTGGAGTGTCTGTGAGCTTGTGTATGAGCATTAAATGGAGTCAAGTATGTAAATCATCATCATGTAGCCTTTGCTCAGTAACTGACATTTTCTTTTCACATCTAATCATACTCCAAGCCCAGTTCCTTTACAGAGATACCTGCATAATCCTGACCACCACCTAAAAACAAAAACAAAAAAAGTCCTAAAATAACCCAGGGGCTTGTCTAGAACTAAGACAAAAAAAAAATTGTGATCTAAACAGAAAATTCCAGCCGAATTCATGCTATCATTTTCAAGATGCACTCAATTCAAAAGCAAGTTTAGTCACCAACTTACATATTCCTAAAATATAGCACTTTGGTCTAGATTGAATTGCATATAGAGAAAAAAAATTAAGAGAATTTACTGCAATCTGGAAGTGTTAAAATAAGCCCACCCTGAAAGAAATGCAAAAGAAATACAAACCTCATTTAATGTATTGAAAGATTATCCCTGATCTGATTTTCACAATTTGAGTAGTTCAAAAAACTCTCAAGAGCAACTTCTTCCAAAGAAAAATATTCATTTTATAACCATCCTTCCACAAACTAAATCCAAAGAGGCAGGGTCAAACTTTATTAAAACTGCGCTGCATGGAGATTCTTGCATAGAACTTGAGCCCTGCATATCGAACGAATAGTTTTTGTTATGTCAATAAAAGATCTCCTTGGCCATCGTCTTTCAAAAGTTACAGCTGGAGTGGGAGGCATGCTATCCATGTCTCCAGCCTCTAAAAATATTTCCTTACAGAACAGTCTCTCTGTAAGACAGATCAGTTTGCTTCAGTCCCCCCCTGCTCTATGCCTCACGTGGGAGTACTTGCAAATAGAGCGCCTGGAGGGATCAACACAGTTTTCTAAAGCAAACATAACACAAGTGCTATTCATGGGTTACACACTCCACAGCTGTAATATGAAATGTGTAGGAGCAACCCCTAATGGCATTCAAATCATGTACTAACAGTTCTCAAGTGTCAGGTGTTTTTCATTTTCTAGCAAGGGGAAGAGATATTCACGTGCTGATTTCCTACACTGAATAGCTTTGTAACCCCCTGCAGAGTGAAGGCGCACTGTGTTTCTGAGTCTCTATTATGTCAGATGAATGCCACAGTTAGAGTCCAGAAAGGACATGTGATCCCAGTTTAGATTCTTTTTTTTTTCCCCCAGCCATCCCTCAACATTTCAGTGGCATGGATTTTGTGTGTATGCAGGAAGAAAACTTATAGAGCATGTATCAATGTTAAATTTCACATAAAAGAATGAGGACACATATTTTTCTATCTGGGTATAATTTAATACTTCTGTATACACTTTGATCTTATTGAAGGTTTGCATTTTCAAAATGGCCTCTTGCAGTGCCCCAGATGGCTGCCTGTCAAACCCAAGCATCAGGCTCACTATAAATAGTGTGGGTTCTCACTACAACAATGAAGTTCACATTATACATGCTGAGGGAATTAAGATACATTTTACTTATTTAAATATTTTCTTTTTTTTCTTTACTTTAAATGTGACTTGGTCATAGAACATAACAAAGAATATTATAACATTTTAAGAACATGAAAAGGCACATTTTTTATATATGGTGTGTCAATAATTTCAACTTAGACAAGAATGTATGAAAAACTGGAGTATTCACCATTATAATATTATCTAAATATGTGAAATTCAATGAAATCTAAAACATATTTTACCACTTTTTCTATTACATTTGAAGCTGCGTGTTTCAAACTTGTTCACTCCATTTGTTGCAAATTCATTTACATTAACCTCATTAGGACAGTGTTTTGTAAACAAAAATCTTGATGTGTAAGAAGACTTATGGTCTCTTTAAAACCATTTATCTAAACTTCTGAAGGTGACTGGAACTTCAGGTTAAAATAGAGTTCTCTTCCATGCTGAATTTTAAACATCTCCTTTAAGAGGAAATGAAAAAAAATCCTTTGTTGTCTGAATACAACATATGGGTATATATGTACTACAAAGTACATACAAATACCTGGAATTCAATTAAACATATATGAAAGAAAGCATTTAACAGGATTTTGGAAAATTGCTGAGGCAAGCATGTGAAAAGTAGCTATAGAAAGATGCTGTGTCCACAATTTCAGTTAAAAATTATTTATTCAGATGGCAAAATAACCTACTTTCCAGGGTAAATGAAGAACTTGGCTTGTGATATTTTTTCTCTATAATTAATGTCACTGTCTTGTAGTTGTGTTCTCTAGGCTTAAGGAAGTTGGATCCCTGAGGAGTAGCCTAGAAATAAAACCTGTACTAAATAATCAACAGCTCTGCAAATGATATCTACATAAATACCTGCATCTTATACACAGCTTCAGTCAAAGAGGTAGTAAAAATCTGAACGAGAGGGAAAAATAATATGTAAGTGCATTTAGGTGTCTTCATACAACTAAAATCCATATTCTGTGATGAGAGAAACAGTGAATTTGGGGAGGACTGGCATACAATATGCCTGACATTTAAATAAGGACATAGATGCCAGTATGAGGAGAAACAGCAAGGGGTCCTCTTTTTTTTTTTAAGATTTATTTATTTATTTGAGAGAGAGAGAGACAGAGCATGAGCACAGCGGGAAGGGGCAGATAGGGAAAAAGGGAATCTCAGATTCCCCGCTGAGCGTGGAGCCCAACTTGGGACTTGATCTCATGACCCCGAGGTCATAACCTGAGCCAAAATCAAGAGTTGGACTCTTAACCAACTGAGTCATCCAGGATACCTGCGAGGGGTCCTCTTCTCTGCTGTGTCCCCATCCCAGGCCCACTTAACCCTGGCCCTCAAGAATAGAGAGGATACAGGATATCATAGAATCTCCAACCCCTGCCCTTTCCTAGCTTTGAAATCTCAAGCAAGTTAACTTTTTGAGCTGTTTCTTCCCACTTCAAGATAATAAGGTACATATCTACATTTGCCACCTGATTGCAAAGATTGACATGGTGTATGCTTAAAGAGTTGAAAAAAATACATGGATATTATTATTATTAATTTAATAAGTCTGCCTCCCGGCAGTTACTTTACACATTATCACAGAATGTATCAGAAAGGAGGTAATCAGAGTCACCCATAAAGACATACTTGAGTGTAACTTTATTAAAGACAGTGACTTATTGAATAAAATAACATGTTAACATAAGGGAGATTGGTCAGAAGTGAACACTGTTCAAAGGGGATGAATTTTATTCAGCAGAAATTCCTCATAAGGAAACCTGGCTTTGAAAGCAGGAAGAGTACCACACACTTCCTTCTCTGAGAGCAAAGATGGACAGACAAGCGTGATTTAGCATGCTTTAGGACTTCAGACAATCACAGGGTTCTAGTCAAGATCTGACTGCATTATGTACACTAATATGCACACTGCCATGTATCTATGAATTACATTCTAAAACAACGTGCAATCATTTCCATCAGTACCATGAATAATTTCCAACCACCACCACCACCACCAAAATTCTCAAAGTGCTTTCCAAAAAACCTGCTGAGACAACAAGTCTTACTAGGACTGATATAAATACAGAACTAATTAATGTATTAGGGATGATCTAACTGGGTTCCAAGAAAACACATGAGGGACTGCTTTGGAAATAAGAAGAACTCAAAATCAATGGAGCTGAAAGTCTTTAATTCCCCTCTCCCACCCAACCAGAACATATATTGGAATTTGCGTAGGACTGTATTTGATAAATTGGTTTTCATCTACAAAAAGAGTTTAAAAACCATCCACCTAATCCCACGTTTCATGCTACAGATGCCTAAACTGACCCTGGAGGTTAGGCGGTATCCTCAAACTCCTAGAGACAGTGAGTGGCAGACAGGATCCAATCCTGGTCTCATGCACTGGATTCAATCATCCTTGGTCTATATCACAATGTCTCTTTATCTCTTCCCTCCATATAAGAGCAAATATCTACATTTCTCTTAATAGCATTGAAATTATCCTGCCAGGCACCCAAGCTTAAAGCCTGAACTTCAATTCACCAAAGTTTTCTAACATTTCTTAGTAGTCTATTTTCACCCCAAATGTCAGATATGGATTAAACAAAAAGTAAATAAAGACTAAGAATGGTGGCTTCCTTAGAGGTGTTATTGCTTCTCCCTCCTCTTTCCATCCCTCAGACTCAAAGATATGAAAATGGTAGAGACACTCAAGAAGCAAAATGATATGTGTTGGTTCTCTGCTGGTTTACTTGATGCTAGTCTAGGAAAAAGTCCCTTTTAGAAGAGAGACATGTCCAAGAAACTTTGGGCTCACAATTCAAAGACGACTTCACACAAGCAATTTATTCATTATTTAGGAGGTTCATGGAAGTGGTAAGACAGCCAGAAGTTTGGACCACTGGTCCCAGATAGCAGACCCTCCACCCCCGCTGGAGGTCTTATTCCATATATGTCTACTGCACCCCTCCTACCTACTATCTCTTTTCTTTGATTTCCTTGCCTTAACAGATGGTTCTTATGTACACTCTGGATTTTCTCTGGGTGCCATCTCAGTCTTCAACTTATGCTTCAAACTCATAACACATTTAACTAAAGACCTAGCTGTCTGGCTTAAATATTTCAGACATAAATGTATTTTCCTTTCTTATGTATGTGTGCTCTGATCACTATAGAGAGCTTCCTACTTTATACCCTTTGCCCATATCACTATCCGTACTACTAACAAATACGATCACAGGGCCTATGAAAGAATGATGGAGCAGCTCATAATATCATACATATTTGAGGGTGGTGGGAAATGAAGGGAAACTGACAAGAAAGCATCTCTTCCCAAATGCCTCACTACCTGCCCCTTTTCTCTCCTTCCCTGTACACATCCAGGCCCTGTGTACCTCAATGGCAGAGGCTCTCTCCACATATCCTTGTCTTTCTGTGCGTGGATGACCCCTCAACCAGAACTTATCACAGTTTATCAGAACTAGTGCAACAGCTTCCTGCTTCCTCTCCTTCTTTTCTCTCTTCTAACAGTCATTTCCCAAATACCTCCATCATCTTTGTGAAGCTCAGTCTGACCTACCTTCCAGGCCAAACACAAATACGCTTCCTTCTTCCTAAAAGTAGCCCTTGTTCTCTTGGGCACCCGCAGGAATCTGCCTGCATTTCTGCTCTGGCACTTGTGGGGAGTTGAATGAAAGCCATCTCAGGCACACTACCTGAAAAAAGCCTCCCTGATAGGCAATGCCCACATCTAGAGTACAGTCTGTTATGGACTGAACTGTGCCCACCCCACCATCCACTCGTATTTTGACGTTTTCATCCCCAGTAGCTCAGAATGGGACCTCATTTGGAAATAGGGCTTTTGAAGATGTAACTAAGTACAGATGAAGTCATTAGAGCAGGCCCTAATGCAGTAGGACTGATGCCATTATAAGGGGAAATTTGGACTCAGAGACATGCATAAAGGGAAGATGATGTGAAAAAAAAAAAAAATACAGGGAGAAGAAAGTCACCTGCAAGGCAAGCAGAGAAGCCTGGAATAGATCCTGGCCACAGAGCCCTCAGGAGGAATCAAGGTGGCCAACACTCTGACTCCAGAAGTCTAGCATCCAGAGCTGTGAGACAATAAATTTCTATTTTTTAAACCACCCAGTCTGTGTTACTTTGTTACTGCGGTCCTAGCAAACTAATACAGCCCTCATTCTTGCAGACTCAGAAGTTACATTTTTTTTTCAGGGTCTTTCATGTATTCAGATTCAGGGATGCTGACTCACATTAAAAAACAAAACAAAACACAAAACAAAAACCAAGAGACTAATGTATAAAGCCAAAATCTTAGTTCTTTGATTACACTAATAGCTAAAACTGTCAATGGGACCGCATGCTTTCATCCGCTGGCCAGCACATACTCTTTGAGCCATCACACCACTAGGAATGCCTAATCCCAATCACTAAATTATACAGTAAACATCAACTCACAGCAAGTGCAATAAGCAATAGGATTCCAGAATTTAAGACGTTAAATTGCCACGCCCACTGCCTACACTCAAATGACATGCTTGTGGGCAGGAACAATCAAATTAAATCATTAAACTATGTTAACCTTCCCTTTATCCAGTGTTTCAAAAGGATACAACAGCCATCGATGTAGGAAATACAGTTGGCTCTCTGCCTAGCCCCCACTTCCCCCTTCCTCCTTTCTGATTTTGTTTTGGGGCCTGGGCTTTCCTCTGCACCAGGATAGTAACCATGCCGTCTCACTCTTCAGAGGTAGGCTCAATAATACAGACAGGTCAGTCCACACGGGGTCGTTCCCAGGCTCCCTGGGAAAGTGAGCACCTTCCTCAGTGAGGCCAAACCAGTTGAAGGGAAGGATTGGAAGGAATGTATTCTTTGCTCTCTCTCCCACTGAATGTGAACAAGTAAGCATGCTACCCTCATTGTTCATGGGAACCTGATTTAAAATATACTGATATTGTAATAGGCAAAGATTATAAATAGAAAGAATCTGAGTCTCTGATGACATCACTGAAGCAATGAATCAACCAACTCTGCCCAATACCTTCTTTTGAGTTGAGATTTATGCTTCTCGCCATCAAAAGTATCCTAATTCCTAAAGAACCTTTTTTTTCCCGATACTTTCAGGAACTCTTCTAAAGTTTATATTTTCTTTCCTTGGTTTGCTAACATAACCAGCAAGTTTTATAGGTCAGGAAACCATTCTTTTTATGGCGATTTTGCTCATCCTTGATCTCATGTGTTTTGTGGGGATTTATAGTAGAAATCTCACTAGGAAAATTGCTATGTGGGAGAAAACGTGCTGGAAATTTGACAGAAAAAGACAAGTAAGTTAAACTCATGGAGTGTGCATCCTGAGATGATATATGAAAACACATAAACCCATAAACAAAATAGTAGATTGTAATTTATGGTATGGAGAAAATAAACATGGCGCTGGTATAGAGAATGAGGATAGATCTTCTCTAGACAGAGTGGTCACAAAGGCCTCTTGGAAGGACATTAAGCTAAAATCTTAAGTTTATAGAAACCACCGCAGTGTGACCCCCAGAAGCCACTCACAGACCTTTTGCTTTTTATCATGTATCATTTACAGAGTGTAGTGATACCTGTCATTATTTTAGATAATCTGAATTATGAACTCATCTACTCATTGTAATGGTTGAGGAGCTCCTCTTTTTAGGAAACGTAATGGTGGCTGCCACCCATCACAGAACTCCAAAACATTAGAAATCAACTCTCCCAAACTCCTATGCAGCTCTGCCAAATGACCCAGAATCCATGAATCAGAGGCACACACTTTGACCTGGAAGCTCATAGAGGAGCAACTTCTCTTTGGCAGTGGTGACTGCTCCAGTGTTAGGGCCAAAGGATTCCCTGATCACAAGAACAAGGTGTTAAGGGAAACACCCAGTCCTGTTTCACACCAGGCCACTTATACGGTGTTAGAGGCATTATTTCCAGATAGTCCATCTCTATTCTGGTTCTTCAATTCCACCAAGGTTTCTATGAACTCCATAATATCCTTTAAGAAGACTCCTTTTCTCTTTAAAAGTTGGATTCTGTTGCTTGCAGTTAAGAGCCCTGACTGATACATATGTCTTATTTCATATAGCTTAAATACCCACGTCACATTCACGAGGGCACTGTTTGAACTAGACTTTTCTTATTATTGTTTATCAAGCAGTCACACTGCCTGACATACTCTAGCTATTGAGTGCTTACTGAATGAATGATTTCTTGCATTTCAGTGTCCCTTTTAACATGAGGGATAAATATAAAGAGTGTTGATTGCATATTCTTTATCTTCTAAATACGGCTTTAATTGCTTCATGTGAACCTCAAAGAGTTAAACAGAATTATTTTTAAATAAGCCTTTTTTTGTGTGCCTCAAAATCATATTTGGCAAAGTATCTCGGTCTCCTTGGAGAACACTATTGATACGTGTCTTTCTAAGAAAGAAATCTCTCTTGCATTCTTCGGTTCCCAGTGTAGAAACTTTTGAGCCGCTATTGCCTATCATCTGATAACCATTCCCTTTTTCCTTAACTTAGGTGGAGAAGACCTGCAAACCGTACCAGGAGAACAGTAACCTATGGTATAAAAAAAACAATAAAATGGCATTCTGGACTTGAAAGTTCAGAAGTTAACTTAATTGAAAGTTAGCTTCATTAATGATATACATAATGAAAGTTAGAATCATTAATGATATAAAAGACATAACACTAATTTTCCTCCAGCAATAGAATCTTTAGGTAAAAACTGCCACGTTGGGGGCACACAATACATGCAGGCACTTGACATTTTATAATATCTCAATTCTCACAACAGTCATGCAAATAGGAATTAGTATGGACATTTTACTACTGAATAGAGTTCCAGAGAAGCTAAGGATCTTGCCCAAGGTTATACTGTCAGAAGGTCACTGAGCAAGGATTTGAAAAATGGATTTATCTTAATCCATTCTCCACTACTACACTGCCTCCTTAGAGCAGGGGCAGGTAAAAACGGCATTTCTTTCACGAAAGGCCTCCCCCTTCCACAGACAGGGAAATAAAGCTGAGAGGGCCAGAGTCCTATCCCTCTCTTAGAACAATGCCAGGTACAAGGAAGAGAGCATTATGAATGGCTTGCTGGAAGATGATTACTGTTTTTATCATTTTAGTGTTCAAATTAATTATATATGTTTACAGCTGCTATTCCTATTCAGTTGTTTCTCAAGCTCCTAGCACAGTCCTCAATCATAAGTTCCTGATAAGAAAATAATTCAGCACTATAACATACCATAGTGCAAACATTACTACTTCACAGCCATTAGCCTAAACAAATTGTAAGGTAATAAATATCTGAATGAAACACAAAATTAATTATTGGGCACACGTGGCAGAAGAGGCCATAGAACTCAAAGCCATGTGAAAGGTAAAAATAAACAAAAGCAAGTTACATATTTTATCTAACAATTTTTTTCTTTAAGATTTTATTTATTTATTTGACAGAGAGAGACAGCGAGAGAGAGAACACAAGCTGGGGGAGTGGGAGAGGGAGAAGCAGGCTCCCCGCTGAGCAGGGAGCCCGACGTGGGGCTCGATCCCAGGACCCTAGGATCATGACCTGAGCCGAAGGCAGACGCTTAATGACTGAGCCACCCAGGTGCCCCTTATCTAACAATTTTGGGTGATGTTAATAGGAATGAAAATGTAAGGACTGGAAAGTGACAACTTGCACTCATTTACAGATCATGCCTCAAGATTAATTTATTTTATCAGGATTATTTATTAAATCAGGATTTAATTTATCTAAGTCTGAGAGGATTTGGAAAAGCTAGACAGTCCAGAGAAGGAAACCAGAATGATTAAAAATAAAAAATATCCAGGGGCGCCTGGGTGGCTCAGACAGTTAAACATCCGACTCTTGATCTCAGCTCAGGTCTCGATTTCATGGTTGAGTTTAAGCCCCGCATTGGGCTCCATGCTGGGCATGGAGACTACTTAAAAAAAAAAATTAAAAATATTCAGAGGAGGTGAAGTTGTATATCCAGAGGAAAATTAAGCTATGAAAGCGACTTTAAATACAGAAACCTTTACTAGGTGGCTGGTGTTGGCCAATTCAGAACACCCATCAGAGCAAAACCACCATGAACAACAGGAAGTAAGGGCCTGACTGATGACAAAAGTAACCCCTCTTCCAAGAAGTTTCCTTCATGCCTTTTACTATCCAGTCCCCCAAAAGGTAATCATTTCCAATGCCAGAGATTGGTCTGTGTGTTCTTAAACTTCATGTAAATAGAATTACACATTATGTATACATAATGTGCCGTTTTTATCTTCGGATATAAAGCAGATTGTATTCATCAGCCTATCATGAAATGGATCTCCCATTCTACAATTCAGAATTCTCAGAACTTTTATGGTACTTAGAAGACCTGATTACAGCTGGACTGCTAGCCATCAGCCTGAAAATCAAGGTCCTACACAGACACCAAGAGTTTACCATGTTGAAGCCAGAGCGCCATGCTGTCTGCAGGATCTAAGCAATCGGTTATGAAATCAGAACATGGCTCTTCACAGCCTAACTGCTGGGTTCAAATTCCATCTCTTTCTCTTACTGGCTGTGTGACCCTGGGCAACTGTCATGACCTTTCTGTTTGCCCTTCCAGTTCTACTCTCTACCCTTCTCCCCACTCTTTTTTTCCCCTGAGAAAACTGACCTTTATGCAAGGTGTGTGCTCAGGTTTGGCACTGGGTTCAGCCAATGGGGAATGTAGGACTGCAGAGGACAGGAAGAGAGTAGGGTCCAGATATTCACTCTTCTTCTAGCTTACTACAGTAGGGTTTGCCTTAGCTGGCTGTCACTGCTGAAATCATTCTACCTGAGCTCCTCTCTGGTAATACTCCCGCTCAGTGATTTTAGGCCCAGGCTACTGCACTACCCTTTATGATTCCGCTACTCTCCTTTCACACTTTTGTAAATCGTTTTTTGTTAAAAAACAAACTCACCTAAAACAAAAACAAAAGAAGAAGAAGAAGAAGAAAAAAGACAGTAACAACAATAAACTCAAATCATCCCAATTTGAGTGTGCTCTCTGTTTCTAATTTCTTCATCTGAAACAGTTTTTAATTCCTATTTTACTTATGAACATGAAACGGGTTAGTACACATGGTGCTTAGAATGCCATTGGGTGGGAAGTAAATGCTCAGGGAGTGTTGGTAGTTTAGGCAGAGGAAAGCTGGAGAATGTCCTGCGGCCTCCACCTTCCCACCACTGTTAAGGTCGGCCGCCCTGCCCAAGCGATGTCATCCCTCAGAAGCAGAGCCACACCTTCACTGCTGGTCTGGAAATAGCTTCTTTTGATAAAGCAGGAAAGAGAAAGGACTCCTCTCCCCAGTATTATGCTAAGTTATGGCTACCTGAGGCCAATGTAGACCCTTACTCTCACTCTTGAGCTCAGTGACTCCCTCCAGACACTCATTGTGCTTAGCATGACTGAGTCCAAGGACCTCACCAGCATCAGCCATATGACTTGTCTTCAAACAGTGCAAAGTCAAGTGTGGCTAGCTGCACTGACTCCAGACCATTATTTAAGCTCTGTACTAGTTTACTAAGGCTGCCATAACAAAGTACCCGACTGGGTGCCTTAAACAGCACAAATATGTCCTCTCACATCCAAGATCAAAGAGTTGACAGGTTTGGTTTCCCCTGAGGCCTCTCTCCTTGGCTTGCACATGGCTGCCTTCCCGTGCCTTCACCATGGTCTTCTCTCTGTAATTGTCTGTATACAAATTTCCTCTTCTTAAAAGGACACCCGTTATATTAGATTAGGACCTAACCTAATAACCCCCATTCTGATTTAATTACCTCTTTAAAGACTCTATCTCCAAATATGGCCATATTCTGGGACACTGAGTGTTATGAATGAATGAATTTGAAGCGGGCAGATGCAACTCAGCCCATAATAGGCTCTCTCCCTGTGCCCATGGCAATTTCTGTGCGGTGTGGAAAGACTATTTATTTCTGCCACCTGATCTCACTTGGGAAGATATGAATCTACCGGGAATATTCCAATTACTGCTACTACTCCTACAAAAAATAAAAGTGAAGCAAGGCACCATGTGGTTCTCTTTTCAGCAGGTAGCTTCTCTGTTCCCTCTGCATGGTTTCTCACTGCCACCAAGCAATGTGGGCAACATGTAAAGGACAACCGGTGCCTCATATTTACACAGCTAAAGGGACCACTCAAACTCTTCTTGTTGATACTGGGAGATGCTCCCAGGCTGTGTGTGGTTGCCTCTAGGGATGGAGACAGACAAGACCAGCAACTCCTGAAAGGCAACTTTTCTGCCTTATAACTAAAACAATGATAACACCAACACCAACAAAACAAAACAAAACAAAACAAAATTTAAAAACCCCAAAAACCTAAGAAACAAAATAAACAAACAAAAGATGCAATTTCCTTTATCAATCATCCTAGGCCACTACAATTACAAGACTTATTAAACACTGAAGCTGGCTACACATTGTGGGATTACTATCCCACTAGCTATTTTTAAATGTAACAGAAACCCATTCACCTTCAACAGTTAACTATTGGTATGCCTGAGAGCAGGAGCCTGAACCAGGTGACCTCTTGAGATGACTTTGTTGTCCAATGATGTCATGAAATTAAATGGCCAGAAGCCTGGAGGAATACAAAATAAGTTCAACTTCAATCCTTAGGATGACATGGTGAGAGCAGGTGCAACTGTATTAATCAGCATGTGGCAAAGATGCTCATGCCTGCTAATGAGATGACAGTGCTGTGTTGTGCAAACTGTCAGGGTGAAGGCATCCCTGCCTGGCACCTATGCCCTTGGGCACTTGTCCAATCACCATGTGAACAGCAGCTGCTGAGCAGGCTGTAGAGATAGAATTCATGTGCGTAAAAATCTCTCTCTACGACTATTACTTCCACTTGCTGACACCCTAATTCTGCTAAACATACTAACGGAGAAAATTCCAGTTCATATTGAAATAACATTAAAACATTAAAAAATGAGGACTTGCTTCTGTAGCCACAGAAGGGCTCCATTACAATAGCCAAGAGAAAAAGAAATTAATGCTCAAGCCATCTCTTCCCTGCGGTGTTCTGTGACTTACAAAGCTTGGGCTGAGAGTTTTAAAATATTGCATATTAAATCTCACTGAACATTAGGAATAAAGTAATGGAAAGAGAATGCTGTATTTTATATCTATGATTTCCTTTCATAGAATACTGTGTTACTGATTTAGGAAGAAAGGGCAGAATAATCCTATAATGAAACTATTTATTACACCATTCTATTTTCATAACATCCTTGTTCTCATTGCATTTTATATAAATGAGAACCAAATAAAATGCTAGTTAAAATATATATTTTGCTTTAATATATAAACAGATGAAACCATTCAATTCAATGAAGTAGGATGGAGCATTAACCTTAGGGGAACTAGGGTTCATGACTAAGGATTGATGGAATGATTCTGTGTTTTATCAAATCACTTAAGTCAAAATGGAGTGTAAGTTAATTGTCTATTTCAAAGCACTGCAAAGACAGTTTCATGGTTTAAAAAGCATCCGTTCCCATTATCATCAATGCAATAAGTGTAAAGCCATTTTACATTGTTTCTACATGCTTTTATTGTATAGAAAGGGAAATGCATTATATTATGTCAAGGTAGGTGGATTTTTTTCTCAGCATTGCTTCTTAGTGAAAATTTACAACTTAGGGTAAATATTCCAAAAAAAAAAAAAAATAGCTCTAAAGAATCATACAGATGAAATGATGCTGCTCTACTTTCATTGTAGAAAAAAATACAACTAAATAAGCCAAAATTCCATTTGTGCATATGATGAAAACAAGAATAACATAAAGAAAAAATAATGTGCAAGCGTATGTAAGTAATAAGGCAAACTGATTTCTTTTATTAAAGTAATTTTTAAAAATTTACTAAATAAGTAATATCAATATAGAAATTTTAAAAAGTACAATACAAAAGGGCTTACAATTACAAAGAGAAGTAATTCTGTTTCCCACACTTATCCCCCAGGTACTCTGCCCCTCTTAGTATAACCAAGTAGTCTCATTAGTTGTCTTTATCTTTACATATAAGTATATCATATGTACATAAAGATATATGTTTTTCCCAAGTTAAAGAATAATATATAGCTGTTTATACTCTGTTTTTGTTTTTTTACTGAGTAATATATCTAGGCAATAATTTTAGAGTAGCACACACATGCATGCATGCACACATAGACACACACACACATATATATCATTTTTTAATAGCTACATAATATCCCCTCTGGGAGTGGACCACTTTTTAGCCAGTCTTCTGCCGAAAGGCATTTAAGTTATTTTTGGGTTTTTTTTTTTTTTAAGTCTGAGATGGAATTTTTTTTCACATTTTAACATCACATTAGGGTACATCTAACAATTGATAGCATGTCACAGTTTGGCAGCTTTTCTTCTTTTTCAGTTGTGCATAAAATAATGGTACATCTTAAATTGTTGATTCTTAGATTTGCTGAAATATTGTAACATATGGCATTATGTATACAATGTATATATACAGTGTATTAGAAAGTATATTAGAAAATATATGCAGTGTGTTATAAAGCATAAATAGTCAAGTTGTTTTTAACGCGTTGTTCTTATAAACAATTACTGCAACAACTCTTGTAACTATACCAAATCTACATGTAGAAATAAATTCAATCCTAGATGTGGAATTAAGAATCAAGTTCATGAACATTATCTACTTATACAAAAATTGAAAAGCTCTCTGCTGATGAAGGGATTTGGGGGGGATATTAACAATTTCCCATCTAATTAGGTTATATCAATTTATACTCCTTCCAACAATGTATGAGTTGGCCAGTTTGCCCCATCAGAAAAAGGTGCATGGTATGATCTCAATCTTTTTATATTTCTTGAGGTCTGATTTGTGACCTAATATGTGATCTATTCTGGAGTATATTCCATGTGCACTTGAAAAGAATGTGTATTCTGCTGTTTTAGGAGGGAATGTTCTAAATATATTTGTTAAATCCATCTGGTCCAGTGTGTCATTCAAAGCCACTGTATCCTTGTTTATTTTCTGTTTAGATGATGTGTCCATTGATGTAAGTGTAGCGTTAAAGTATTCTACTATTATTGTATTATTATTACTTTCTCTATGTTTGTTATTGTTTTACATATTTGGGTGCTCCTCTGTTGGGTGCATAAATATTGTTAGATCTTCTTGTTAGATTGCCCCTTTATGGTTATATAATGCCCTTGTCTGTCTCTTTTTACAGTCTTTGTTTTAAAATCTAGTTTATCCAATATATGTATTGCTACTCCAGCTTTCTTTTGACATCCATTTGCATGATAAATGTTTCTCCACCCCTCATGTTCAATCTACAGGTGGCTTTAGGTCTAAAATGAGTCTCCTGCAAGCAGCATATGATGGAGGGGAGGGGGGTCTTGTCTTTTTCCATTCTGACACCCTGTATCTTTTGAATGGAGCATTGAGTCCATTTATATTCAAAGTAATTATTGACAGATATGTATTTATTGCCATTTTATTATTCGTTTTGTCACTGTTTCTGGAGATTTTCTCTGATCCTTTATTGTCTTTGTCACTTTTGGTCTCTCCTTTGCACTTAAAGAGTCCCCTTTAATATTTCTTACAAAACTGGTTTACTGTTCACAAACTACTTTAGTGTTTGTCTGGGATACTCTTTATCTCTCCTTCTCCTTCTATTCTGAATGATAGCCTTGCTGGATAGTGTAATCTTGGCTGCAGATATTTCCCACTCAGCACTTTGAATATATTATGCCACTCCTTCTGGCTTGCTAAGTTTCTGTTGAGAAATCTCCAGCTAGTTTTATGGGTTTTCACCTGTAAGTTAAGGACTTCTTTTGTCTTGCTGCCTTTAAGACTTTTTTCTTTATGGGGTGCCTGGGTAGCTCAGTCCATTAAGCATCTGCCTTCTGCTCAGGTCATGATCCCAGGTTCCTGGGATCGAGCCCCATGTCGGGCTCTCTGCTCAGCAGGAGATTGCTTCTCCCTTTCCCTGCCACTACCCCACTTGTACTCTCTGTCAAATAAATAAATAAAATCTTTTTTTAAAAAGTCTTTTTTTTATATATATATTTTTTTATTTGACAGAGAAAGACACAGCGAGAGAGGGAACACAAGCAGGGGGAGTGGGAGAGGGAGAAGCAGGCTTCCCGCCAAGCAGGGAGCCTGATGTGGGGCTCGATCCCAGGACCCTGAGATCATGACCTGAGCCGAAGGCAGACGCTTAACGACTGAGCCACCCAGACACCCCAAAAGTCTTTTTTTCTTTATCACTATATTTTCCAAATTTAATTACAATATGTCCTGGTGTTGGCCTGCTTTTATTGATTTTTGATGGGAGTTCTCTGTGCCTCCTGGATCTGGATGTCTGTTTCCTTCCCCAAATTAGGGAAGTTTTCTGCTATTATTTCTTGAAATGAATTTTCTGCCCCCTTTGCTCTCTTTTCTTCTTCTGGGACTCCTACAATACAAATGTTATTACATTGGATGGAGTCAGTGAGTTCCCTAAATCTATTCTCATGTTCCATAATTCTTCTTTTTTGCTTTTTGCCTCATCTTCTCCAATACTAAAAAGCTATTACACATTTATGCAAGGACAGAGAGTGCCTGCCCCATGCCAAGTCCCTGTTAGGTGGTGGAGCTACTGAAGGGAATGACAGAAACATCAAACTCTGTGGAGTTTATGCATTCTTCATATTATATGAAAAAAACAACTCAACAATTACTAGAAAAGGGAATAGAGCATTGGGGTTGGGCTTCCTAATAGAATAGTCAAGGGAGGTCTGAGAAGATGATACTGCAGCTGATGCTGAATGAAATAAGGAAACAAAAAGATTTAGAAATGGCCATCTAGATGGAGGAAAACACATAGAAAGGTCTAGAGATTCTTTGCAGGATGTGTTCAAGGCAAAGCAAGAAGACCAGTGGGCAAGAGCAGAGGGGAGGGCAGCTGCTTTTAAGAACATATCCTAATAGCTGTAACATGACCACTTCTGCTTTATATCTTATCAGCCAGAACGTAGTCACATAGCCAAAGCCAGCCGTAAAAAAGTATGGACAACAAAGCTTTGTGGATAGCCATGCATCTAGCTAAAAATTTGGGATCCTATTATCAAAAAAGCAGGAATTCTGCTAGTGGGCATAGGAAATATTGGTATCCGCTGTATATTTCTAATTTTCTCAGTATTACAGGTTATTTTCTATTTTCATTAATTTTTTCTCTTTTCTTAAGTTAATTTTTACAAAGAACTAACTTCAGAGTATTCATTAATTATAATCTGTTTCTGTTTCTTAACCTATTCATTTTTGATATCATTAATATTACTTTCCACTTGTTAAGTGGTTATGGTTTTATTTATATGGTTATGGTTTTACAGACACTTGAATAACTTCCTATTATTCCTTTGAGGGCAATATTGTGAGTATATCAATTGGAACCAACTTCTTAATTATGTTATTGTGTCCTGTATAGCCTTAGTTATTGGATCTGATCAGTTACTTTCAGTTATTTGAAGTTTTTACTACTTTTTCTTTCCCATGAAGTATAACCAGTTCAATTTTCTTCTCCATGTTCAGTTTTGTCATATCTTCTTTGAATCTCTGTACCATTTATTTTCCAATTTTTGGTTCCAGAGTGCGTATTTTCTTCAATTTCATTTATTTCTTAGAGAATTCTTTGTTCCTATTTACCTGCATAATGGCATAATTGTGTTCTTACTCTGTCTTTTGAAGTCCGTATTTTCTTCCTCTCTTTTTCTTACAGCATCTTTGTTGGGTGTACAATTAATTTTTGAGCTGAGCAAGAAGCCACTTTGAATAGCAAGCAGTTGGAGTTTTTTGCCTTCAGTAATTTTCTCATCAACATTTTGCCTATAGGTACAAATTTCTTTCAGACTACAGAGAGATCTTTAGCAAGAGGTGTTGGGTTTATGTGTATGTGTGTGTCTTAATTTAGCCATTACTCATCCTTAAGGCTGACCAATATCCGTAGCCTCAGGGATGCTTGTCATCATGTTTTCTTTTTTCTAACACCTGTAGTATGCATGGCTCTTTGCTCAGCCCCAACATCCTTAACATTCCATCTGGTTCCCCAGATTTTAGGGAGCCTCCCACTTCTACTCCTCATACCTAACATTGTTTCTAAGCGCCCCCCCGCAATTTGGAGAGCTCTTTATTTTGCAGAAAATCTACATATACAGCTATCCACCCCATGCTATCTATCATCCTGGTCCAATTACTAAGCATTTTCTTAATATATTGGTGTTTGGGGTTATGGGCGGTTCCTATTTTCCTGGGAGATTCATTCACCTTTATGTTTCTCAATCTCTTTTCATTGGGTTTGGCTTCAGAAAAAAGGGTAATTAGATCAAAGATAATTGTACCTTGCTTTCCTAGACTGGAAGTCCTAAATTTTTTTTCCTTAATGGGGCCCTGCCACACTGAGCGTAAAAATGGAGGAGTCATGGTTCTCTCTGGCAGTTGGCATATTCATTAAAATATCTATAGGTATATCACATGATCAGTAAAAAAAAAGGGGGGGGGCATGATGTGCTTAAGTATGAAGGCAAATCTTGATCTAATTTGACAAAATAATGACAAACAGTTCAACACGGAAAAGAGATGATTTTTTTCATGTGAGGAAATTCTATAGAATTTCTATAGGAAATTTATCATGTATTATACTCTAATACCCCAAAGATCATTTAGTGACCTAGCTATTCACACATACAGTCCTGTAGTCAAAATTTCACAGCTACTTAGGGCTTCAAATAAATTCAATTTAAGAATAAGCTGCTGCCTTAAACTACATTTCCATTTCATTTAAATAAATCTAATTCTTTAGGTCATCTGATTTTGTTTTTACTGTGATATCATTGTTATCAGTGATAGTAGGTATTACCAAGGGTGAAAAGGAATGCATAATCATTTTCATCTGAGCATACAGAGATCATTTATAAGCTTTGCCCCTATTATTGTCAATGAGAATTAAAGATTTAAATAGCCATACCTAAAGTGCAGACTGTATTCCTATGTTTCTGAACTCGATATGACCTATATATGTAGGTGTACTGACACCACATAATTATGAGGAACAACATCATTATAATACAAGGAAGGCTAACTGGGGGGCTGCCTCTTTTATTCTTTAGCAACTCTCTCTCCAATTTCAAATGAAAAAAGGTCTTGCTTCAACTAAATTATTAATGTTGTAATAATCTGTCATTAGAATCAATAACTGCTTTATTATTCATAGTGCATATAGTGCTAAAATGGACCCTCTCTGAAATAAATTTAGTGCCTTGTCACAATACAATATGATTTTACAATATTGTTAATGTGCACAAAGCATTCAAATATAGAATATCGACATGTCAGAGATTTATGACAAATGTGAGGAGAAGATGAATCTAGGTTAAGCTTTCATGTCACCTGACTGAGGTCAAAAAAAAATCAATACTATTCATAATGTATCTTTCGCCCACAGTTAAATGAAAAACCTTCTGAGCATAGAGAGACTTTTTTTTATTTATCCTTCATCTTAGCAGTAGAAATATTCCAGAATTGGAGTTAAAAGAGAAAATGAATGAAAACTAATTGTCAGGAAAGTAAGTCAATCACATTTTTCCAAAGTACAGGACCAGGGAGCTGGATATATACCCAATATGTTTTCCCCATCTTGATCCTTACTTTTATCTGCAGGTATGTTTAATGTTTGTGAAATCTAAGAATGATGCAGGTAATAATCACACCTCTCTTCTTGACTTTGGCTTTTATGGATTTTATAACATAAAAATAGCCAGCAACTGTATTTTGATTTACTTTATAAATTTACTGTTTCCTAATTCTCTCAATGCAACATGGTTTTTAGGTATACCCTGACCACAATGTTTGAATCTTCTAATCATTTCCATCCTTAACAACTAGAGCAGACCAAATGTTGGCACTCCCTTTCCCAGGTCACTGAGTGGTTTAGGAATGGGCAAGTCACCACTACTCATCAATGATACATAAGAGGAAGTCAGTTAGGAGGTTTTGGGAAAAGACTCTTCCTTCTTCAAAAGAACACCCAGAAGTAAGAATGCCATTCTTCCTCCTCTGAATTTTATCTTGTGATTCAGGGAACTGCTCCAACCATCTTGCAGCTCAGAGGGAAGTCAGACTAGCTGATTTGCAAAGGATACAGAGCAAAGAGATGAAAGAACCTGATTGCTTCATGAGGTGTCTTCAAATAAGTCTGGAGATCACTTTACCTTTAGGTTATTTTTATTTAAGATAAATGTCCTATTTTAAGCCAGTATGAGGCACAGTTCTATGGTGCAATCAAAACTACCTTAACTGATGCTGTCAGTCATCATTAGAAATTAAAGATTATTTTTCTTTTTTCATATTCTCCTTTGATGTGAAGAGACTGTAATCTGTTACTATCTCATTAATGGAATTAAAATGGCTAATAAACCTGATCACAAATAACTGAATCCATTTTTACTCAAAGAAATGATAGTAGTCCTGATTTTTGGATTCAATCTAAGTTAAATATTTCTAAAAAGTCTGTTTTTATCTCTGAAAGGCTTTCAAGTGTTGGGATAATTTCAAATCATTCTATTAATCAGCTGGTCTTAAGCAATGGTTTTCCTTGTGTCCTTTAACAAACATTTACTCACTGCATAGTAAGAAAGGCAGACACATACAATTTGACAAGTACAGTGACAGACATTATCCCCAGGATATTCTGAGAACATGAAAGACAAGCACTACCTAATCTAGCCTGAAAACAGAGGAAGTATCAGGAAAGGTTTTCTGGAAAACATTATGCCTGAGCTCAATCTTGAACAATGATCAGGGGCTTGCCAGATGAAAGAAAGATATAATGTGGGGATATAAAGAACAGAAAAGCAAACAGACCAATAAAAATGGCAAGGCATGTGTGTTAGAATTATGAGTCTAGGGACTGATGCAAGGAGTGACAAAAGATGAGGCTAAAGAAAGCAACATAATATAGTGGTTAAAAGCAAGGATTTTGGAATCACAAGGTTCTGAATGTTGATCACTCATTCAATCATTAATTACCAAGTTCCAATTATATATCTAGCTCTGTGATAAACATTAGTCATACAACAACAATTTCATTTTCATGGAGCGGACACTCTAGAGAACACCAATGACAAAACAAAACAAAGAGACAAAAACCTCCTTTAAATAGGATGGTCAGGGTTCATCTTGTAGGGAAGGTGGACAGGTTGAACTCAAAAGCTCACAAGGAGGGGGCGCCTGGGTGGTGCAGTCGATTAAGCATCCAACTCCTGGTTTCAGCTCAGGTTGTGATCTCGGAGCTGTGGAATTGAGCCCCATGTCAGGCTCCTGGATCAGCAGAGAGTCTGCTTGAGATTCTCTCCCTCTCCCTCTGCCCCTCCTACTCATGTTCTCTCTCTAAAATAAATAAGTAAATCTTAAAAAAAAAAAAAAAACTCACAAGGACACAGCTTTGTAAGAAGTAAGAATAAGCCTTTTCCAGGCATCTCAGAAGACTGTGCATGTATACCATCCAGTCACAAACCCCTCTCTCCACCAAAGGAAACTACTTTCCAAAGAGAAGAGGAATCATTTCCTTGCTTTTCTTTATAACTGGATCACCCAAGTGTGCACCCCAAATCCTGTAGTTAAATTTTGCCCATTTCTTCTTTTTAGTTTATATTACTCAAGTTTCTTTTAATTTACAATTTTACCCTCAATCTAATACTTTTTTTCTTGCATTTAGCTATCAAAGAATCTTGGTCATTTAATCTATAAAGTGACCCATCAGGAGAGAAAAGGAAATAACTTTTTTTGTAAGATTTTACTTATTTATTTGTCAGAGAGAGAGAGAGAACACAAGCAGGGGGGAGCGACAGGCGGAGGGAGAAGTAGGCTCCCCACTGAGCAAGAAGCCCAATGCAGGACTTGATCCCAGGACCCTGGGATCATGACCTGAGCCGAAGGCAGATGTTTAACCAACTGAGCCACCCAGGCATCCAAAGGAAGTCACTTTTATCAGTCTTCTTTTGAACAGCTCTTTTGTACATACTACTTATCTCCTCCTTTGCCCTTTTAGAAAGTTTAAAAATAATAATCTTAGAGGGCCCACTCATAATTTCCACAAGGAAAGATTTTCTCTCAATACATTCCCCTTTTCAGGGTGGAATGCCTTATTTGATTTGTGAACTAGGTAAGAAAAATTTGTGAGAGTGGGCTCAACTTCCTTTCTTCCTCTTGAGAGTAACTGGTCAGAGAGAGTCAGTTTCTACTTCTTCTGGGCATCTGCCAATAGGCAGGGGCTGGGCAGTGCAACTGGTGGAGACGTCTGCCCCAGTCGAGCCTAACTCTGATGAGCAATTCTTATAAGCCCACATTGCTGACTTCAAGCCCTGTCTTCCACTGAGCCTCCCCTAATAATAGTGGTTTTTTGGCCCCACTGCACTCCTTTGCTTCATTTTTCAAATTGTTCAAAGCTCTGCAGAAGACAAGTAGTGTTCACTTTCTCTCAAGATTCACTGTGTAAGCATGTGGAAATCATTATGAATTGTATCTTATTTGAATAACAAGCACATTTCTAAAAAATTGAGTTGAAATATAGACTTTGTAATTTGAGTCATTTAATACTTAAAAGGTATTAAGGTTGAGTAACACTTTTTAAAGTAATCCTTTAGTGAAATTATTTTTACATTTCAGTGTATCTTATCAGGTTTGTTTGCTGAAATATTTACAGGGATTTCATGAACACAAAGTCAGAGATCCAAAATGAACTCTTAAATGACAACAGTGAGTTCTGGAAACCAGCATTGCATATGGGGTTTTGGCAGGAATTCCACAGAATGTTGGAAACTTGAAACGTAGGAACACTGTATAGATAAGATACACCATTAAAGTACAATGTCTCCAGCACCCTATATTTCTACATGAATGAAGAACTCTACTGTGAGATGGATATCTCGGTCCAATACTAATGTGCAGCAAATAGAAACTGTCTTTCTTACTGTCTTTCCATGGTATGGTCATAATATGAAGCTTTATCAAAAAATTTTCAGGTATACTAAAATATGCTAAAGTTTAGCCAGAAAAGTCTCTATAATCCCATAAAATGAATTCAGAATAAATTTAGCTTCATAGAAGTCCTATTATTTGCTGCTCTTTTCTTTTAGAGGTTTTAGATATTCAGAGTTTTATTCCCATGAATAGTGATTTATTTAATTTGAGAATTAAAAAAACAAAAGTTCTTTTAACTAAAGACCATTATGTAATCTATCACTTTATTACTTATCATATATAACTGTGATGAATATTGTCACTCATAAATTTATAGGTAAGAAGAAATTATTTTACTTTTAACTACATTTATTGAAAATCTATGTTTCATAGTTGCAATGTAATCCCCTTGCTGGTAATTATAATTTAGAAAGTTCAAATCTAACTCTGTATATCATTACTTCTGCCAAAAATGCTTTGGTAAATCTTTGCTCTTTGACCTGACTATCCACAGTTAATCCTTAGAAGTCTTTAGCAGCCTCATAGGTTAAAAGCCTAATATCTCATCCTCATTTATAGATCTACCTCTCTGTTCTTAAGTATAACTATTTTACTTAACAAATTGAAGCACGATCCTTTAATGAAAAAAGGGGGTCTTATTTTTGTCAGTATCACAGTTCACCTCAATAGTTAGAAAAGTGATAGTATTAACAGTATATCTTTATCTGGAAGAGACAAAAAGCCCTATAGATTTCTTCTATATGATTATTACAAAGTAAAATGTGAAACTGGCAGACACAAATGCATTAGTGATTTTTCAGTGAAAAGAACATTAGAAAGATGAGTAAAAAGAGCTTTATTCATTGCAATTCTATTTTTAGACAACATGTCAATTGCATAACAGAAATATTATCACCATGTCAACCGGCTTTCAAATTGCCCCTTGACCAGATAAAATAAATGGTTTGCATGGCAACCAGGTTGCTAAGCATAAATGATATGAATTCATAGACTGTTGGACATTTTTTAGCCAATCTGAATTAAATGTATTTTTACCTCAATATGAACATAGGAACTGACACATTCCTTTGAAATGTCATCAGGAAAACTACAAAGATAAAAGACATATATATATATATATATATATATATATATATATATATGTATGTATATACATAGTGAAAGAGAGAGAAAGAGAAGAAGGAAAGGAGAGAGGAGAAAGAGATTGAGGGAGAGAGACAGACAGACACCAAAGTGAATTTTAAAAGAATTAATTATGGACGTTATTTTGTATACATTATTGATACCATCAACATGATCTTGGCTTTCAACCTTTTTTTCCCACTAGTAAGAGTGAATTTTGCAATAGACAAATCCATGATTATACTAAGAGATTTAAGTACTCATCTTTCAATAACTGATGGAACAAGTAGACAGAAAATCAGTAAACACGAGAAGATACACAATCAACTAACTTGACCTGACTAATATTTACAGAACATTCCATCCAACAACAGCCAAATACACATTTTATTCAAATGCATCATAACATTTGCCAATATAGACCATATTCTGGACCAGAAAGCAAGTCTCAATAAACTAAAATGGATTCAAGTCATACAGTCTATGTTCATTGACTATAATGGAATTAAAGCAAAAGTCAGTAACATACATATTTCTGGATAATTCCCAAATATTTGAAAATAATAATTAATAATCCATGGGTCAAATAAGAAATCAAAAGGGAAATAACAAAACATTTTGAATTCAATAAATATAAGAAAACAAAATATCAAAATGTGTGGGAAGGTGATACACCAGCATTTAGGGATAAGAACACGGTCCTAACTGCCTACAGTAGAAGAAAAATAAAGTTTTATATCAATGACCTCAGCTTCAACCTTAAGAGACTTAAAAAAAAAAAAAGTCTCAAAATAAGCAGAAGGAAGCAAATAATAAAGATCAGATCAATGAACTAGAAAACAAAAGACAATAGAGAAAATCAATGAAACCAAAAGTTGGTTCATTGAGAAAACACAACTGATAAACCTGCCAGATTAGCCTGGGAAGAGAGAGAGAGAGAGAGAGAGAGAGGAAGCATGTGAGCACAAGACACTAGTTATCAGCATCAAAAATGAGAACGCTGATACTCCGGAAACTAATATTACACTGTTACGTTAACTAACAAGAATTTAAATAAAAAGTTGAAACATAAAGAAATGAGAGAATCGATATGAACTGCAACTATTTAAAAACTACTTGATCACTTAATTTTCCTTACATTTTTCTGTCCTGCCCCCAAGTCTCTATGCAGTTTCTCAGAGCCTATTGCCGTCCAGTTGCTTTCAAATTAGCCTTCATTCTTCTAATTTTGCTTCCATTTAAAAAATATGGTTTCTATGAAGATTTCATTGCTTTTCATTTTCCTTCTTGACTATTGTTTTTGGGCTTTGATCTCTTATTTTGTACAGAAAATTGCCCCTTCTGTCTCTGCACTCCTTCACTGACAGTTTACTTCCTGCAAATATGGCTGCAGGTGTTTTTTTCCTTCACTACTTGCCTCCCTGCTCCTTAAGATTTTGTGACAATCCTGGTTGAAAAAAGCTTTCAACATCAGCCCATGAAAACATTCTTACCGGTTTAAATAACTGAAGGTTAATTTTGCACCAAAGTGCCACTTACTAGGTAGGCTTTGTCTAAATTCTATACCCAGGAGCATCCTGTTTCAGTAGACTTACTAATCTGTATTTGACCTTCACTGTATTTGGTAACTACTCCTCATATCTCCTGGTCTGGGGCTACTTACATCCCCTAACTTCACTGAAAATGGAGTCCAGATTTCTGGTTTGTGCTCACCTAGCTACTTTCAATAATCTTCAAGTGAAGAAATCATTTTAAAATGTGGTATTTCAAGTCAATCAGAGAAAGACATGTATCATATGACCTCACTGATACGAGGAATTCTTAATCTCAGGAAACAAACTGAGGGTTGCTGGAGTGGTGGGGGGGGGGGGGGGTGGGGGTGGCTGGGTGATAGACACTGGGGAGGGTATGTGCTATGGTGAGCGCTGTAAATTGTGCAAGACTGTTGAATCACAGATTTGTACCTCGGAAACAAATAATGCAATATACACTAAGAAAAAAAAAAAAGAAGAAGAAGATAGCAAGAGGGGAAGAATGAAGGGGGGGAAATTGGAGGGGGAGATGAACCATGAGAGACGATGGACTCTGAAAAACAAACTGAGGGTTCTAGAGGGGATGGGGGTGGGGGGATGGGTTAGCCTGGTGATGGGTATTAAAGAGGGCACGTTCTGCATGGAGCACTGGGTGTTATGCACAAATAATGAATCATGAAACACTATATCAAAAACTAATGATGTAATGTATGGTGATTAACATAACAATAAAAAATAAAAAATAAAATAAAATGTGTTATTTCATTTATTTTAAACTATCTTTTTAGTAAGAAATGTATAAAGAATATTAGTGTTATAAGAATAACATAGTTTATTTTGGAAGTATTAATGTAGTTTTTTTAAGATTTTATTTATCTGTTTGAGAGAGAGAGCGAGAGAGAGCATGAGCAGGCAGAGGGAGAAGGAGAAGCAGGCTTCCTGCTGAGCAAGGAGCCCGATGCGGGGCTCAACCCCAGGACCCTGAGATCATGACCTGAGCCGAAGGCAGACGCTTCACCGACTGAGCCACCCAGGCACCCCTGTAGTTTTAATCATAAAGAATTTAGAGATTAAAAAACCTTACAAGTTAATTGGCATTTCAGAAAAAATTTGGTGACACTTTGCTACACTACCACACTAGCAAATACAATTAATACAAATAGTCCCGAGAGTTAATTTTATTGTCCTATCATTTATTCCAATATGTAGTATTAAACAGACATTTTATCATCCTATCAGAAAATGAACATAGGAAAAGTATGGATGTCTGGACCCTAAACACAACCTAAACAGAAGAAAAATAAAAGTTATATAGCACTATTCAGAAAATATATAAAATTCTAGACATAAAGCTTCACTCTAGAAAGCAATTAACCATTATAAACCAAAATTATTTACATTCTAGAAATCAATTGAAAATTTAACCACAATCTTGATCAAATATAAATTTATTTTGCCATTCCCTCCCAATTCAGGGTAATAGGGGTTAAACTCATGGGTGTTCTGACTTGGTGACAGAACCCAGAGAATGGACATCAGCTTTTAGAATTCTCTCTTTTCCTACGTGAGCCTCAGCGAAAATTCTCAAACCAAATACATACTTCTGTGAGCTCCAGGAAATTCATTTTCACACTTACTTTAATCATTTCAGTATACTGGTACTCTTTTCTGTTTCAGCTGTAATTCAAAGAATGCTTTTAAAATTTGTATGAAAGCACCAAAGACCCTGAATAACCAAAGGGATACTGAGAAAGAAGAACAAAGCTGGAGGCAACATGCTCCCTGATTTCAAACGACATTACAAAGGTATAGTAATCAAAATAGTATAGTATTGGCATGAAAACAGACACACAGATCAATGGATCAGAACAGAGAGCCCAGAAATAACCACACCCCCCCAAACACAGAGTCAATTACTTTATGACAAAGGAACCAAGAATATGCAATGGAAAAGGACATTCTGTTCAATAAATGATGTTGGGAAAACTAGACAAGCACATGCAAAAAAAAAAAAAAAAAACTGAACTACTAACTTACACAATACAAACAAAATTAACTCAAAAAGGATTCAACAACATGGATGGACTTCTTCGACATTATGTTTAGTGAAATAAGTCAGACAGAGAAAAACAAAAACCATGTGATCTCATTTATATGTAGAATATAAGAGAAAAAAAACAAACAGAAACAAAAAGCAAACTCATAAATACAGAGAAAAGAGGGTGGTTGCCAGAGGTGGGGGGCAGGAGGGAGGGCAAAATGAGGGAAGGAGGTCAAAAGGTACAAACTTATAGTTGGAAATGAGTGAGTACATCTTGGGGATGTAATGTACACCACAGTAACTACAGTTGATAATACTTTTTACACAATTAAAAGTCATTAAGAGAATAAATATTAAAAATCCTCATGACAGAAGAACCATGAGAGACGATGGACTCTGAAAAACAAACTGAGGGTTCTAGAGGGGAGGGGAGTGGGAGGATGGGTTAGCTTGGTGATGGGTATTGAGGAGGGCACGTTCTGCATGGAGCACTGGGTGTTATGCACAAACAATGAATCATGGAACACTATATCTAAAACTAATGATGTAATGTATGGGGATTAACATAACAATAAAAAAATTTAAAAAAAAATCCTCATGACAAGAAGAAAAATATTGTAACTATGTATGGTGGCGTTTGTTACGTAGACCTATTGTGGTGATCATTATATCAATATATATGCAAATAGCAAGTCATTATGTTGTATACCTAAAACTAATATGTCATTTACACCTCAATAAAAAACAATACTTTAAATTTCAAATGGTTTCCAAGATTATTTTTTTAAATAAAGGAACATTTTTATATAAAATGTTGAAACTTTTATACCGAATATTAAGTTTTATAAATATAAATTACTTAGGAATATTAGAAAGTCAAGTGGGGGCACCTGGGTGGCTCAGTCGGTTAAGCATCTGCCTCTGGCTCAGGTCATGATCCCAGGGTCCTGGGATCCAGGCCCGCATCAGGCTCCCTCCCTGCTCAGTGGGGAGTCTGTTTCTCCCTCTCCCTCTGCCCCTCCATCCACTTGTACTCCCTCCGTGTCTACCTCTCTCCCTCTCATACATAAATAAATTAAAATCTTTAAAAAAAAAAAGTCATTTCAATTTACTATTATAATATAGCCTCTCTGATACTTAGCTAGCATGTTTGATTACATTATCTTTGTTCTTTCTGTATAATTCACTAAGAATAAATTTTAAAAGTGTTTTGGTTTTAAGTAAATAATGCAGGCACAAGATACAAAATTCAAATGAAAGGAAAGATAATCAGTTCAACTCAACCTCTCAGTCACTTCATCTACCTTTCTAGAGACAACTCACTATCTCCAATGTGTCATAAAGGTTCCAGAGGTGATCTACGTATATAAACTACACACACACACACACACACACACACACACTTCCTTTTAAACACAAATGGTAGAAAGCTATATACATTTTTCTGTACATTTTCTTTTTTTTTATTTAAATGCAATTAGCCAACATATAGTACATCTTTAGTTTCAGATGTAGTTCAGTAATTCATCAGTTGCATATAATACCCAGTGCTCACTCCAGAACAAATGGAAATGCCTTATCCTGCTGAATAGATGCAGAGTATTTTATTTTATGAGTGTGTCATGACTCAAATAACAGTACATTTAGATTGTTGTTCATTTAGATGATTTCTAATCATTTGCTAGTACTAGCATTATTGACATTAATCTTTTATACTTCACACATGTATGAGTATATTTGTAAGATAAACTACAAGTAAAACTGGGTAAGAGTTTGTTACAAATTTTGATACGTATTAGGAAATGGCTTTCTTAGAAATACAGAGGATGTGTCAAATTTGACTTAAGATCAGGGCAAGCGAGTGCTTATTTCCCCTCCAAATCTCACCAATTTATTTTCAAATATCCTGAATTCTGTCTACCTAAAAGGTGAGAAAATATAGCTTTTTAATTTTAACTTGCATGTCACTTTTCTTTTAAATAGAAGTAAATATAGTTTCCAGTGACTGCTCCCTTTACGCTTCACTTACATGAGGCACCCCACCTCAACCTCAAAGACACCCTACCAACAATTTCTATGCTCTTTCTTATTTTTCATTATCCTCATATAATCTTACATAGAAATATATATGCACCTAAACATACATCAGTATATGTACACATATGTATGTTTTTGTCACTTTTGTTTTATAAAATTGTGATCATACTATTTATTTCTATGTCTTGCTTTTCTTACCCAATTATAAACCTCAAGAAAATTAATCTAGCTTTAATTTATATTTTTTGCTTGCTATGTAAAATATAAATATAAATTATTCTATTATCCCTCTATTGTTGAATATTTACTTTTTATATATTTATATGAATATTTACATTAATAATGATATACTAGTTCATATATTTTACATACTAAAACAATTTTATTTATTACAACTTTGTAATATATAATTCACTTATATTGGGATCTATGCCTTAACTCTCTATTTTGTTTAGGTGGATTACCTAATCATTTTTCTATACTACATTGATGTTAGCATCAGGGACCTTAGACTATATTCTAATTTTTTGGTAAGACAAGTCCTTCCTCCTGTTCTTTTACCTGTATTACTTGGTTTTTGGGGGGTATGTATTATTTCATATATATTCTATAATTTTATCTAGTTACAAAAAAATCCTATTAAAATTCTCCTAAGAATTACTTTACATTTATATGATAATTTTAGGAAGGTTAAATCTTACACTGTGTCTTTTCATCAAAAACTGGGTTATGAATTTCCATTTGTTCAGATCTTGTTTTATGTTCTTTAACACATGTCATAATTTTAATCATAAAGGCCCCATGATCTTCTAACCAAATTCGTCACAATCAATTTTATATCGTGGTATTATTACATATAAAATATTTTAATTTAGATTTTCTATGTGCTAATTGCAAGAATAGAAAGTAAATATTGAGTTTTGTATATTTATCTTGTAGCCAGTCACTTTACTATATTGCTTATTAACGCTAAACTGAAAAAAAAATAAAAAAAAACCTCCACAGAAATGCTTCAGTTTTGATGTGTAGCCACATGTCATAAAGAACTGAATTTGCCAACAAACATATGAGCTTAGATTAGAAGTCTTTGCTTCCCTGGCTGAGCCGCTGCAGCATTGTAGAAGACCTAGATAAAACTGTGGGATAATAAATGTGTGTGCTCCAACCAAGTAAATTTGTAAGAATATTTTTATGTAGTAATATATAACTAATACAAGGATCAATTTACAGTTTTAATAATTAGAATTAACAGATACTACCCACATTGTCTACTTTTGGAAATTTCCTGGTGTTTCCTTTGTGTCTTGATAAGCACACAACAAAAGTCATTTTCTTTAATATTCTATGAACATTTGAAAAAATATTTTTTTTTAAAGATTTTATTTATTTATTTGACAGATAGATAGAGAGCACAAGTAGGCAGAGAGGCAGGCAGAGGGAGAGGGAGAAGCAGACTCTCCACTGAGCAGGGAGCCATACGTGGGGCTCGATCCCAGGACCCTGGGATCATGACCTGAGCCGAAGGCAGACGCTTAACCGACTGAGCCACCCAGGCGCCCCTGAAAAAATATTTTTAAGATACAGATGTCACTGTATGCCAATTAGATGTAGGATGTTCATTATATTATTAAGGTTTTCTCTATGTTTACATATCTTTTTATCCACTTAGTTTACTGGACTGAAGGGGGTAAGTTAAAATCTGTTACTGAATATGGGTTTCTACTTTCTGTTGCATTTGATTTATGAATTTTCATGACATGCTATTTGCTGCAAGAATATTTATAACAGAAAAGCTTTATGTTGTCTTTCCTTTTATCATTATAAAGTTTCCTTTTTCTATTTTTTTAAAGATTTTTTATTTATTTATTGGTCAGAGAGAGAGAGAGAGAGCCCCAGCACGGGGAGCGGCAGGCAGAGCAGGTAGAACAGGCAGGAGAAGCAGGCTCCCATTGAGCAGCCCCACAGGGGGCTCCATCCCAGGACCCAGGATCCTGACCTGAGCTGAAAGCAGCTGCTTAATCAACTGAGCCACCCAAGCATTCCTTTTTCTATTTTAATATTTTTGCTTCGACTTTCCAAATTTGTTATCTATTTAAATATGATTCTTGTCTTTTTAAGTATCCCCAGAATGCCCTTGCACATATTTTTGCATATATTTCAGAGTTACTTTGAGATCAGTCACTTATGTGTGTGTATGTTTCTGAACACATGTATGTGTGTATACATGCATGTATGTGTACATCTTTTCAATTAATTTTTCTTTTAATAGAAGAATTTAGCTCATTTACGCTTACTTGATATAGAAAGTAGGTTTGATCTTACAACTCGCAACTTATTTTCTTATATACTTCTGTTTTTATTGTATTCAGAAACAGTCTACTGCTAAATGACATTAATTTCCTATGGATTCTTTGTATATGTTTGTTCTGTAAAGGATAAACTTAGAATCAGTATTTTTTCATGATTCTGACATCCATTCCTAAACTAATCAAATATAATTCTTCTTTTACTCTTATGGAAAAGAGGATTATAAAATTCAAGCAGATTCCACAGCATTTTTTAAATTAGAAATTAAGGATGAGAATATAAACCAATAATATATAATTATAAGTACTTTCCTTTTGTGACACGCGGATAATTCCATTTATGGAACGCTGGATCATTGATATTCCCAAAAAACAAACCACCCACTCTAAATAACTTCCTCTTCAGAGAGCAATAAACATGTTTTCCTTTTGATCTCTTAGTTTTTACTCACTTTATTTCTATACCTTTTAAAACTTTCTATGCATACTAACAATGTTCCACACTTTCAAACTCTAGGATCATATTTCTTTATCTCCAGAAAGTTTTCAATTACTTCTCTAATTAGACGTCAAAGTAGTCTTGATTTTTAATCTATATTGATATATTTCACATGGAATCAGATTTGTTCTTTAATTTCTTCACCAATTTAACAAGTACTCTTGAAGTTTTACTCTGTGCTCAGAATTGTGCTAGGATTTGAGGACAACAAGATAAAATATAACATAGTTACTGGCCTTGAAGAGCTCATATCAAATAGAATTTCTTAAATAAGTTTAACTCCACTGCAAAAACCCCATTTTGAAGTGTATGTCAAATTGAAATCAGTTACAACATTTTACAATGACAGTTTTCTTGGCACTGCAAATAACACTGCTTTGGTTACATTTCACATTACAGAAAGTGGGAAGAAAATATCAGCAAAAAAAAAACCTCTTACTTAAATTCTTTAAAATTAAAAAAAAAACCTAAATTCCCAATGTTTTTTTTTTTTTTGAAAATAAAATCAATGAATATTCATCTTCATTCTCCTTTTCATACCAAAGATAATCTAAATTTTTAATGTTTTCATTGCAGCAGTAGCTCACCCTTCTCCCACTTCTCTTAAGAGCTGCTTGAGTGATTAGGAGTGACAAAGACAGACAAGCAGTACCTGTGTGCACAATAGGTGACTGACAGAAAAGGGGCAGTGTCACTGGTGTCACCCCTTCCTTTTATTTTTTCCAGAAAGTGGGGAGAGAGCAGTGATAAACATGATAGTTCAGTTCATTCATACAATGGCTGACCACTTACCTAGGTTTGCCCAAATAGTCTCTGTTCACATCTGTTGGCTCAGCACAATTATTAGTAGTGTTCCATTTTGTTCTCCAAAGTGTCCCTATTTGGGCAACAAATTACATTGTTGCCCCGTTAATACAGGGGTATATTAAGTTAATTATCTAGACTACATAGATTTTGACATTCATTAAGTATGCTAACGACTTTGAATAGCTTTTCAAAGAAACAAGTTCTAAATTAGAAAGAGAAATTCCTAAAGATCAAATTTGTCCACCAACTCCTAGCACTCATTTAATAGGGAAGCAGGTAAGAGCCAAGAAAATTCCAGGCCAATTACATGCTAGTCCAATTCACTCTTATCTTAATGGGAGAATCCTGGATTCCATGTAATCCAGTGACAGCCCAGATGAGAGGTGGTTAATGAGGGCAATGTTAAATAGGAAAGTAAAAATAAAATCAGAATCTATCCCTTAAACCATTAATTCTAGCCATGACAAAAAATATCTGAGAAGCACTCACATTTGATCACTACCAGAGAAAAAAAAATGATTCTTATTGACTATCAGATGGAATACACACTTTTTTTTTTTGAATCGTAAGAGTTGATACCAAGATTTGACAAGTTCCAGGTAGTACAGAATAAAGCCCAAATCTTTAACTTATTTTCACTGTTTCATTTAACTTTAGAATCCAATATAAATCTTCTTCTGTAGTCAGGATTCCCCATAGGCCACCCTCAAATGCCACTGCATTTATCAGCTTTCACTAGGCTATGCCACATAAGGAATGACCTCAAAATCTTAATAGCTTAAAACAATAAATGTTTATTTCTTGCTTGTTACATTTAGCTGCAGCTCCACTGTGGCTATTCTCTGGGCCAGGGGTCAGATAATGCAATTACCTATTTATTTCAGGGAAGAGCCAGAGATCAAACTGAACTGGTTACATTTAAAATTTTTGCTTAGGTGAAACATATGTCACACAAGTCATATTCCACTAGCCAAAATAAATCAGACAGGCAAGCCTAACATCAGCAGGGCAGAGAAATGTAATCTGACCACAAAATGAAGATAGAGAAATATTTCACAAAAATCATAAAGTATATCACAGTCATGCTCGAACATTATTTCAGTAATTTGTGTGCGTGTGTGTGTGTGTGTGTGTGTGTGTGTGTGTGATCCTGGTTACTTGAAATGGTGTTCCTATGTTCCTAATCTTTTTACTGCCAAATTCTCCCACCTTTCAATTCTCACTCATGATTTAAGTCCATTCCTGTTGGTTTCTGTCCACCATATTTTTACCTCATTCACTCTTCTGTGCATTTATCACTTATTTTGACATAAAACTATGGCTTGTATCATAATACATTTCTTTCATGTCCTTATGCCTTATGTTAAGAACAAGCACCATACCCTCTTTTGATTAACTTATGTACTATGCATATATAAAATACAACAAAAACACTTGTTGAATTCATCATTCACTGCTATTTGCCCCCCTTTCATTTCATTATAGGTTCTGAAGAGTAAAAGGCCAAGTGCCATTGATATTATTTCAATATTGATGTCATTTATTTATTCAACAGACATTTATTTAAACATATATCTGTAACAGGTATAATCTCATATATGAAGATACTCTGCTGACTCAACAATAGTGCTCTATCAGCATTGATGATATTTGCAGTTTGGTTTAAAAGGGGAAAAAAACCATAGGATTTGGAAGCTTGCCTACTATGCCTTTGAGAAAGTAACTTAACCTCTCTCAGTCTTATGTATAAAATATGAGTAAAGAATTATGTGGTATATGTAATGTGCCCAGGACAATACCTAGCCCAAAATAGGTGCTCAAAAAATAGTGGCTATCATTATTTCTAATACTGGCAGTGAGTTTTATGAATCTTGGCTCATTCTCCATTTGATCATTTGTATAATGCGAATTGGGGCTAGTATCAGTCTGCACCTGTGAACAGAATCAGTTAATTCTCCAGCAATATAATTTGTGCTGACAGCCTCAAATGACAGAGGTCAAACCAAGTAAGAAAGGTTTTGTTTCCATAAAAGCTAGCAGATTCATTTCTAAAAATAATCTCAAGAGGTAAGAATAAAGGCAAGTAATAATAGCTTAGAGAAGGGTAGGAATTCACATAACTGTATGCATAGAAAAAACATGAAAATTATCAAACCTTTCAAAATGACTATTTCATTACTAAGATGGAACATTTATCGTACGTCTTCTTGGGGAGTTTCATGGCACCAATAAAATAAGAATTTCTACCCAAACTGAGGGACCAAAAGAGCCTTGTATTTACTAATTATGGGACATATATAGAAATAACGTTCAGATGCACAAACTCCTTAAGCTGTGTACCTATCTTTGTCCACTGGGATCAATCTCTCCCTCTAAAACATTTCAACTCTTTGAAACTAACATTAAAACACTCTGAAATTATCTACAAATGACAATTTACCATATCCAACTTATGTTTGTATCTCTAAGTCTATAAGAAAGTTGTATCACATTGTGAGTATGAATAACTACAAGGTATATGGGGGAAAAACAGTAAATCAATGGATCAATACTGCTACCACCATAAAAATACTTTCCTATCCTTGCCTTATCCTGACATTTCCTCTGCCTTATCTTCACAGGCAATGAAGGAGAAGTCTGAAAGTCATTTAATAATATATTGTATGTGTGTGTGTGGGGGGGGGTGTTTGTGTGTGTGTGTGTTTGTATTTGCAGGCTGTTATCAGAGACTCCTCGGCAAAAATTATTTGGGGGGAAGGCTGAGATTCAGATATCATGTTAAAATAACATATTGTTCTCACAGAAACAGAAGTTTTTAATAAGCTATGACCAATATTCCGAAACAAGTTGTGCCAGGAATTTTGTACTCCTTCAGTAAAGGTTAAGACAGTATTACATCTGCAAAACATTTACTTTAAATTTCTTTTCCTTTAGAAATCACGACTCTCGCTTTTTATGTTTTGTAAAAGCCCAGGACTGTCTCTAAGTTAGTAAGAGAACTGTGATTTAATATCACCATGATCTCACAATTTCTGCCTTGAGCAGAGAAGCCTAAAGGTAGATAACTTTCTTAAAAGGTTTTCAAGATTTAATTATTGCTCATATCTTCATTCACAACAGGTTACTATAGCCATGGCAACAGTTTTAGAAAAGCACCATAGCCAAGTAAAGCCAAGTAACTCGATAAAAGTTTCTAACAGGTTTATAAACTAAAAGGCATTACAGAAGGATTTGGCACCCTTTAGTGAGAAAAACTTCTTCCCAGCTGCTTGAAATTATTTATGCCAGCATTATCAATGAAAATTTTGAGATTATAGGTACAGAAACAAAAATAAGATTTAAACAAAGGTGCAAATCATTCTACAGAAACTAGGATTTACGCCATTTCAGTATCATCATGGTAGGGAGCAAGAGAGCGTGGTGCCCTACTAGAGGTATAGCTAAGAAAAATTCTACTTCTTTGATGTTATTTTTTTTTCTTCTGGCAGCTTTTTTATTATTCAGTCCATATTAAACATTTTGAAGAAGACTGTGAATAGACTTAGTTCCAATAAGAAATGATCATCATTTCTGCCTTTCGAAACACTATGGACGGTCCTACAGCACCCACTCACTGGTAGACTATTCAGACGTGAGTCTCTTTAATAATAATAACTTGACACATCAGAGTTTCATTCTACTAATGCTCAATCAACAAATACCAAAGCACTGTTAAATTTTATTGCTCACCACCTCCCATTCGGCCATGAGGATAACAGTCCCCTGTTATCTGTGGTTAAATTACATCTATTTTTCCCATTTGTTGGAAGCATATATTCATACAAAAGTTCAAAATTAAATTCTAAAATGCCAAAAATTGATTGATAAGGTTAAAACTAAGCATCATAATTAATTGATGGGAAAATGTGGTAACAAGTAATTACCCACATCAATGGATGAGATTAGTCCTGAAGATGCCAGAAATTTTACTTTCGTTACTAAATTGATTCCGACCTTCCAATTCCAATACGTGGGAGTTTTTGCCCCACACCACCAAGCAATTCTCTGACACCAGCTGGGTGTCCTACAGTCAACTCAGTTTTGACACTATCTACATGGAGACAGCATCAGATCTCACAGGTTAAGGGCTGAGTCATACAAGCTGCTTCATACATGCACTCTTCAAATACCAGCTACAAATCCCGATTATTCAGCTGTGCTTCTGACCAAGTGCCTGTAGGTTGGAGGCTCCAACAACCCCCTTCTTGGGTTCAATTAAGGGCTCACAGAACTCAGAGCGACATTTTACTTACTAGATCACCAGTTTATTATAAAAGGATGTAACACAGAAACAGCCAGATGGAAGAGATACATAGATCGAGGTATGAGGAAAGAGCATGCACTTCCATGCCCTCTCCAGGTGTACCATTTTCCCTGTATCTTCACATGTTCAACATCCAAAAACTCTCCAAAACCTGTCTTTTCAGATTTTCATGGAGGCTGCATTACATAGGCATGACTGATTAAATCACTGGCCACTGGTGATGGATTCAACCTCCAGCTCCTCTCCCCCATCCCACCCACCACCCCAGTTCAGGGGTTTGGAAATTTCAGTTGGTTTCCCATGGTTTATTCTCTTGGCAACCAGCCACCATCCTTAGGTGGAGTACAGAAGTCACCTTGTTAACATAACAAAAGACACCTTTATCGTTCTCATCCCTTAGGAAATTCCAAGGGTTTTAGTAGCTCTGTGCCAGAAATGAAGACAAAGACCAAATATATATTTCTTTATAAATCATAATATTACAGTTTCTAACATCAATAATTAGGTCTATATTTACATCAATTTTAGGCATTAATTAAAATAAATTTCTTTGCCAAAATAGATTTTTATTAATAGTTTTTTCTTTTTTAATAGTTTTTTTCCTAATCAAACTGACATCCCATTTCAAATCTTATAGCCGTACAGAAATTACATAGACTTGACAAAGGCAAATTTTTTTAATTGTTCATTCATTCATCATCTACTTATTGAATGCTTGTATACATCAATGTATTAGTTTCCTCTTTTCACTATAAAACAAATTATGACAAACTTAGTGGCTTAAAATAGAAATTTATTCTCAGACTTCTGCATATCAGAAGTCCAAAATGAGCCTTAAGGAATGAAAAGCAAGGTATCAGCAGGTTGGTTCCTTCTGGAGCATCTCTTCCGCTTCTAAAGGCTGCTCCCATTCTGTGGCTCCTGGTCACATCACTCCCATCTCTGCTTCAATTTTCACATCATCTTCTCCACTGTAGCCAAATTTCCCTTTGCCTCCCTCTTATAAAGAGGTGGTATATATACACAGTGGAATATTACTCAGCCATAAAGAAGAATGAAATTTTGCCATCTGCAACCGCATGGATAGAACTAGAGAGTATCATGCTAAGCAAAATAAGTCAGTCAGAGCAAGACAAATAGCGTATGATCTCACGGATTTGTGGAATTTAAGAAACAAAACAAACGAACAAAAGAAAAGAAAAAGGGAGAGAGAGACAGACCGAGAAACAGACTCTTAAGTACAGAGAACAAACTGAGCTGAGGTGAGCAGGGGGATGGGTGAAATAGGGGAGGGGGATTAAGAGTACTCTCATCTGGATGAGCACTGAGTATATATGGAATTGTTGAATTACTGTATTGTACACCTGAAACTACTGTACACCTGAAACATTGTATGTCAACTACATCAGAATTAAAATTAAAAACGTAATAAAAATGAAAAATAAATAAATAAATAAAATGAAGTTAACAACAACAAAATCCATCTGGGCAAACTCCAATAGTTTTCCAAGCCTGGAAACAATCTGTGGCTCAGGGCTTCCTCTGGGCCAAAGGCTCTGCCCTTAGAGTCATCTTTCCTTTTTCTTAAAGGGTAGTACATATTTTCAGCTCAGTAGTTTTATCAGTTTGTTTTATGCCTGTAGGGCTTTGGTAGTCTGAGAACTTTTCTTTCATTTTATCTGTCTGTGACCCTTTTAGTCCAGACGAGCAGTATTTCTGCTGATTAAACAATCTCAACAACTTTGTGGGTCTCCTGTGTTTGTCTCAAGGATTCACTCTATTAGACAAGAAGCTCCTCCACAGATCTTTACGGAATAATCTAATCTCTATTCCTGGCTTCTGCTGACATGTTGAGGGGATCAATGAGTCATGCACCCAACCCTTTTAGCACTAGCAAAACTTTGTCCAAACACACTCTTTGGTCTTCTCTCCAGAGCACAAATTCCTGACGGTGAATCTTCTAATTTTAGCACCTTTTGCAATCCAGATAAGTTAGGAATTTCCTAAATGATCAAAGCTTAGTTCCCTTTTGCATAACCATTCTTCCCTCTATTTATCTCTTCCTCTCACATTTTACTATGAGCAGCAATTGGAAACCAGGCCGCACCTTCAACACTTTCTTCAAACTATGCTCAGCGAAATACCCAAATTCATTACTTGCAAGTCCCGCTGCCTACATAACTATAAGACAAATTCAGCTAAGCTTTCTGCCCCTATATAACAAGGTTCCTCTTTCCTCCAGTTTCTAGTAAGATGTTCCTCATTTCTTATGAGCCCTCGCCAGCATATTTTACTAACACTTTACTAATATTTGAATGCCATATTTCTAACAATCTGTTCAAGGAAATCTAGGCTTTTTCTATCATGTTCCCCATAATCCTTGCAGATTCTATTCAATGCCCAATTTCAAAGTCACTTCCACATTTTTAGATACTTGTTACAGCAACAATCCACCTACAGGTACCAAAATCTGTGTTAGTTTTTTGCTGCAATTGTAACAAATCAGCACAAATGCAGTGGCCTGAAAAAACACAAATTTCTTCTCTTTCAGTTCTTCAGGCCAGAAGTCCAAAATTAACATTATGGGGCAAAAATTGAGGTGTCATCAGGAGTGGTTCCTTCTGGAGGCTTCAGAGAAGAGTCTGTTCTTTACCTCTTCCATTTGTAGAGCCTAATGCCATTCTTTGGATCCTGGCCATAACACTCCAATCTCAGCTTCTGAGTCACATCACCTACTTCTATACTGTAGTCAAATCTCCTCTGCAACATTTTTATGAGAATACTTGTGATTACATTTGGGGTTCACTTGGATAATCCAGGGTAATTTTGCCATCTCAAGATACTTAATCATATTCATAAAGTTCCTTTGCCATAAAACATAACACATTCATAGTTCCACGGGTTATAATGATTAAGGCATAAATGCACTTAAGGGCCATTATTTTGCTTACCACACTAAGCATTACTCTAGATGTTTGTAAATAGCTAAGAACAAGATGGCCCTGAAACCAATTAATTTTCAACCTAATCCTAATTTTTTTTTTCTCTCTTCTAAACTTATTTCTCTTAAGGTTGCTCAGACAAAGAATGCCAAGTACAGGTGAGGCTGGGGCTGGAAGAAATAATCAGGACGTAAGCCAAACGAAAGCAAGCAGAAAGTATACAAACGTAGCCTGGTGTAAATATCCACATTGGTAATGAGGACCCTGAAATAGTAAAAAGCCGAAGACACAAGCAAGCACAGGAGTCAGAAGGTCAAGCAATAGGAGCCAGAAACAAGAAGACCCTGAAAGTGAAGAAATTTTATCAGGCAGCTAAACCTCTCATTGTTTTCCTCCCCGTAGCAGATGTAAATCCTAGTAACAATAAAGTCAACCACTGGATCAACAGCTGAAGTGGAGAGTGCAAGCTTAGAAATTTAAAACAGGGGCACCTGGGTGGCTCAGTCGTTAAGCGTCTGCCTTCAGCTCAGGTCATGATCCCAGGGTCCTGGGATCGAGTCCCACATCGGGCTCCCTGCTCTGCGGGAAGCCTGTTTCTCCCTCTAACTCTCCCCCTGCTTGTGTTCCCTCTCTCGCTGTGTCTCTCTGTCAAATAAATAAATAAATAAATAAATAAATAAATAAAAGAAATTTAAAACAAATGAACAAAGACTGTACTGCTTCATGCCTAAACTTTTAGAATATCAAAGATTTATTAACTTTCTTTTTGACCATTCTCTCAATTTACTTTCTTCTTGACTCAATGATAATAAAATTCTAGTTCTTACAGACCTCTACAAAGTACTACTTACCTGATTTAATAATCTCTAAACAAGATTCTATTTATAATTTGATAAAAATGTATAATCCCTTTTCCCCATCTGTACAGCCTCTCTCCCTCTGCTTTTGAAGGGTTTTTGGATCTTGCATTTATATGTGATGGATTTCTATTTGAACATGAATTCTTAGTATTTTATGAGTGTTCCATCTTGGCTTTCCATATATGAATACAGATAGGCCATATTGTTTCTCAGAACAGATACTCATTCTCTTTATGTGAACATTTAGCATCTGCCTAGTGATGAGAGTACAATCTTTATGTGTCAGCCATAAAAACTTCAAACTGATGGAAAGTATCTGCCTATTCAAAATAGGTATTTTGCTACTTCTCCCCAAATCCCAAAGCACATATCTAAATAGTTTTGTAAACACTAACACTGTACCTCCATGGATTTTAAACTTGTAGAATTTGGGCATCATCTTATCATTCTATATTCTATTATAACATTATTGTGTGACTCCATGAGAATTAGCCAATACAGGGCCAGTCGTTGTCTGAGTTAATAGATTACTCTCATTGTTCAGCACAGCTATGAATTAGCACGGAGTACCATGAGGACTGAATCACTTCTAATACTGTTCTTGGGAGAGTATGAACATTTGGGGTCAGCAGAGAACAAGAACAAAAACAAAACTTTGGTAGGGGTGGTGTGCGTGTGCGTGTGCATGTGGTTATGTATGTTCATGAAAGACAATTCTGCAGGAATTCGTTTCTAGCATAAAAATTGATTTCAAGTAATAAAATATTTTCCAAAAGGAAAATGATGGCTAAATAACCTCAGGAGATACCCCAAGTGTATCACTCTGTCCTCCAATTTCACCTTGATGATTTCACCCTGTATCAAAACCCTGAAAATGCAGGCAAGGTTAAAATTACTAGGGAACTGGAAAGTTGCAATTTCCATTGCATACTTTTCTTTTTTCCCCTGAACTGCAGTCAGCTGAATAATACATATAATCTTTCATTTTTTATGAAAAGCCACAGCTGGCAAATTGTTAAACTGTTTGGAAAATTCTGGCAAAGTAATGTTAGTTTAAGACAATGTTAGCTGACATAAACTTGTCGCGTTAGGACAGATTAAAAAGACTAATGGAAATGTAAGGAAAGAAATAAAAAAGGTCATTGCACCACAGTAAGATCTTGCCCTGGGCCTGGACTCTAGACGATAGATCTGAAACTGCTGCTGACTGATGCCATTAAAAAGGGAAAAAAGAATCCATCTACATGGATCCATACGAATGCATCGCCCGACTTGTCATTCTATGGAACATCAGCACATATAGCTGTAAAAATGCAATTACTTCCTGTTTTCTCCAGTCACAATTGGAAATGTCAATCTACATAGACTGCAAAGCAAGCATAGCTTAGAGCATGCTTTTCAGCGCATTTTCATGATATCCCTTTGAGTTTATCCCATCATTTATATCACAGATGGCTTCTTTCCCCATTATTATGAGTGTTTGTATGTGTATCCTACCCAATAACCAGAAAACACTAAAGAATACCATTGCTGTTTCGATACATACAAATGAAAGGGATTTGTGAGATTTTCTTCATGTATATTATACACAGACTGCCTTTACACTAAAATATAAACATATTGGAATTTAATGAACTTAAGATCAATAGCAGTTTTCAGTTAACCAGGGCATTTCATATAACATTAATTCCTATGAAAACACAATTCTTATTTGCCCAAATAAAACTGATATAATCATTTGGAATAAAATCATTTAGAAACTGCAAAAAACAAAAACAAAAAACTACTATCAAACCATAAATATCAGACTCTTCAATCTGTATTTCCAATAAATGATTCTAAATTGCTATCGTTCACAACTAAATGTCCATGCAAAATTATTTTTTGTCATCCAGAGTGACTCCCTCTCTTCTGCGTTCTCTTTCTTGGTCCCTCTGTCATGCTGAAGTAAGTGTGTGTGCACGTGCACATGTATATATGCATCCTTTCCCCCAAAGCTTTCCTGGTTACATGTGTTTAATTCCGAATTTAAACTAAGTCAATTCCAGATTATCTCCTCCCCTGCCCCTTTTTCCCTTCCTCCTGAAGTTGGCTGAAGATTTTGAGAGCTTGCCACTGTCATTACTTGGGGAGGAAAGATCTGATTTAACCCAATTTCCCTCTCTTCCGTGATGTATTTCATGCCATCTGTGCCTCCTCAGGATAAGCCAGCAATGATGTCGGACGTCCACAGTCCTACCCTGTCCTACGGTGGCTAGGGTCACAGGCCATCTTCTCCATCTTCCTCTAAACAACCTACCAATCATTCCTCTGAGCCCTTCCACATTCCTTCTACAGGGTTTGGGAATACAGAGTTGTTTCCCACACTGCAATCACATCCTCACTTGGAATTTGCGAGGCTGCACTTGAGTCCCTACTGAATCGTATTTTGCACACTCAACTGCCTGCAACTGAAAGTCATGATGTTAAAAATTATCTTGTAGCTACAAATTTATAAACCATGCACTAATTATGGGGGCAAAACCTGGTATGTTCAAAATTAAATATGTATACCCACTCACATATACATATGAATAATTGTTTACTTGAAATACAGAAATAATTCAATCATATTAACAACCAAAGAGTATAGAAGTTCCTAAAATAACATTAGTAGTTTCTGATACCTCACTGCAAAACTCCCTTCCTTAGGTAACCAATAATGTGCATTTTTTTGTATTATTTTGTACATTTCTATTATTTACATATATTATTCTACTACATGTATTCTTCAGTAATAAAAGTTCGTTGTTTAAATTAATAATATAACATTTATCCTCAAAATCAATATGGATCTGCCTGTGATTTTTTAAAAAAGGTTAACTGTTTCAGCCTTTTCCTTTTTCTGCCAGTGGCAACTTTTTTCTTCCAGTCATCTTTGGTTCCTTTCTCCTATACACCTTATGCAATCCATCACCAAATCATCTGGTCTCAACCTTTTAAAAGCAAAGAGATTCCCTCTACCTGTCCCCACTGTCACTCTTGTCTAAGCTACCACTGTAATAGTCTCTTATTGATTCCTCCTGCCTCCTGTCTTGGCACTGCAAAGAGTCTTATTTTCCACAGGGCAGACATAGTGATGTTTTAAAAATATCTCCAGCCATAAATTTTTTTAAAACTTAAATATATCAAAAAATTTTAAATGGGAAACTAAACCATGGTGTTTATGGGAAGCCATGAAAAACACAAGAAGGTGATCACTATAAAAAGCCAAGATAGTGGTTACTGTTACAAAATGGGATGGATGTATGGCAGGGCTTCTATGGTGGTTGACAAAGTTTGACTTCTTGACCTGGGTTCAAGGGTATCTCCACCATAATATTTCAGTAAGATATGTATTTTTTTGTGGAGCTGTTTTTGTGTTTAGTTGTTTATTATTAACTGACATTTTTAAATTGATATTACGTTTTTTAAGATTTATTCATTTATATCAGAAAGAGAGAGCGTGCACAGGCAGGGGGAGGAGAAGATCTAGAGGGAAAGAGAGAGAATCTCCAGCAGACTCCCTGCTGAGCACAGAGCTGGACCCCAGACTTGATATCAGGACCCTAAGGTCATGACTGAACCAATATTAAGAGTCATATGCTTAACCAACTGAGCCACCCAGGTACCCCTGACATCATTTTTTCAGAGCAGTTTTAGGTTTACAGAAAATTCACCAAAGAGCATAGAGAGAGTGCCCATTTATCTGCTCTCTTCCAGCCCAGGTTCCTCTCCTATTAACATCTTGAGTTAGCGCGGGACATTGTTACAAATGATTAACCAATGTTGATGGATTATTATTAATTAAACTAAAGTTCATACAGTACACAGGGTTCACTCTGTGTTGTGTATTTATGGGTTTTGACAAATTCATAATGCCAGGTATCCACCATTAAGTATCATACATAATAGATTCACTGCCCTAAGAATTCCCTGCATTTCACCTATTTATTCCTTCCTTCCCATTAACTCCCAACACCTACTGATCTTTTTTACTATCTCCATAACTTTGCCCTTTCCAAAATGTCACAAAGTTAGAATCATACACCATGTAGGCTTTTCACACTGGCTTCTTTCATTTAGAAATATGCATTTAAGTTTGCTTCGTGTCTTTTCTGAAGCCTAGTACCTAACAGTACTCAATAAATGCTTCTCAATCTATAAATTCTCAGAATCTATTAATAAATTAATAAATTCAGAGTATTCCATGCCATTTCCATAATGCATTTAATCCTTTTATTATTAAGGGACACCGAGGTACATCCATTTTGCACTATTACAATCTGTACAGTAAGCCATATGTTTGAATCTGCAATTCTATAATTTCATTGTGTAAGGAAGTAAAACACAAAAATATGAACTAATGAAACCATCACTTCTAAAGATAGTCCTCTCTCAGATTTTCCTCACTATGCAGTACTGTCATCTTTCCCTTCCCACTACATCTTTATTGTCTGTCTCCTGTTCATTACTGGATGCTGCATTTGAATCTGTTCTTTTGGCATAGTATGTAATATTAATGCAAATTGATTTTTAACATGATATCACAAATTTCACAGAAGAAAATGTGTTTCATGCTGTGAGATTGGGGAAATGCTAAAGTCACACAAATGGTTACAATGGAGATATGGCATAGTTAAACCAGTTCACATGGGCAGAAGAGGAAAGTGACAACTATGATTGCATGATAGTTGTTTCAAAATAATTACTTTATTATTAAAGTAAGTAGAGAGGCTTTTAGAATGAATGAGGTTTTCTTAATGCTTTTGTTGCAAAAGTCATAAATGGGGGACTCAGTAACATGCTATCATAAAATATTATTGAAAATGCTACATGAAAAATGTCAAGTCTTGATCCACATTCTGTGCCAAGATGGCCAACAGAAGTAATTAGAATCTAAATTTTATTATATACATTTCTTTTTATAATATTTAGCTTTATTTCTCAAGGAAACTTCCTGTATAAATTACATTTTGCCATTTTCTATGAAATTTGGTCCCCCATTTAAAATGGATTAACTTAGATACTTACTAGTTATTCTCAGATAATGAGGATTCTCTCATACGAACTGACCACTTTAAGAAACCAGCACTAATGTTTACAGTGTAAACTCATAAAACTAGAAACTCTAATAGTAGGAACATTTTAACTTTTGACAGATATTAACAAGTATCTCAACAAAAACTCTTTATCAAACTACACTCTCATCAATAGTTTATAAGAACATATTTTTTTTCCTTTGCCAAAATCTTAGACCACAGATTTTTAAATCTTTTGTTAATGTGTCACCAAAAAGAAAGATTTCATTTTGATTTGTATTTCCTTCACAACAAATGAAGCTGAATGTATTTTCTTATTTTTTTTATTCTTGTGAATCACTTCTTCCTCTTTTTTGGCTTCTGCTTTTTTTTCCAAATGGCTTCTCATTTTAAAGGTTGATTTGCATACATATTTTGTTAACTTGACCTCTGCCTCATATTGAGGATGCAAAAATATTATATTAGTCATTCCTTCATCTTTCAATTTTGCTGATGGTGATTTTATTTTTTATCCCATGGAAAATTTGAATTTCTCCATAGTCAAATCTGTCAGTCTTTCATTATAACTCTTGGGGTTAGATAAAGATCCCATCCTATGTAAACACATTTTAGAACAAGATTACAAAACATTAATATCATGAGATTATTCCTCCATATTTCTTTCTAAAATCTTCATAAATTTCTTTGCTTATTTAGCTCTTAAAACAATCTGAATTTCATGTGAGTGTGTGTATTTGTGTGTTAGTGTGTACGTCGGATGAAATTTTCCTACTACTTCATTTTCAACTGTCCCAATACTGTTGTTTAAACAGTATAACATTTTTCATTAATTGGAGAAGCCACCTTTATTTCAAATGAAATTGTTACACATATATGGCACTATTTTGGGGGGTCTTCTATTTCAATGATCTGTTTCTGCACCAATGTCATATTCTCTTAACTTAAACTAAGTTTTGTGGTTTATTTTATATCTGGAATGGCAAGGTCTGTCAAGTATTTTTGTTCCTTTTTTCTATTTTCAAAAACTAACTGGTTACTCTTCATGTTTTCCTTTTCAGATGCCAAATTCCATACAGTCCCACTGGGATTTTTATTAAGTGTCATTAAATTTATGGATTAAATTTTAGATAACTGACATCTTTACAATGTATTTTTCCTAATTAAAAAATATTATGCATTTTTTATACTCAGGTCTTCCTTTACATCTGTCTTTTTTGAATATTAAATGGTAGGGTTTTCAATATTTTACCATTAGGTATGATGTTTTCTATAGACTTTCAGGGATTCCCCTTCATTAAGTTAATGGAAGCTCTTTCTATTTTTAGTTACTAGGAGTCAGGGATATAACCAAGATATCACTGACTTGAGTTCTGTGTTCTGTTTTCAATTTTTAAAAGGAGCTGAAATTATCTCATTTATTTACCTTTTTTTCCATTAAACTATAAGTTCAATGAAAAGAAAGACCTTGTCTTTATTAACTTTCACAATCCAGCACCAAGGACAGAGGCTCTCACTAAATGGTGAATGAATGAAACTACATTTGGGGAATTACCCAAGATTCCTAAGCTACTATAAGCATATGGTTCTCGGTTTTGGTGGAAAATCTTTGAGCTTTAGAGGCAGATCCATTTAATTTGAACCCTGGCCCTGCCTCTTAATATCAGTGTGACTGTGGACAATTTATTAACCCCTCTGAGTTTTTTCAGCTGAAACTGGAGGGGTTGAAATATAGAACCATTATGTTCTAGACATAGAACCATTTAATTCTCATTAAATAAAATGATGTTAAAGTTCTTAATACAGTGTCAGATACATAATAAACAAAAGTAAATACTGCTGTCATTTTTCTTTCTTCATAAGGTAAGGATACCATTTAAAATAACTGTCCAGCTATTATATATGCTATTGGTTTATATATGTTATTGAAATAGTCGAATGAATGTTTCATGTTTTATAATGGCTTTAGAGAATGAACATAGCTTGTGATTTTTTTAAAGTTTTTTGTTTTTTGTTTTTTTTTTTTGAGAGACAGAGACAGATTTGGGGGTAGGAGCTGAGTCTTAAGCAGATTCTGTACTGACTGCGGAGCCCAACAAGGGGCTTGATCTCATGACCTTGAGATCACAACCTGAGCCACCTGAGCTGAAACCAAGAGTCTGAGGCTTAACTGACTGCACCATCCAGGTGGCCCAGCTTGTGATTTATTTTATGACTTAGTCCATATATATGTCCAGTACCAAAGAAATCCCACCTTCAGTAAATATTTTCATAAGTAACCAACATGTGAAACCTCTCATAATCCTTCTAGTTATACAGAATATTCAATCTGATTCCCCAAATGTTTAACACCTACTATAAAAGTATTTCCCCAGCAACCATGACACAAAACCCTCCCAATCCTTCTAGTGATAGAAAATATACATTTCAATCCCACAGTGTTTGTTTAACATCCATTATGACATATCGTAGGAAATAAAACATGAGTAGAATAGGACCACTGTCTCCAAAGGAATTCCATATTATGAGCAGTTGATGAGAAATGGATTTCAGGTAAACATATAAGTAGATGTATATAATCTGCAAGACATCATAATACTGCTTTTGTATCTATTTGATGCTGAATATATGTCCATCAAACTTTTACAGACCTGGAACTAGTTATTTTTACTGCATAACCTTCTGGGAATAAACTGAATAAAATCATAGACTGAAAAATTTTGAGGGACTCATATATCAGGTGAGAAATCTGAGAAACAGAGAAATTAAAGGAAGTCCAATGTTATCAAACCAGGTACAAGTTAAAGACAGATTTCCTAACTGCCAACTAGTTACCTCTTTCACATAGAACATGTGATATATATTGAGAGGTTGCATTAATTCACTTACATAGTTATGCTGTTATTTAACTTTCTGGCATAGCAATTTATTTGGAAATCCTTACCTTAATGCCAAAACTATGTGCTCATTATAAAGCATTTCTTCCAATTCTGCATAATCAATTCATTCATCCACTCATTCGAGGATCTGATAAAATAACTTTTAAATTGCCTGTCTCATTCCCAGAAGCTAGTTATTGCCTAAGAGCATATTCATTTTGAGTAATTGCGTTTTCTTAATCTACATTGTAAAATGCTCCTATTTTCCTAATTTTAAGACTCTAGACCTGCTTTTTTGTTAACTTTTTAAAAAGTGTCTCCAAATAATACAAAAGTTTCCATTTATCATTTGAAAAATCTTCAGAACTGTTACTACAAATTTAGTTTTTTTAAAGAAGAATTCTTAAGAGTCAAAAGCAGTTTTAAAATATGCAAGTCAGCTATTTTTTCCAAGTGGTCATGATTTATAAGATGAAATCAATGACCCAATTAAGCTAAATATAGCAGAGTCAAGACCACGTATGACCCAATCCAGTCTAGTCCAGGTTCTTTGACACGGATCTCACTTCAAACAGAATATAATTAAGTCCTAAAATCTTGGGGTGAGTGGTGAACAAATTAATTTCAAATCAGTTTCGAGGATTTGGCTCTTCCTTCTGAGAGACTGGGGTTATCAGAGCTGCCCTGGTTATCTATTAAACTTAGGTTGATATATATATCAGTTTAGGTCCTAAGAAGCAGATACCAAGAGATGTATTAGGAGAAATGCCCACTAAGGGCAGAGGAGTAATCAGCAAGAGCAGGCTCAATCCATGGGAAAGGAATAAGGATGGAGGAATACTGTGGTGCAAGAGCACCAGACAGCAGCGCAGTTCTGAGAAGATCTTCTCCAGGCCGATGAGCTGTCTCCAAGCAAAAGTTGCCTAGTAGAGAACCCTGAGCAGGAATGTTTGCAAGAGTACCCACAATGTACTTTGTCAACATGGGGGAATGGCCCAGGTGAGACTGCTCTCAATGCAGTGGTGGATTCAGGAGTGCAGCTGAGGCTGTCAGTCAAGCTGCTTCTTAAGGCAGGTTTCTCTTGCAAGAAATCTGAGTGGCACACTTCCACGGCTGCCACACTATGTGGACATAGTAGCATATGATAAAACTCAGGAAAAAAAAAAAATCTCAAACAAATTTTCTTCCCTACTATCACTTTATCATGCTTAGTTACATTCTGAAGAAAAACAACATCCATAAGACTATGTTTTATGGATAAGAAAAACCGGGGCGGGGCGGGGAGAAGTATCTGTTTTTATACTTGCACTTCTACTTTGTCACCCTGCTTCCAGGGACAAGGGGAAATCTTGCTGATCTCCTGTCTCTCACAGAACTCTTTCACCAGCTTTTCCAATCCCTCTCCCTGCTCTGCAAATGTGTATGCTTCCCAAGGTCAGATTTCAGTCTCTCCTTCTCTGTCCACATCTCTCCTCAGTTAACTCTCATGCCATTCACATCTGTGCCCATGTAACCACTTCTTAAATCTATTTCCCACAACTCTGACCATAAGGTACAATCCCAACTACCTCCTAGGAATACTGACTTTGATAGTTTAACATGACTTTGGCCATGTTAAAAAACAAAATAGCAAAAATCTCACTAATTCCATCTTCCAGCTGGCTCCCCCTTTGACTTCCTTAATGTCATCAGGAAACCATGCTTGAAAGATCTGAGTCACCTCTCCCTGCATCCAGAATTATCAACGTTTGTCAATTCCTTTTCACGGAAAAGCTTTTTAAATCCTTCATTTCTACCCATAGTACCATAGTCAACATCCTTATCATCCTAACACTGGTATTATTATAATAGTGTCCTGCCATTTACCTCACTCCCTGAAATAAGAAGTGTCAGAGCATCAGCTGGGGTCAGTGTCTTAGGGAGGGAGAAAAAAAAGGGGAGGGGGGATATGTGTGGCTCAGAGGCTAGGCAGCATTCAAGGGGCCAGGAGTTAGTCACCTGTCAGGAAGAAGGGAGTTCAGTTTCCATGTGTATAATAACATCCTCTGGATGGTGCTAGGAGTGGTGAGCAGTAGGGAGAAGCAGTTTTTTTTTTTTTTTTGAAGATTTTATTTATTTGACAGAGAGAGACATAGTAAGAGAGGGAACACAAGCAGGGGGAGTGGGAGAGGGAGAAGCAGGCTTCCTGCTGAGCAGGGAGCCCGATGCGGGGCTCGATCCCAGGACCCTGGGATCATGACCTGAGCCGAAGGCAGACACTTAATGACTAAGCCACCCAGGTGCCCCGGGAGAAGCAGTTTAAACCTTTTGTGAGACAGCGGTTGCATTTTTTTTTTTAATCCATGGGTAACTTCTACACAGAAAAAAAAAAAAACCTGCTATTTTTCTTATTATTGGGCTTTCATAGCTTTGAAATATAGCATGGGATTTTTGGATCACTTTGTATGTAATCACCTCCACATATAAGGGGGCACAGCTAGAAATTAAGTCTAAATTTCCATGTGTGAAACAAGGCCTAATCCTTTCTTCCATTTAAGGGAAACAGAACAAATTTAAAATATGGAATCCAGCATCCCCCAGAGAACTGTTAAGAATATCACAACACACTTCCAGGGTCACATACAGACGACAACACTGGGACCACAGATATGCTTTCTGGATGAGGGAAAGCGGTATTTCTCATGGCCAGCAACCCAACAGGGTCGAGCCAGGGTTAGAATCACAGTCTTAGGGCTGCCACCTAAAAGTTACAGGCTCCAGAGTCAAATCAAAGAAAAACAAATAGATCCCCTCACAGTCACATTCTTTTTCCTCTCCTCTGAGAATGTCCTTGCTTCTCCCTTAGAAGTGAATATAAGCAGGGCACATACCTGTCCACACAGCAAAAGAAATGAGCTGAGAATGCCTCCAAGGGACAAGTTTTTACCCTGAGAGAGCAGAGTGTAAGCCTCCCCTTTGGAATCTGCCTGTTACCCATATCAGACATCCTCCTCCCTCCCTGAGAAGGATGTCAACCTTCTCAGTTCTTTGTTGTATAAAACATACCTTCAACCCAAACACCAGGGACTTTACCTTCACCTGGCCCTTATCCTAGGAAAAGCAAGCACTGCCTCCAAAGAGATTGCGTGCTTCTCCACTCAGCCTGGTACTAAAAATTGTCTCTTCACTCTTCCTTCCAAAATTAGTGTGCATCAATTTTTATTAAACATTTATAGATATTTGGTGCTATAGAATTGCACATAGTGAAGCGGAGACAAAAAAAAGAATAGGCTTCCCTATGCTTCTGTGTCTTGTTATATCAAGCTGCCCAGAGTCCAGCTCCCCAAAAGAAATGCAACATAGGTCCTTAATTTTTTGTTGTTGTAATTTAGAAACATGTTGACAATTAAGCACAGGAGTGATCTGCTCTAAGCTTTTTGTCCTACTGTGACCCTCTGTCTACTGATGTGACCAAATCAGAACACCTGTTCATCACTGCAATACATACCTTTTCCTCGGAACTTCCCCTCATCCTCTTGACCCATATTATCATTCCTTTAAGTGATAGTATCACATATTCCTTTTTGTTTATCCATTTAGCCATATGTCTTCTTTCTATCACATTGCTTTATAATAGCTGTGTCAGAGATTTTTGATTTTGTTTCTCATTTTGATAATTATTTTTTGCTCCACTCCTGTCTAAAAAGTTTTTAGAAAGATGTTTTCTTTCAAGTGACTCCTAATGTTTAGTAACAGGCTCCATTTAAAGTAAATATAATCTGGGTGCCTGGGTGGCTCAGTTGGTTGGGCGGCTGCCTTCAGCTCAGGTCATGATCCTGGAGTCCCGGGATCGAGTCCCACATCGGGCTCCCTACTCAGCAGGGAGTCTGCTTCTCCCTCTGACCTTCCCCCCCTCATGTTCTATCTCATTCTCTCTCTCAAATAAATAAAATCTTTAAAAATAAATAAATAAAGCAAATATAATCTTCTCTCCACAAGCACATGAAGGAAAACATGAGCAAAATATAGTTTTCTGGTATAAAGCTAGTAGAAAAGCTCAGTGGTAAAGTAGTGGCATACCCTGAGTTACAACAGAAATTTTTTTCCAGGTAGTTCCTCTAGCAAAATAAAATTTTCTTCAATACTTCTTTTCTTTTATTGCATACGACAAAAATTTTTACTAAGAATTGATTTTTTTAATATTGTACAGTGCTTTGTTTTGCAGCTGAGAGACTGGTAGACAGTCATAAGAAATTAAAAATGATACACAAAATTATTTGTTTTAAAATCAAACATAATAAATTTTCTCCTTTTATTATCACTGAAACCAAATGCATTACTTAAAAGCGGTTGAAAAATATTCAACCAAATTAAATGGGCTGCTATACTATGAGCTGGTGTTAATTTTACCTCATTTATATTAATGTAAAGCAAATCATCAGAGCAGAAGTGAAAACCTAACAGCATTTGTTAGTAAATTCCACTTCATGCTCTAGCAGTGTTATAGACATATCATTAATTACACTGTGCGAGACACAGCACTCAATCACTTATTGAAAATTGTCTTCTTAATGTAGCCCTTAATTTCGGCCACTATCAAAAGAATGCTTCATCTTGAAGAACTATCAAAATATTGATCTGAAACTCCAAGTCTAATTGGATATTTCACAATTATATTGCCTCGGAAAAAAATAGTTGGCAACGTTTGTCATTTCTGGACAATTACTCTTATAAGAATAAAGAAGATAAAGCTGCAGATCAATTACCTGTTGGATATCCTGAGTACTGAGTGACTACCTGTTTTATCAACAATTTATTTTCCCCTCAGTAATGGTGTAAAGTTAATTCTTATGCCATACATATGTGATCACAATTGATAAGGGATTTATGATGGCAATCATAAATCAATTTTTGTATTCACTCTTCTCCTAAGATATATAATGAAAGAGAATACATCATTTGTAACACATCTTCAGTACCAAAAGTGTAGCTATATTGCTGTTTTATTATTGAACTTGGTATGTTAAAATATGCTAGGATTTGGGGAAAAGACTATGTTTTTGTGTTTTTCTTTCATTCCATATGGGACAGAAGTACTGTTTAAATAAATTCATAGCCTATTTGAAAGTTCAAATCAACCTGATTAAAATGAACACTTAATTATTAACCTTTTGAAATCTGTATTAAGGTTTTTCCTTATACAGAACTTTCTTCTTATGAAGAAACAGAGATGGCTTTTGAACACAGGAGTACTCAAGGTGACAAAACAAAGCCAAAAATACTTACATGGTAAATTTGCAACTCATCCTATATAGATTAGCTGATAAGGGACAGGTAGGACAGGGTTTAGAGAGCAAAAATTGCATTATCAGAGCTAACTGATCAATCCCTAGCTTTGGACTAATAGAGATGTTATCTAAAACAGATGGGAAAAGCCCGGTGAAGAAGACTCCAGTTTTCTTTTGTTATATGTATCCTGGGATTTAGTGTCCTTGGGGGATACCACTGCTACTGTTTCCTTAGAGAGTAAACATATGAGTATATCATCTCATAACTAACTTGCTTTTCTGAGTACACTGGGAGACAGAATCATGAGACTTGCCTCACAGCCTGTGAATTTTCTGACTGGAAAGTAATGTCCTGTTCATGACTCTCCACTAGCATAACAAAAATACAAGAATTCTTATAGTGTTTATCCGGGGCTTGTCCTTTTAATGAGTGCAGGGACAATTCCTTAGCTGAGGTTTAGTTCACTCTTAAATGAGTTCCTAAACAAACAATTAAGAGATTTTTAGTTTGTTGTTTGTAAAAGTATGAGTTAGAAGTGGGTTTGGCTACTTACATATATCTGTGTGTTTAAAAACCAAATAGAAATTTCTTTCTTTCTCACATAAATGAAGCCTGATGTTTCTGATCCCAGACTTCCATGGGGTCTCCATCGAATGCATCAAGGTGCCCTCCAGCTCACTGCTGTGCTACCAGAGCATGACCTTTATTTACATAGTCCAAAATGGCTGCTTGAGCTCCAGCTGCTACATCTGCACTCCAGGTAGCAGGATGGAAGACAAGGTGCAGAAATGCACACAACCTCTTTTTAAGGAGACATCTTAGAAGTCCCACAGGGTAGTTCTCCTTGCTTCTCATTGTCCAGAACTTATCACATGACCATATCTAGATATAAGATGGGCTAGGAAATACAGTTTTAAAATGCTGTATTTAATGTGCCTAGCTAAACTTTAGGGTTCTGCTGGGGGAGAACTAATATTGAATGTCAACAAGTTCACTCGGCCACAATACCAATTTTTCCTTTAAAAAAAAAATTCCCAATAGGATGGAAAAAGGAGAACATGTCAAGACTGAAATTTAACACTGCTTCTCAAACTTAACGTTTGCCACTAAATAAGTATACAGTTGTAAGAAATACAACCATTGTATTTCTTCCTCATCACTACTTGCTGCAAATCAGGAATCAGGACTTCAAGCTCCTTAAGGACAGAGACTATACCTAGTTGACTTGAATGCTCAGTGCTTATTCATTATAAATGCAATGAATGCATACGAACATTTGAGTGGATAACTAGTTTAAGTAACTGTTTGACCCAAATAATGAAAAGAAAAATGTCAAACCTACCAAACACCTGGACATTAGATCAAGCTGTGACATGCAACTTCATAACTAGGAATGCCATGCAAGTCATCCAGACTTTCTAAGGCCAAGCTTCCTTCCTTCTGGAATGGAATCCATAATCATCCATGGTTAACACTAAATTGTAAAATCGATCTAATAGTAATTAATGTGTCCAAAATTTGTAAATTGCACCACCATTCTCCTAGATGCCCTGGTAGGAATCTAGGTGCCATGAATGACTGGTTTTTCCTTATTCAGCGCTCCCATTATAATTAACTACCAAATCCTCTGAAGTTTTACCTTCTGTCTCTGAATTTGTCCCAATCATTCCATCCATATTGCTACAATGCCAGCCTAAGGCACCATCATACCATTGTATCTTATGTGGATTACCACAAAAGATTGGTCAGTGCTCTCATTTCCTATAGCCTTGCTTCTTCCCAGCACATTTTCAATGCACAAACCTACTAAAGACAACGCCTAATGAAACCATCCAGTGGCTTTCCATTCCCCTTAGGATCAAGTTTAAATACATTAAGGTGGCTATGAAGTCCTTCATTATCTGGTCTTGAACAGCTTCTGGTTTTGCTCCTGCTCTTCCCTAACTCACACCTTTCATCTAGCCATAGTTAACCACTTTCAGCCTTCTTGAATGTGTAATGCTCTCTCTTACAGGATTTGCACACACTCTTTTCCCTATTTGAAACAATGTCCTTTCTCTTTCTACCGTCTCAACTTTTCTATCTAGCTCTTTTTTTCATTCATTTATACACTAATCATTTCCTCTTAAACCTCACTGCACTTCCAGACTCAGTGACGTGCCCCTGCATTTATCAGTCTCTTTTTGAACTGGCTATTTAATAATCAGTCTCTTTTTTACTGACTGCTAATTCCATCAGTGAATTAACCATGTTATGTTTTCACATTTATCACAGTACCTACTTGGTATATATTAAGAACTTATTAAATATGAATGGTATATATTTCAATTAATCTCAATCAATAGATGTAATTTCAGCTCTGAAATACAGACCAAGAGCAAAATAATGTAAACATCTATATAATTACAATAAAGATTTTTACATTAAACTTTACTTATTTTAGTCAATTTATATTTTGCTATAAACTGACATCTTTAGATTTCTATCCTTTAAACTTTAGGGTCCAGATGCCACAGTCCTGGATCTGTTCCTGCTTCCCCTAAACCATAGATATGTGGTATGTTCTGGTCTCTTTGAACATGTAGATCGGAACCAAAGTGTCAATTTTCAGTCTCCCATTTATAAAAGAAGGGCTTAGCTCTGGAGGACTCTGTTGACGTAACTCACAATTTTTGCTGAACCTTCTAATCATTTATTTCAACAGTCAACTGGCTTTCTCGATATGTGGATTTCTAAGAAATGTGTGACTTACTTCTGAAATACTCTTTAGTTTTTCTCATTAGCTCTTCCTTTCATGGGAAATAAAGGAGAAAAAGTGCCAGAGGGTGATCAATGAAGTTTTTATCAAGTCTGATGATAATATCTATCCAATAAAAAAGTGATTCTTGTGACAACTGTACTTACCATCATTTCACTCTACCTTTTATTTTCCTCTTCAATCACTATATTATTTAGATAGGAAAAACCTCACTGGGATGAGCCTTCCAGCAGTTTTTGTTTATAACTCAGGCTTTTATAAAAGATATCTTAAAATATTATTTTCTGCTTCAACATTTTAAAGATATTTTAAACACTTCAATATTAGTCCTTAAAATATAATTATATGTTATTTATCATACAAGAATTAAGCAATTCATTGGACAGGTTCATTTTTCCATGGAAAGAGCTCCAGAAAATTGAAGTGAAGGTAATTCTGAGAGCACAGGTTTTTAAATTTTACAGCTCAGAATGAAAACATAAACAATACAAACTCATAGACATATAGTCACACAGATACAGCAAGGGATCATCTACATACACGAAAAATATGAAAACATTGCCATATCCAAACAGACATCCATATTTAACCTGAATAGTGTCTGAAATCGATGGAGGCAAGGAGTATGTATTTCAATATTTTTTATTAGCTTTATAAATAAATATCTTAAATATAATAGTTACAGCCAGGAATGATAGCTTAACTGTGACAATCAAGGTATATAATCTATCCTCCTCTCTCACCCTCTGCTGCCCCCCCAAACACACACACACACACACATACACACACAGAGGCACAAACACATTTACATTTACATACATTTAAGCACACAGATAATATTCATTCCTATAGTAGGATATATGGAATAATATACACAGAAAACACAATCTTCATATAAGTCCACACATAGATGCATAATAGTTTTTTATTAGAAACTATTTATTATTTATTATTAAACTGTATGTTTAAAATTGTTTGTAAGGCATATGAGGAATTCTTAATCTCAGAAAACAAACTAAGGGTTGCTGGAGTGGGGGGGTGGCTGGGTGATAGACATTGGGGACAGTATGTGCTACGGTGAGCGCTGTGAATTGTGCAAGACTGTTGAATCACAGATCTGTACCTCTGAAACAAATAATGCAATATATGTTAAGAAAAAAAAAAGAAGAAGATAGCGGGAGGGGGGGGATGGGGGGGGAAATCGGAGCGGGAGACGAACCATGAGAGACGATAGACTCTGAGAAGCAAACTGAGGGTTCTAGAGGGGAGGAAGGGGAGGATGGGTTAGCCTGGTGATGGGTATTAAAGAGGGCACATTCTGCATGGAGCACTGGGTGTTGTGCACAGGCAGTGAATCATGGAACACTACATCAAAAACTAATGATGTATGGTGATTAACATAATAAAATTTTTTAAAAAATTGTTTGTAAGGCATATTTATATCAACATGTGAACTGAAAAGACTTAGGTCTTATTTACAGAATGTCCCAACTAAAATCTAATAAGTCTTTTAAGAAAATTAAGACGTAACGGAGTTGACAAAACAGAAATAGGCATAAGGGAACCAGAAATGATAAGAAATTCCTGAAGAGGAGCAGTGAGTGGCTCAGTTGGTTAAGCATCTGCCTTTGGCTCAGGTCATGATCTCAGGGTCCTGGGATTGAGCCCTGAATCAGGCTCCCTGCTCAGTGGAGAGCTTGCTTTTCCCTCTCTGTCTGCCTGCTCCCCCTGCTTGTACTCTCTTTCTCTCTGTGTGTCAAATAAATAAATAAAATCTTAAAAAAAAAAAAAAAAAAGAAAGAAATTCCTGAAGACTAGATACGATCAAATTGAAATATGAGTACAAAAGGCTGCTAATAGCAGTAGAAGCAATCCAAGATTGTAGGTAATGGATAAAATGAATAGAAATGGCCACTGAGGAAAACACTGAGCAATTAATAGAGAACCCAAAGTCAGAGCCACTGGGTTGTTCTCCCTATTCCCTATTCTACTTGGACTGTGGAGATGACCACAATGTTAATTACCAAAAACCTAGATAAGAGAGAGAAAATCTTGACACTCTGAGCATTTCCCCAAGGAGTTACTGGACCCCTAGAATATACCAGAAGACCAAAACCAAAAAGAAAACAATGTCACATACAACCAATATACTTTTCCTCCAAAATTAATAGAGGGTAGATTCTGTCCTTAGGAGTTATATCCACAAAGAATAGTGTAAGAGTTCTGAAAACATAGTTCCCTAACCATGCCATCCCAAAAAATCACCAAACTTTTGGAGAAAATTTTTAAAAACACCATGAAAGAAAGGCACTAAGTTACACTTCCAGAGAAATTCCCCGTTGAGGAGACAATAAAGGATATGAAATCTATATGTGAAAAGCTAGAGAGCCCATCATAAATCTTGGAAATTAAAAACCTCAAGTATTAATTTTTTAAATAGTACGGCATTTAATAGCACAAGAGAAATAACTGAGGGGTAAATAAAAAACCTGGGATACTAAAAGGAGATAATCTCTTATCACACACAAAAAAGCAAAGGGATAGAGAGTATGAACAGAGAAAAATGTAAAGACATGAAAGATAAACCCATCTAGTCCTAATGAATTGAGAATTCAGAAGCTACTTAACAGGGATTCCAAAAAGAGAAACAGAGTAAACAAAGTAAAGAAATACTAAAATAAAATACTAAGAAAAATTAATGGTTAAATAAAATGAAGAAATTAACAGACTGATCCTAAAATTCATTTGAAATTGTAAGGGACTCAGAATAATCTAGAAAAGGGAGAGGGAACTTTGAGTGATCACACTCTTGATTTGAAAACTTATTGCAAAGTTACACTTACTAAGAGAGTGTGATACTGGCATATGAATAGGCAAATAGATCAATGGAACAAAATTAAAATTCCAGAAATAAACCTTGACATTTATGATCATTGATTTTCATCTAGAATGTCAAGACAGTTCAATGGAGGAAAGAACAGTCTTTCCAACAAATGGTGCTAGATATCTACATGCAAAACAATTAGTACCTATTCTTACCTCACACAATGCACAAAAATTAATTCAGTGTGAATTTCAAACCTAAAACGAAGAATTAAAACTACAGAACCAGCTCAACAACAACAACAACAGCAAAAAACAGAACCAACCAAATTTAAAAATGGGCAAATGACTTGAATAGACATTACTCCAATAAGATATACAAACGGCCAATAAGCACATCAAAATCAAAGCCATAGTGAGATATCACTTTGCATCCACTAAGGTGGTCATAATAAAACAAAAGCAAAAACTAGAAAATAACCAGTGTTGTCGAGAATGTGGAGATTGGAACACCCATGCACAGCTAGTGAGAATGTAAAATGGTACAGCCAATGAGGAAATCATCTTGATGTGTCCTCAAAACACTAAACACAGAATTACCACATGACCCAGCAAACCTACTCCTAGATATATAATCAAAAAAAAAGAAAAAATATGTTCAAAAAACTTTCATGCAAATGTCCAGCAGCACTATTCACAATAGCCAAAGACGGGTACAACACAAGTACATCAATGGATGAACCGATAAACAAAATATGGTAACACCCATATGTAGAGGTTCAAGGGATTTGGAGGCTGATCTAGATAAAAGATACGACCACAGGTTGGCAGAAGCACACACAAGTATTATTAGGTGATGCTTTAACAGATTTTCTTGGAGGAAAGTCTCTCAGGGTAGTAGTCTGTCCAGAGGCTATCACATAGGTGTAGCCATTGATAAGGGAAGGAGGGAGAGGGAACTTCCAGGGGACAGGGTGGTTGGGGAGAGGGGCTTATTTATCTATATGATGTCAATAAACAGCACAGCAAGGAGTATCTGGGTCAGAGAACCAAAAAATGGGGAGCAGCTTGGGGCCTTATGGTGACAAGGCCTTATCTTATCAATGAGTGTCAGCTTTCAATGAGGTTTTGTGGAGTATATAAAACAGGTAGGCTCTACGTGTCCAAAAATCTGCCTGTTTAGACGATTTAGATGTAAAAATTTGAGTTTGGCTCTGGCAGGCTTTTGAGCTAACAGATTTCAGCCTGCTATAAAAAAAATAAACACAAAGGATGTGTTTGGCTCATTTGAATAACACCATACAATGGAATATTATTCACACATAAAAAGGAATGAAATACTGACATGCCACACAATGGGTGCATCTTTAAAACATTATTCTATGTGAAAGAAGCTAGATACAAAGGCCTCATCTTGTATGATTCCACTTATATAAAATATCCAGAATAGGCAAATCTATAGAGACAGAAAGTAGATAAGTGGTTGCAGTAGGAGAAGGGACTAGGGGAATGACTCTCTAATGAGTATGGGGTTCATGTTTGGAGTGATAAAAATGTTGTGGAACTAGATAGTGGTGATAGCTGCAGAACACTGTGATTGTAATTAATGTCATTGCCTTACTTTAATAAAATGGTTAAAATGGTTAATTTTATATTATGTGTATTTTACCACACATGCACACACACACACACAACTATACAACTTTTAGATGAGAAATAGGAGTACCTCTATAATCTTGAGTTACACAATTTCTTAGATACAATACCAAAAGCACAAGTAACAAAAAAGAAGACTGAAAAAGTGGACTTCATCAAAATTAAAAATTTTGTCAGAGGACACCATTAAAAAATGGAAAGACAGCTCACAGAAGGGGAGAAAATAAGGGCAAATCACTTATTTGATAAGAGACTTGTTTCCAGGATATATAAAGAATTTTTGTAACTCAAAAATGAAAACAAATAATCCAATAAAATGGGCAAAAGATTTCAAAAGACATTTCTCCAAGAAGATATGTGAATGGCTAATAAACACATGCATCAGTCATTAACGAAACAAAAATCAAAATCATATAAATGACCACTACTTCATACCAACTAGGATGGCTATAATCAAAAAGAGATAAAAATCAGTGTCAGCAAGGATGTGGGGACATTTGAACCCTTGTACACTGCTAGTGATATGCAAAACTGTGCATCCACTTAGTGTGAAGTTCCTCAAAAAGTTAAATATAAAGTTACCATGTAACACAGCAATGTAATCCTAGGTAGATACCCAAGAGATCTGAAAACATATCAATGTAAACCTTACACACAAATGTTCATAGCAGCACTATTCATAATAGCCAAAAGGTGGAAACAATCAAAATGTCTATCAATGGTTGGATGGATAGACAAAATGTGGTGTATCCCTACAATGGAATATTATTCAGCAATAAAAATAAATGACATACCAATACATGCTACAGCATGGATGAACTTCAAAAACATTATGATAAATGAAAGCAGCCAGTTACAAAAGACCATGCATTCCATGACCTTTTTTTACATGAAATGTGCAGGACAGGCAAATCTATAGGTACAGAAAGTGGATTACCAATTGCCTAAGGCTAGGGCCAGGGCATAGATGTAAATGAAGAGTGACTACTAATGGGTACAAGGGAAGATAAAAATATTCTAAAATTAGATAATGATGATTGTTGCACAACTCTGTAAATATGTTTAAAATGAAGGGACAGGGGCGCCTGGGTGGCTCAGTCGGTTAAGCGACTGCCTTCGGCTCAGGTCATGATCTCAGGGTCCTGGGATCAAGCCCCGCATCGGGCTCCCTGCTCGGCGGGAAGCCTGCTTCTTCTTCTCCCACTCCCCCTGCTTGTGTTCCCTCTTTCGCTGTGTCTCTCTGTGTCATATAAATAAATAAAATCTTTAAAAAAATAAATAAATAAAATAAAATGAAGGGACATATTAAATGAGTGAGCTTTATGTATATGCATTAGATCTCAATAAACATTAAAAATGAGAGAATTCATATTAAAAAAACCAAATAATGACAAGCTATATCAGTGAAAACGATCCAAACCTAGACACAATATGGTGAAACTTAAAATGCTAGGAGGATTAAAAAATTATCCAATTTAGATGAAAAATTAAATAGCTACAACCACCACAGGTTTGCCACAACACAATGAGGATTAGATCAGAAGCAGACTTCTCATAATAAGATGCTTGAATGTAATTAAGCAATATAAACTAAGTGCTAAGGGGAAGTTATTTGGAATGTGTAAGTCCATTTGCCGTAAAAGGCAAGTTCAAGAGACAGAGCAAAAGTCAGAAGTCTTCAGACATGTGAAAAGTGGGACAGTTTATCATCCATTTACTCTATGAGAAAAACATGTTGTTAGAAGAAGATACAGAAGTAACCATATGTATTTTGCCCTCACTAAAACCTGTGAAATCTTGATCTTTTAGCTTCCCTTGTAGCTAGAATTCACCATGTTACATAATTGTAACCAATGAAACTCAGGTGGAGTCTCTTCCACTGCCTCTTCCTGGAGTGCAGACACAAAGGCTACTCACAGAAGCATAAAAGCTACATAGTAAAGGTGACAGAACAGGAAGAGGAGGCTAGATCCTTGAGGCACTGGCTAGTCTTTATAGCTATGAAATTTTTTTATTTTTAAGCAATCCCTACACCCAACATGGGGCTTGAACTCACAAGCCCCAGATCAAGAGTCGCACACTCTACCAACTGAGCCAGCCAGGCACCCCTAGCTGTAAAAATTTTAATGTACATGTATCCTCATGTCATTAAAGTACAATTAGATATTTGTTTTCTTATTTGCAGCCATCTGCATTCCAGAATGAGATATTCCTGCAAATGAAAATAAATTAATATAAAAAAAGAGATAATATGGAATACAAGTTATAACTACAATGGAAAATTCAACAAATGTGAAGAAATTTAGAATTAACTAAAGGAATATCCAAGGGATTGAATGCTTGGTAGGTGACGATTGACAAGACTTATATGGCTCAAAGCACAATGTCGATAAATCAAGTATAGCACATGACTTAATGGAATATAAACCACTAGAAGAAAGTAAAATTATAATTACAAACCAGCCAGAAATTGGATAATGGGGGGAGGGAGGATACAGGAAGCTGTATGTGTTAAATTCCTCATCTTTTCCAAAGAACAGGTAATGTATATTTTCCAGAGTACATAAATCAAGAAAAAGAGCAAGTATGTAAATAATATAAATACAGCAAGTGAATTATATATACCATACACAGTATATAATTATAGTATATATAGTAGTATAATAATACATATAATTATATAATATATATAATACATAATAAATACATAAATTCTATAAAGCACATTATGGTAAGTACAGGCAACTAAAAAGAGAAGCTGCTGTGCTATTTGCCTAAAGGGAAATTTTTTCAGAAATAGGGAAATTACTTTCATTTTGTTTTGTTTTCTTTAAAAACATTTTTTACCACATACATCATTTTATAGAATTAAACACAAATCGATGAAGTACATATTTTGGAAAAAGAAAACTCCAACTTTGTTTTGCATGAATAACAACAGGACAGAGTCCAGTTGTGACCATCAGTCTTGCCATAAATAGGCGTTTACGGAACAGCAAACATAAGTACATGGAAATTCAACTTCTTTTACAAATTCAACTTCTTTTAGTAACTGCCCAAAGCTCATTCCTCAGTAACACTGTTTCTGAAGCTGATACTTCAGGGAGATGATTAAAAATATGTTATGATAAATGTCCTTAAATAAGTGCATTTTAAACAATGGCATTTGTTTGAAGAGGACACTTGCGGCCCTTCCAGGCTTCCTTTCTGCATGCTACTGAGGTTTAGTCTCATTTTTTTATGCATGTAATTCTACAAGAAAATTGAAACGCCAAACCAAAATGCACAGACTTCTAGAAAGAAGCCTGAGAAGCTCAGCACCTAAGTGCAATACTTGAAAAAATGACAAAGAAAAGCACTCAGACTTATAAAGAACAAGAGGCAGAACAAAACCAAACACACACAGAAGGCTTGACAACCACAAGCATTAAAAAAAAAAAAAAAAAAGAGGTCTGAAAGAGTTGGATGGTGTTATCTTCACAGATAACAAAAGTAAAGCCCAGAGGGTGTCAAACTGGACAGAAAACTTAAGACAAGCGCCAACAGTGATGAAATAATGGGCTAAAACTAATGAGCACGATTTGACAAGTCAACAGAAGGAATGATAAAAGAGAAAGAAACAAAATCAGCAATAAACACTAAAGTATAAATCAAGTCTAAAATTCAGAAATAAAAGTTAATACTATTACAAAGGGAAAAAGAAATGTGGATAGTAATGGAAAGATTTTCATGCTGATGCCAAAGACAAGCTTGAGGAGATTTTTAGCAAATGGCAATCCAACAAGTCAAGGAATTATAGGTAACACTAAACACAAATTCAATCTTGTTTATCAAGTCTAAAGGCATTAGTAGATTTACTTCCATATGCACAATTTTAATCTTGATTGTGGAAGACAAAATTTCTTTGTTACACAATGCCATGTAATGCCTTGATATTTAGAACATGTTTATTATAGTCTTCAATATGCAAGACTATGTAGAATGCTAAACAGTTCAGGCCAGGATTTAAACTTCTTAACAATACTGAAAGATCTAGAAAATATCCCATTTCTAAGGATTCTTGTCACCATGTCCCTCTTTTCCTGAATTTGTCGTCTAAGAGTGAAACTGAGCTCCATGATAATTAATTCTCTGACAGTTTTATACTGAAAGAGAAAGATCATAATGATGAAGACTAATATAAATGTTGACATTTAACAAAATGCTGTAAAGGAAAATTTTATTATACTACAGTGGCTACTTACCAATTGATTTCTTAATAATCCAAAAGATTAAATGGACCTAACAAAAGTCCCTAAATTACTCTTAGAGAATAGCTTCCTTGGATATATCATGCTTTTAAAAATGATGAAATTGCTCAACTGCTATCCTTGGCTTCCCATGGATCATGGAAAATCATGAATTCAAGTTTCTCAAGCCCTTTATCCTTGGGTCAAAGGAGACTGAACAGGCTCCTGAGGTCATTACCACTTGCTCATTGTTAAGGTTAAAATATATTCAGAATATGAACAGAGTTCAGCTCAGATAAAAGAACATAAATGTATCTACAGAGCTGGTAATTTTAAATGCTTTAAAATCATTTAAAGATGCAACATTTGACTTAAATATTTTTCACACTTAGAAAAAAAATCTAACTGTACAGCATTTTATTTTTATAAGTGTAATCATGTCAAAATGATTCCTTAGATGTGTTGACCTATGAAATTCTCTTGACATGTGGTGGTATTCATTAACTGTAATGATTAAGTCTATAGTAAATAATCCATTTCTGCAGTTATTTTTAAAAAGACATCCTGATAAAGCCTATAAAAGAATTATTCTGCCTGTATCTTGCACTAGAATAAGATATGCAATTAAAATTACCACTCAACAGTAATGACATCTTTATGAAGATGGTTCGATAAGAAATTCAGGTCAAGAAGGCTAGCCAGAAGAGCATTCCATTTGCTTTAGCTAGCATCCTTTTCAGACATTCTTTGCTACAAAAAGACAATAGATGAAAGAAGAAAAGGGGAAACAAAGATTCTTTGTAAATATTGGTGCTTAACTCTGGGCAGGAGATGACTACTGACCCTGAGTACCCTGTAATTTCCTTGTTCAACATTCTGTCCCTTATAGCCTTGACAGGTTGTAAAATCAAAAGGTTCTCCAGGGTTGCTCTGAACATAAGTTTCTATGCTTGTTTGTACATGAATACTGTGCCAGTATTTCTTTGTAATCTATCCAGTTTTAGTTTGTCTTTTTCTGTTTACTTAACGTACTGCAATATTAAAGACTGAGGGAAAAAAATATCTCTGCTATCATTTTCATACTTTCCAAAATATTAAGAGCCACATTATCCCAATTTTTTTTAATATACCATATCCAAGATAGCTTTGTTATTTTAAAACATATCTTTAAGGAAATCAACACGATTAACACACAGTTATGTTTTGGGATGTTGGGTACTGTTGCATTATTATCCAAGCTCATTTTTAAAATAACTTAACTACCTTTCACATAATTTTGTCTCTGCAGAGTGACCTAAGAATTAGACAAATTTATTTCACCCATCGTATGCTTGGTATTGATGTTTGGTTTCAAATGTTATAAAAATCAGCACTGAGCATGAGTAAGTTATTCATAATACAGCTTCTAATGAAGTATGGCTGTGACTTGAATAATAAATATCCTAGTCCTTTTAATAAGGTTCATCTCAGGCTCATAATAAAACTGTACTTTGTTTCTATAATCCAGGGGAATTTTACCAAAGTCAAATTAAGACACATAAGAGCACATTCTTAGAGTGTGAGTCATAATCCTTAGGAAATGACGATAATTGATTTACAACAAACCAGCTGTACTGAGAACTCAGCAACCCCAAGTGATTATAGCAGTTGTGCTTGGGTAAACCTGTGTGCACAACACGCTATTCTGGAACTTTTTATTTGTCAGATTGTAAAGTCCAAAGATAAAACACATGGTTAATGGAGAACTTTCAGCAAAAACTACTGGAGAATGATCTTGCTTAGGTAAACACTGGCTTAAACACGTTAATAAAAATGTCAGACACATTTAAAAATCACAGAGATGTATAAAGCTACCGTGTGTTTCTAAAAAGGAAGAAGTTGGCTTTTTTTTTTTTCTCTTTCATCTTACAGATTCTGCCTCGTTCAAGCTTTCTCCTTTTTAGAAAACTCTGGCATATGCAGTGGACTGTATCTGAAAATGACAGAGTGTGCGTCTCTGGTACAGTCTTGTCAATTACATGTGCCTTGTTTCATTAGCTACAGCTAATTATTAGCCACAGTGTTCTAGGCTATGAATTTAAATTGAGTAAAATGAGTGGTCATTTTTTATGATTTCCTTCTCGTCATTTCAAATTCATCAGACTATTTTTATTACATATGAAAATACTAAAAGTATAATAATCCAAATCTTTCGTCGCCTTATTCAGTAACTGAGTAAGTGTACGTATTAAAGGTGACAGAGATAGATGGGATTAACTCCTTTTTTTGTTTGACAGCTTTTGCCCACAACATATGTTCAGTGCTATCAGGGTTATTACAGAGAACACGAACTAATCAGGTGGACAGTTTCACAAACAGTGCCTAGAACACATGGTGTCCTCCCAGTGTTAACAAGGAATGTCCCAATCACTTGCAAACATGGTCAAATAATGTGAAGATTTGTCATTTTTATTGTGGTTCTTAAAACTGTCATTAAAATAATCATGCTGTCTATGAGCTTCTGGATTGGAAAGTGAGACGCTAGGCCTTGACCTTATTTGTTGTTGAGTCATGAAAGGGGAAAAAATTATGGGCTCTGTAATATCTCTCATATTTATTCAACCATCTACCTATTTCACCTTTAAAAATAATTTGTGGTTGAGGTTTATTTTTGAGGCTCAATTTAAGGGGAATTAATATCAGACACCATCTGATCACAAAGATCATTTAGGAATTCTAATTCTAAGGTATTTGATGATTTTGCTCATCTAATTTTATAAGCATTGAAGTTTACTTGAAAACTGTCTCTAGTCTCCCATGCAGTAGCACATCTATAAATGTGTGGGTATGTGTATTCTTCTTGTCTCATTTTTAATTATCACATATTTTCTGTAAATATGTCACTGAAAGTGGTCTCCTGGACAACTAACTGAAGAACATCATTCTTTGCTTGGGAAGAAAATCAGTATGGAAAAATTATAGCTAAATGTCGAGTTAAATGAAGTATTCTCGGAAATTACACAGAGAATGTTGCTGGAAAAAGAACTCAGAATTATAAGATTTCCAAGTAAAGAGTCCCATTAAGAAACTGGAGCAGTATGTAAGGGCAACAGCCAAATAGTAAGCCCTCTGGGCTCAGCATTTAATTCCACTGACTTCCCTCAGGTTTTAAAAAAGAAGAGATTTCTCTATTAAAAGTGTGTATCCTCAGGCTTATAGCTTTCTCTCACATTATTTTTTCCTCCACTTAGCCTTCTTCCCTCAACCTGTTTATCATACTCAGCGCCACAGGTCATCATTACTGAAGTATGAAAAAAATCTTAAAAATTAGAATTATATGAATTTGAAGTTAAAATAAATACTATCACATCACCCAATTAGCTTGGACAAAGTTTATAATACATGGTCTTCCCAGATAAAACAGAATACTACTCAAAAGTACAGGTTTTGGAGACACAGGCGCTATTTTGGAAATGTTGACTATAATAATACTTCATAGATGTGTGAATTTGGGCAACTCATTTAACTGTAATGAGCCTCAATTTTCTCATCAGGAAAACATAGTTAAAAAGACCTATTAAATAGGGTTTTTAAGAGGACTAGAACAAAACCCATTTTGGCAAAGCATTTTGGAGAGTGGCTGACACACAGAAAGTGCTTAGTTAAGTGGCCTCCATTCTATTCATGAGACAATATTCTTGGTTACTTCTATGTTGAGTTTTCAGGCCAAGCTCTGGGCTCCAACCTTGGGGGAAACTGTTCCTATTAGTTCTCTGTATTTCCATCAACTAGGTTAAGTTTCTTTTTCATCTTCTTAATAAGAAATACTGACCTTCTCTTTCTGGGACATTTCTTCTCTTCAACTGGTATCAATCACTTGAATAGAGAACTACTTCAACCCTCTACCATTTTCCCCAGCCCCGTTTCAAATTACCAACATAACTGCATTCAAATTCATACTTGCCCACCACAGAGAAGAGGTATCCCTTCCCTTGGTGGGTAGTAACTTTCTCAAACTATCTTATGGACCCTACTTTATCCCACTTCTAAAGTTATCTCACTCCTTCAATTATCTTTTCCCCTTTATCTAGATTGTCTTTTATCTCCATCAGTCTATGTTTCAATGTATACCATCTTAAGAAAAAAAAAAAATCCTCCTTCAACCCAAAACTTCCTTTCTTTTTTCCATTCATATTTAAGAGTCTTGAAAGTAAACACCCTGCTGTTCCTATTTATTCATTTTATTCATTCATTAAGTATTAAAACCTTGCTTTTGACCCTACCACTCCATTGAAAACATTGTTCCCCTGATCAACAATGAACTCTTATTTATAAAGCCCAGGGGGCACTTCGCAGTCTTTATTCGTAGCATTTGAAAATGTTGATCATCCCCTCCTGGAAGTTCTCCTCTCTGAGTTTCTAACAGCATCACTCTTCCTAGTTCTCCTCCTTCCTCTCTGGCTGTGTATTAAAATCCATGAGATCTTCTGACTGTTTCTACATCTTAATTATTCTATCTTTAGTTCTCTTTCATTCAATAAAAGAACATCCGTTGGTCTGATATACACCCTGATCAAGTAGGATTTATCCCTGGGATGCAAGAATGCTTCAATATATGCAATCAATAAATGTGATATACCACATTAATAGAATGAAAGATATAAAAATATGATTATCTCATTAGGTGCAGAAAAAAACAAACTTCCTCTCATGATAAACACTCTCAATAAATTAAGTAAAGAAGAATCATTTAACAACATAATAAAAGAATAATAGGACAAATTCACAGCTATCTCATACTCAACATCATAAGCCTGAAAGTTTTTCTTCTAAGATGAAAAACAAGGAAAGGATTCCCACTCTCACCACTACTATCCAACATAGTACCAGAAGTCCTAGCCAAAGCAATCAGACAAGAAAGAGGAATAAAAGACATTCAAAGCAAAAGGAGTTTTCAGGTGACATGATCTTATATACAGAAAATTATAAACACTCCACCAAAAACTATTAGAACTAACCAACAAATTCAGTAAAGTTGCAGGATATAAAACCAACAAACAGAAATCAGTTGCATTTCCATATTCTAACAACAAAATATGTGAAAAAAATAAAGAAAATAATCCCATTCAAATAGCATAAAAAACAGTAAAGTACTCAGGAATAAATTTAACTGAGGAACTGAAAGATCTATACACTGAAAACTGTAAGATTTGGATGAAAGACACTGAAGAAGACACAAATAAATAAAAAGATATTCTGTGTTCATGGATCCAGAGAATTAATATTAAAATGTCCATTCCACATTAAGCAATCTACAGATTCATTGCCATTTGCAACAACATTGACAGATCTTGAGGACACAATTCTAAATGTAATAAATCAGAGAAAGACAAATACGGTTTGATACCACTTATTTGTGGAAACTAAAAAAAACAAACTCATAGAAACAAAGAGTAAAATGGAGATGCTAGTTAAAGGGTACAGATTCCCAGTTATAAGATAAATAAGTTCTGGGGATCTAATGTACTGCATGATAACTATGGTTAACCATACTGTATTATATACTTGAAAGTTGTTAAGAGAGTCAATCTTAAATGTTCTCTCCTCACAAATGAAATGGTAATTATGTAAGGTGATGGAGGTGTTAACTAACCTTACTGCAGTAATCATTTTACAATATACAAATATATCAAATCATATTATATAACTTAAACATAAACAATGTTATGTGTCACTTATATCCCAAAAAAGCTGAAAAGAAAATGAACCATTTTTCCTTTGAGATATGGAAATAACAGGCATTTTGTTTAGATCAATTTGTTCTAAAAGGCAAGTATGCATTTTTTTCTTTATGTGAGGCCATTCTTTATGTAGACCTGAGATCTACAGTTAATCAGTACAAATTGTCATCATTTTCTAAATTATAGCTAAATGACTACATTCTTTTATATATTTATGGTGACTTTAAAATGACATGTTTGATTTTTAAAGATCTATCCTTTTTACATAATCATAGAAAAAAGTCTTTCATTTTGCCAAATAAAGAGGTCATTCTTGATACTACTTAATTAATTATGGCTGTTCTTCGTGTGTGTGTGCGCGTGTGCGTGTGTGTAAATATACAGATATACATAACATGGAGAACGGCAAAAAAATTACAATACAATTGAGAGAAAGGTAAAAATTGTGTAAATATCATATATGTTGTCTACTCAACGTTCCCCCAAAAGTTGGATGTTTGCTTTATCCTTCATCCATCACAAATTGCCCAATTTCACTATATCATTTAGACTTTTTCCCTACAACTAAGAGAAATATACTACATGGAAATCATAGCTTAAAATTTATTGTATTGTCCAAAGAGTAAAACTACCTTCAGAGGTGTTACCTCTACCATTGCTCTAAATAGCCCTTCAAGATACTTCACAAAGGTATTACCTGTGTTTTATAATCATAGCATACTATAAATTACAGCAGACATATTTTTTGGTCAAGGTCATGAGACTAGAGAGTGTTTCATGGGTAAGCCTTTTCAGATATAACTTAGTTTTGCAATTTCCACTAAAATAAATTAAAAGATCATAGTTCGGCAAAATCATAAACTAAATTATTTAGCCATAAGAAACTTAATACATATTATAACTTGAAAATCTATTCTTTTTTCCTGGAAGAGTATGCCATAGCAGCATGACATATGAATATTTTCAAAATATATTTTAACCTCTAAACTAAAAACTGGGCAAAGAATATATATAGCAATTAATAAAGGAATATAAATAGCTTACTAGCGTTAGAAAAATAATCAACTTCACAAAATAATCAAAGAAATGCCAATCTAAATCTAAAGAGCCAACATGTTGCTAAGATTTGGGGAAATATGCAATCCTATACAAGACTGATGTAATTTAAATTGGTAAGAACTTTCATGCAGAGGAATTTGACAATAATTCAAAGAAAAGCATAACATGTATTCTTTTTGATTCTGAAATGCAGCATATTAGAATCGATCCCAAGAAAAACAATCATATGTTTGCAAAATTTTACTTTCAAATAGTTTCAGTCAAATTAGTTTCAAGTAATATAGCATTACACCCATTTAAAAAAATGTTACAGGAGAATAAATAATGCCACTGGAAACATTCATGGTATGTTTTTAGGGTAAAAAGGAAGACTGAAATTGTATGTGTAATATGGTACTAGTATGGAGGCAATATTCCATTTGTTCATCTATAAAGTAGAGTGAAACATCCAAATTTGCAGGGCTTTTGCAAGACTTCAATGAGATAATCCATATTAAGCTTTTAGCACAATCCATGAGCATTGTAAGTATTCAGGATATGTTACTTATTATCATAATTCTTATTATATAATGTGTACATTTTGTGTGATATTTTATATGTATATAATATTTATACAGTAAATCAAATATGTTTATGACCAGACATTCATCAAAATTTTTCAAGGGACAGCTTCTCAGTGGTGGGATTGTAAACAGTTATTTTGTATATTGCTGGATTTTTCTTCAGTGAATTAACATAATAATAAGAACAAAATAAAATTGCATAGGTCAGGTTAGGCTAGGCATTGCAGTAGTTACATCCAAATCCCAAAAGCTCAGGGACTTCTCACTTCTGCAGAGCCTGCATGCATCACAGGGCCCTCCAGGAAAGCAGATGCCAAGCAGTGATGACAGTCTACCTACATCATGAAGGTACATGTGCCTTCCAGTGCATCACAGAGGGGAAGTGAGCTGGAGAGCTCTCTGGGGATTTTTAAGGCCTCTGCCCAAGGTGATACAGGTCTCTTCTACTCCTAATCCACTGGTCAAACCAATTATTTGGCCCTTCCAATCTGCAAAAGGGCTGGAAAGCATGGGGAAACACATGGATATGGGACAAAAAATTAAATGGCTCTCCCACAAAAAGTGTAACCACATGAAAAGTAAATAACAGATTTTACTAAATTTCGAAGTACATTTCATGAGTTCACTTGGCAACTTTGATTTTTCTAATCTCCAAAGAGAACACGAATTTCAGCATCTCTTTAACTTTTTCCCTAGATAGGCCTTCCTTAACAGCTCCAAAGGAAGATACCCAAGTTAGTTAAACTGGCACCCAAGAGAGACTTTTCTAGGACTGGCCTCCCACTAACTTGTGGTATGACACCAAAATAGAAGTCAATAAACATCTCTGGCCTCAGTTTCCTTATCTGTGAGTGAGTGAATACTCTTCTTTCAAATGTCCTATCCAGCTAAAACTATGCTGCCTTCTTAAATCAACACTCCTGTCAGCTGACAGCTTTGTTTTTACTCTGAGTTCAAATTATTTAAGCCATCACATTGTTTCACTGGTAATATTAAGTGTCATAAACCTAAATTAACCGTCATGTGATATTTATTTTTGTAGCTTTCTCGAGGAATTCTTGGTACCATAAAGACAAATACATCCACAGGATGAATTACAATTCCATGTCAACCTAGCGAATCATGCCTCTTAGAATGTGTGCGTGGCAGGAGCGTGTTTCAGTAGCTGATACTTAGAGATACCTTCCAAGACAAATATGGCTGTAGTCATTCTAGAGACAGAGATGAGACTTACCCAAGTTCACAGTTAGTAATCATACTAGGTTTCGAACTAACTCAGGTTCTCAATGTTCTTTTCATACACAACCTTCCCACAACAAAGCTGGGGCTACAGAGGACCCACACTTTTACTTTTACCCTCTCAGGGTTCTTTTTGGTTGGACCTGAGAATTAAATCGACATAAGACAGGTCCGTATGACCTGTCAACAGGAGAAAAGCACACAAATGTATTTAATACAAGCTTTACTTGACATCAGAGGCTTCATAAGGAATTGAGGCCCAAAGACATGGCAAAACCTACTTGCTTATAGATTAGGTTGAACAAGGAAACACAACTCAACTATGTGGATAAGCTACAGGAAGATAACAATTATTTTAACAAGTTCTTTTGTATAAAATGCTCTCGGTCTCAACTTCTTGTCCTTGATCATTAGAATGTTATTTGCTTTCTGGTACATGGAAGGCATCTGTCATATAGGAACTTCATCTTCTGCTTTTAAGAAGAAGGAGGGAGTTGTTTTTCTTTTATTTGCTGTTTTTCCAGTGCCTTTAACTCAAAATAATCAGTAAGCCAGATTGACATATTTGGGGGTGGCATGTTCCGAACTCCTTGTGGACCAGGTCAGGACAGCTGTTTCATTTTAATTAAAACAGAGATTTGGGAGTTCATTTAACCGTTCTGGGAAAAACAGCCATGTTACTGCAGACAGTCTCACTCAGAAAAAAACTAAGAAAAATGCAATGTGGGAGTAACTGCAAAGGGAAAAAGTAACAATTCCTGCTCCTCCAGTTTATTTTACTTTTCAGCAAATGGGTTTATTATAAAAAGTGCAGTATTATATATATCTTCTCCAGGAACAGTGGCCGTTATCGATATCACTTGCTCTCACAAGCAATTAGTGCTTAGCATCTTAAGACCCATTTGAAGGAATGAAATCATGTAGGCTTTCCTCCAAATTCTCCCAGCATAACACAGTGTACTTTCTAGTAAACAGCTGAATTTTTACATAATAAATTCTAAGTATAGCTTTCTAATGTGAAATGTATGACTTCTGTCACTAAAGGCAGAGAGAAAAATTAAAACTAGGGAGGCATCATGCAAAGTTGTACCGCTCTTAAACATATAAAAAAGCAAAGCCATCCACTAATTAAATGAAAAATATCCTCCTCTGAGGGAAAGCAGATTGTAATATTGGCAAAGACTCCTATGTTAAATAATTATGGGATGTCACATAACATCACTGTTTTTGGAATGTTGAAAATCATACTCCTAGATACCCTCCTTTACATTTGGATAGAACTAATGTTCATATCATAAATAGCTCTGGGTTTAAGCGTGGTAGATAAGGGTAAGAAATACCTGGTAAACATTATTTTTGACACCTCCAAAAGCACATACCATGGAAGAAGACTTTTTTTTTAAGCTACCTGTTCCTGTGAGTCAGGACACAGACTATGAAATGCACACTGCGGTCAGCGTCAATGAGGGGGTTACCTGCTAACAAAGCAGGTGTTCTCCAGTAAATTATAAAGGGTTATGTCTAAACATCAGTCCTTACACTATTTTATTGTTTTAGACAACAATATACACCTTCTGATATTAGTTTTGAACAAATGATGAAATTCAGAAGATGATAAAACCAAAGCCATTTAATCTACATTGTTTAGGAACTATGCAAAGCAACAACTGACAGCAGCAATTAAGAGTGACACTTAAGAGTGTTTGAGATGAGCAGTAAATGATGAAAGCATTTCTTCATGATCATGATCATTCTGGTACCATTTCCATAATTTCAGTCGGTTGGATCAAGTGATGTGGATCAGCAATACAGTTGCATCTAACATGGTTTCAACGTGTAAGTTAAGTGTTAGAGCAAAACCTTTAATTTAATATGTAAGATAACAAGGTTCCTTAAGAAGATTGATCTGTGATGTAAATGTTTCAGTCATCTAGGGTTTGAATCCCAAGAATCCCAATATGAGCAATTTTCTCCACTTATCAGTGATGGAAATTAATAATAGTTTTGGGCAATATACAAACTACATTCGGCACATGAAGGAGTATGTTTCTAAGTGGTCTGTAACTGAGAAGTAAATCGAGAATCCATTTGCTGCTATTTTTCAAGTTAATAATATTCAACTTTCCATGTTTTTAATGTGGTATGAATGCTGAACTTAGTATCTTTAGTGAGAAATCTCTTCATAATTTCAGATTAATGGCTTAATCTAAAAATATACATAAATGCCTTATAGAGTCACGATGCCTTTGCTGACAGTCTCAATGGCCTAGGAAAATGAATCATAATTTTCTAAGTTAAAAGAAATAACTTAAGAAAAAACAACATCTGGATTTGGGACTGAATCAAGCTATACATCATCAAGCAGAACATACATCAGTGAAAGCTTGCATATCATTTCATCCCTCTTCATGATTTATCACTTTTAAAGATTACATTTTATTTCACTAAATTGTGATAAACTTTGCTTTTCCCTGGACTTTATGTAAAACTGGGAGTCCCCATAACATATCAAAAACCCAAATTTGGAGAAAAAGAGAAATGCAAGTAGTTTGGTTGAAGTACTACAATGTGTCTTTGAGCTCTTTAAAAAAAGTGTTATTTTTAGCAAAACGTAGTGAAATGCCCTTTCTAACTCATCACTCTGGTGACTAACTTTCCACATTTAACGTGTTCACTCAATTCCCTGAGCTTGAGTTTACCAATTCTCTTAGATTCTTCTTGAAACTTCCATTCACCTCCTGATAAGCTTAACACAGTAATCAGAATCTGATTAATGTTTCTTTGTGGGGAAAAAACAAGGACAGCATGCTGCTCAAGGTGGCAGAATCATTCCTTGTGAGAAGATAGTCAGGTTTGAAAAGAAAAGAGAAAATAGCAGAATCTCCGTCTCTAGTCTATGAAGTATTTCCTCCCTGTGAATTAGCCCAAAGTATGTTCAATTTAATCTTTTCAAGGTGTGTTGACAATATGAATTATTTTAATGGTGAAAAGGAATACTTCCACAAAACATACCATTTCTAATTCAATAAACAGCCATTCGCAGAAAACAAGTTTTATCAAATCAAATAATCCTCACATGATCTAACAACCCCAAAAAGCAACACTGGGCATGTTATTATTAATGATGTTAATATATCAAAAGACCCTCCAGGCTGCTGCTGGAATAACGTTTTGTGACTACAGCTTCCATTTTTCTCCTACTAGGACAGCTAACTGAACTGTTTATGTAAGTCAATGCCAAGGAAGTGCTCATCTTATCACATTACCTTTTATTCTCGGACCTCACCAAATGGTCCCAGGGATTTTTTATAACGAAGAGGGATTTTCAACTGAAGCAGCCTACACCAATGACTCTGACTGGGAATACAAAGACCACAGCCACACAAACACCATAGGACCAACTACGCTGGATCACCACAACTTCCGTATTTTCAAAGAATATGTTCCCATTATAATAAGTGGACAATGAGTTGGATTTCTGGTGGTCAAATATATTCAACTTCCTTCTCAAGGAAAAAACAAAACAAAACAAAAAAAACCCCAAACACTTTGTTTTATTACTTGAAAAAGGAAACAGGAAAGAAAAAAGAAAAAATTGAACTAAAATTCATTTTCCTTATTTAACTTTCTTCTAACAGTCAAAACAAGTCGAAAGCTTTTCTGTTCAAAATGAGAATGCTTTTGGGGCGCCTGGGTGGCTCAGATGGTTAAGCATCTGCCTTCGGCTCGGGTCGTGATCCCAGGGTCCTGGGATGGAGCCCCACATCGGGCTCCTGGCTCTGCGGGGAGTCTGCTTCTCCTTCTCCCTCTGCCTCTCCCACTGCTCATGCTCTCTCTCTCTCTGTATCTGTGTCTCAAATGAATAAATAAAATCTTTAAAAAAAAAAAAAAAAATGAGAATGCTTTTGCTCCTAATACTGAGAGGGATTTTCTTGCTCTTTTTTTCCCTCCTCCCTTTACAGGACACTGACTCTGGGCCACTTCTCAGCTTCTGCTTGGTGTGCTCAGGCAATGACCTACACAAATCCAAGGTTAGGCTAGCAGGCTGGACAGAGGCTGAACTCCTACCCAACCACGTAACGGGATTCCCCATTGCTTCATACAACCCCAGGCCATTCCATCTGGCCCCGCTCAGAGTTACATTCTTTCAGATCAACATAATCTGTTTCTAGGACTTTTATTTTCTTGTATCTTAACCTTCTCTCCTCTTGACTTTGACACAGAGTTACAACCTTCACTCACTGCTTATTCTCTTCCCATCCTCAGAAGAAAGCAGTAGAGCCCCCCCAGATTCCAGAGCTGAAAGAGAGGACAGAAGAAAAGGGAACAGGCAGGATCCCACTTAGCCCTTAAAGCCCATGCGGTGTTCACAAGACAAAGAGGATGCAAGTCTCTTGCTACTAGCAGGCGTCCCTTCCCTCAGGCATTTTGGCAAAAAAAAAATGAAGAAATAAATAGACTATGAAAAATCTTTGTGGAGGAGAGGAAGTGAGGAAAATCTTTTGCATTTGTGTTATCCACATATTTCATGGCAATTGATTTGGCTTTGTCCCTGAAAAAGCTTTCTGTATAGCAGACATGAAGCTTTTGGTGTTTTCTTTGTTCAAGGTTAACTTTTTACAAGTCTGATTTCCTCCCACTCACCTAGCTCTGCCACAGGCTTTGGCATATAAAGCATTCCAGAGCAAAATAAAATGAAATGAAATAAAGCTTCCATTGTCTGCTCCCAAGCTTGCCTTATTGGCATTTTAAAGCAGTATTCAACTCTTCTATACATGTAATTTTCCATCAGTTATTCTGCCCCAGGGTAGAACACCAAGTGCAGAGGAAAGAAAGGGGAAAAGCCTGCCTGCAATCATCTCTACCAATATCAGTCAAGGTGCACTTATGAGCGCCCCTTCCTCCTTATACTGTGAGTACTTTTTTTTCTCCTTCTGCAAACCTGACATGAAGCCAAAAACTCCCAGTGAGGAAATATTTTCGTTTAAACTGTGCAAAGGTCAGACAAAAATGTGCTAAGGGCATTTTATTTTTCAACGCATATTAATCTCAGTTTTGCTCCCCCACAGAGACTCTTGAAAAGCAGTGGGAGTCAGTGCAGTGCCTTAATGCGGATTCCTGGCAGGCACAGTTCAAGGTTCTGCGGGGCTGCAATGACTCGGGGGGCCAAGGATGGAATCGCACAGCTCCCAGACCTTAACTAGCTTCCTTGTTGCTATCTCCCTCTTAAGGTGTACTCTCAATTTGGAAGGAATCTGTTAAGTGGTTAAGTTTCAGTTAGAAGCTACCTCTAATGTTAGCCCAGTATGAATGCTCCAAAACAACTCTATAGTTTGTATCAGTGACACCAGATGAAAATTAATGAACATAAGAATGATGGATGAAATGTCCAGGGAAGATGATGTCTATGGTTTTTTTTAAAAAAAAAAAAAAGAAACACCTTTTTAAAGCCATTTTCTCTTTCTTTTCTGGGATAAGAACAAGGATGTGCCATAATCTTTTGACAAAAATGCCACTAATTGTGGCATTTTCTGTTTTTCGTGCTTGCCTCAGATACATCTTACTAAAAAGCTTCTAAAGATATCCTTACTTTCCTAATTACAGCAAAAATCTACTTGGCGTTTTCCATATCAGACCTATTACTGTGTCTTCTCTGTTTTACCTTTATTATATGAAGGGTTCTTTCATTTAAAACCAGTTAGTTCCTTTATTATGGGCAAAAGGGAATTTGGTTATACACTCCAGTGATTAAAAGTACCAAACCCAAAGAACAGTCTCCAATCACCACTGGTTGAACATGTGTCCTGGGCAGAAATCAAACAATAAAGGACTTAAGCAAATTAAAAGGTTGTGCAGGTATTTGACAACAGAAGAATCACTTCAGTGCTGCTACAAAACAGTTTGTTTGCAATGTATTTTTAACCAAACACTCTCCCAACACCCTCCAGCTACTTCAAGCAAATCCACCCACGTGGTGCTGGGAGTGGGGTAGGGACAGACGCTAGTATTAAGATGCACACACACTTATGTGGCCACTAAAGACTCAAGATACATTTGTACAAGAATTCTGCTTTCTGTGAGCTACATTCTCATAGAGAAAATGGAAATCCGTTTTAGTGCTTTGAGGTTATGCTATTTTCACATCACATGCAAAGCTGCTTTTTCAAAATCTTAGATAAAACTTTTCGATTAACAGCTACTGTGTACAGTCTAGCCCTAAGGCAAAGAAGGATGGGAAGATTAGGATTTCTTTTTTATTTAAATCTTGCTGTTAAATCATGGAAGCCAACTGAGCTCTAGGGGGAAAAGTCAGGAAACAGTAGAGCAAGAAAAGTAAGCACTTTAAATTGATATCCCTTCAAAAATTTCCCTAAACCTGCTTTTATCAGACATCAAAAGTAGTTGAAGTACATTTACTAAGTTGTTTTTATTCTAGTATTTGGAGTATACTGAAGTCTTTCAAATGGCAGTTGAATCAAAGATACTTAAAGTAAGTTGCCAGGGTGCATATTTGAAAAAGAAAAAAGGCTTCTGAAATAACGTAAGTAATGTTGAACTATTACACATCACTTCTACTTTATCTTAAAAAACACTTTAAATTCACAGCTCAATTTTGTCCCTAGGACAAAAACATGAAATGCTATTTATTATCTGTGGATTTTAAGTTTTGATTACGTCCTTATAGAAGAAATTTCGTATTTCATTATCATTATCAGCTATAGCAATAAATACATATTGAGAAATGATGGTTTTCTAAATTCTTTTCTTGCCTTCTAAGTGCTAATATTTAAAAAGGAAAAAAATACATAAGTGAGACTAGTCTTCCCTAGTTAAAATGAAATGTTCAAGTGTGACATGTTACATAGACAGGCTTCTTTCCATGCTTCCCACCCTCCAGAACTGGAAATGACTTTGTAGAAGAGCAAGATCTGAAATCTACCATGATTTCTTTTTTAAATGACTCCCTTTTTTGTTATAACATTTAATTTATAAAGAAAGATGATGCTTGCTATCTTAGAATAAATTGTATCTTTCAATATTTATTTATGTATGTATTTATTTATGCCTTTCAAGGTTAAAGTTTAAGAATTGATTCATGATCTTTAGAAGTCAGAGATTTGTAAGAAAAATACAAAATTTTAAGCAAACCTCATGCATTGAAACAATTAGCTTAAATAATCTTGAATTATTGCTATTGTTATCAACATAATACCAGGTTATCTTTTTTTTTTTGCTATCTTTAATTTTTAATGTTGAATGAATGTGTCCAATGACTAGAATAACAGGAGTTTTTTGAACCGTAGATATGGAAACTTTTTTCTATCCATCTCTATCAACAGAAACCAGAAGTGATTTTAGCATGTACAATTTTTTATGTAGCACAAGGATTTTCCCCAATGTTTTGCAGCAGACCGCTAAGTTGCTTGACCTGCCTGAATGTGTCTCACTTGGCTAGAGATGGCCTGTCCAATCCATCACATACTGATTGGAATAGATGACTGAGTTGATGGAGCACCAGGATTAGGCCCACCTTTCTGCAAGAGACTCTGTAATCATGATGAGAGGTTATCGTTGCCTGTGAGCTCAAAAGAGACAAACCACACGGCAAGCAAGGATCAACTCGAGCTTTTTGTTATGCAACAGATACTGAAAAACAATACTACTCCGGACCTGTGCCACCAAGCCCAGTGAACATCAGAATGGTATTTTAGCCTCATAAAAAGTACAGTCAGAACATATTAACAAAAATAATAAATTTACTTGGAAGGCTTCCAAATAAATTGTATCTCTTCTTGAAATGATGGGTCTCCTTAATTGAAATTCAATGTTTTATTTCTGGCTTCGCACAGAGAACATGGTATCTTTTAAGGCAATATTCTAATTTGATTTAAAATATAAATTATATTATTCTACTCACAAAAAATAAATACATAAATATGGGAAAGTATATTATATAATTATATAATTATGTGAATTTGGGCTTGGGAAAACCAATATTCTTGGGAGTTCACTGGGTTAAAAAAACAATGACAGAAGCTTTTCATAAAACCAGGCTTCTTGAATGTTTTAATACAGGATGCAGATATAGTTCCCTTTAAGGATATATTGCTTGTATAAACTGTACCAACACTAAAATGCATGACATGGAGGATTTAAAATACACTTTCACTGAGTTATCTATCATTAATGTGGCATTTTTTTTCCTTTGACCTCTACTAAACTGATGTATCTGTTTTCTTTCAGTTCATAAATGAAGCAGGACCACTTTTTAAAATAAATTCAGTTATACAGCAAGCCCTGTGTACCCTAATTAAATAGGTGAAATATGATACGTTTATATAGACATCTGATCTCTGAAAGGTATAGAGCATTACTAGTAAGTAACATCTCCTTGCCCAGTGTATTCTGATGACAGAAAAGCAAAGACGTTATTTTCCATACTGTCAGAATCACGGCATACACTAATAGAAAAGGTTCTCCTAAGCACAGGATTACATAACTGCATTTACCTTTAAGACAAGAACCCTGATTTTCCTACTCATTCAAAGAACATCCACTTTTCTTGTGGAGTAGAAATCTGAGAGATTTGAGCATTATAAAAATGAAATATATTTTTTACAATCACCCATGGTCTGCAATTTCTAAATTTTAACATCTTGACATCATGGATAATGTGAAGTATAATAAACAGTACCTAGTTTGGAGTCTGTTAAATATATTCTAGGAGCTTTACATATATGTTTTCAAAATTATTCTTCCTAAAGTTTTTTTTTGAGGTAGACACATTATCTTTATTTCATAAATTGGGCAAACGAGGCTCAGAACACTTGTCTACAATCACAACTGATACAAAGGAGCCACAATTCAACCCCAAATCAGTGCAATTGAATTTAATTGGAAGAAAAGAGCCAGATTAGAAAAGTTACAGTGGTTCTCCTCAATGCACTCAGAGCCACTGCTTTCGTATGTGGCTATATGTGACTGTCCAATAGGCATTATTGAAAAAAAGAGAATAACATTATCCTTAGCTAAAGTTCTGGTCCTGCCCCACTTTGTACATATCCTACTATATTGTGACTGACTTCATGTTAATTGCCCCCTTAAAACCTAAGACTAAACTATGCTTTTCAAAAGACTGGGGTTATGTCTTATTCATTTTTGTATCTCCAGCACCTAACCGAATGCCTGGTTTACAGAAAAAAAAAAAAGTTATACAAGTACATAAATGATTCATTGCATAAAAAATGACTGCTTCATCTTAGAAGACTGCAAAAGAGAACCTCAACAAAAATCCAATCCAAAGTTATGTATAAATATTCTGTTTATTTTTATAATAAAAATCCAATTTTATTTCTATAGCTATTAATAAGAAATCAGCCACAGACCAGTGACCACAGTGCTTGTTGGCTTGCCAGGTTTACTCAGCTCTCCTCTGTTCTTGCCAGGTATATGTCACCTCTACTCTGATATACACGCCAAGTAGTGTTCTATCACTGAATTTTGTTTCCTGGGATTATCTCTGAAGAATATAACTGAAACAACAATCATTTAAGGACCTTCATGGGTTCAAGAATTCATTTATTCACTCACTTCACACACACATATTTACTGGATACTCCCTGGGTAACAGGTGCTAAGGATACAAATACAAATAAACTATGGCACTTACTAATTATAAGCTCACAGTTTAACCACTGGTTGTCAAAAGATAAGGGAAGATTAGGATATTCTAGGAAAGAAGTTAATGACATTTATGGCTACCCTCACAGGTGGGTACAGGAGCCTGACTGATAGGTGTGGACACGTCCCAACATGGATGGGACGACACTGTCTGCTATTTGTATGAACTAGTCCAGGCCATACTCCAATGCTTGATGCCTGTCTGCTCCTTCTGCTTCTTACCTTGCTTTCCTCTAGATTTCAAAACTTTAATTTCTCTTAGACCAGCTTCTGATTCTGTCAACTCTCATTACTGATGTCTCTGCAATTCTACTGTGTCAAAATCTCCTTGATTATGGATAAAAACTGGCCCATTACCATGCAAGTCAGAAGCGTGTACAACACTCTGCTGGACAAAGTCTTTGTTCAAGTCCATGTAAAAGGCAGCAGATCTCAACTGGTCTTAGATAAGCCATGTACTTTTCTGGACCTTCGTTTCATTATCTTAAAAATCATTTGTTCCAACTCTTTGCTCAAATGTTACCTTTTCAATAAGCCTTATCCTGAACACTATATTCAGAAAGGCAAACTGTCCTTGCCCTCCCCTCTCGACACACACACTCCAGATTCCCCTTACCTTGCTTTATTTTTGAAAAAAAGTTTCCCTAGCACCTATTATCTTTTAGCATTCAATACTCAATAGAATTTACTTACATATTATGATGTACTAAAGAATTTATCCTTGCCCAAAGAGAGATCTGGCCTTTGGCCTCAGTTCCTGGGAAATAATCTCTAAACCCTTGAGTATCCTGCCTAATAAGTGTCTTTGTTTACCTGGGGTCTCTGTGCCATGCCAGAAAGTATAACAATGTGATTTACAGTGGGGACTTTGAGTCACACAGTACCAGTTCAGTCTCTATAGGGGCCAGAGACTGAGGTGAGCCATGTGGGCAGTTGACCATGTCTACGTGATGGAACTCCCTTAAAGACTCTGAACACCAAGTCTCAAATGAGCTTCCCTGGTTGGAAATACTCTGTGCTTATTACTACAGATCACTGCCAGGAGGAGTTAACCCTGTCCACTGTCCACTGGGAGAGGCAACTAGAAGGTCCACATATAGAACCCTCCTGGACTCTGCCCAATGCATCATCTTCCCTTGGCTGATTTTAATTTTTTTTAAAGATTTTATATATTTATTTATTTGAGAGAGAGAGAGAGGGGGCAGAAGTAGAAGGAGTGGCAGAGGGTGAGGGAGAGCAGGGAGCCTGACACAGGTCTCAATCCCAGGACCCTGGGATCATGACCTCAGTCGAAGGCAGATGCTTAACCCACTGAACCACCCAAGGTGCCCCCCCCTTGGCTAATTTAAATCTGTAATGAACCATAACCATGAGTATAACAGCTTTCAGTGAGTTCTGTGAGCTCTTCTAGTGACTTATCAAATCTGAGGGTATCATGATTCCCCCAAACCTGCAATTGGCGTCAGAGGTGAGGGTGGTCTTGTGAACTGCTCTCTCACGTTACAGTGAAGTTCATGTGTTATGATCAGTGCCCCTCACTAGAATGTAAACTACATAAAGGCAGGGATCTTTGTATGTTTTGTTCACTCGTCTACCCAAACAATTAGAAGAGGGCTTGCAGAGAATAGTTGCTCTACAAATATTTGTTGAATGCCTGAATTGAATGTATTGTACCAGCTGACTTCTGCCCTTTTACTCTATTATTAAATGACACAGAATTTTATGATACTGGCACATTACATCATCCAGTTTCCCATTTGAATCTTATTTTAAAGTAGAGAAATGCAAAATGGATAAGAGACTTCTTCAAATATTTTTGGAGAATGTAGGCAGTTATAAAGAAGGCTTCTGAATTTTCCAATATTTATAGAAGCTGGACAAAAACAGTGGGCTTGAGAGAAGGCTTAATGCTCTTCGAATCACCTTTGTCTGACTTGTTGCTAGGTCAATCTTTTTCCACATCTGGATCATAATGAATGAGCATAAATAAATACATAATTGTCAATAGGCAGAAAGATCTGCAAAACGAGAATCAGAGAAAAGTAAGCAGGCATAGGCAGGACCATGTCACCCCAGCACCTAAACAAATGTTACTACCCAGAGAGACCACCGAGAATTTTTCCCAAGGAAGGCAGATGCTTTGGACCTTTTGATAGTTTTAAATTGCCTTTCTTTGTGCAGGGATTTAGCTAAGCAGCTCTATAGAATTTCAAAAGAGGAAATGTGAACTTAAAGCCCAAATCAAAGATGCTTCACTTGTCTTGGTCTATTGATTTCATATGTTCATAGAAAGGAGATTTTTTTTAAAGCTGTTAATCTTGTTCATATTACATCAATAGTGTAAAGGCTGAGAGAGCACCAGGGATGTTTAGAAGCCAATTCTATGACTTCTAAATTACTCTGCCTTATAAAATGTCATAACATGCGTGCTTCTATGTGACCCCTGACCTCACCACTGCTGAGTCCATCTGTTTTCAGGTACATTTAAAACAATTTCCAAACATCTATGCTCTCAATAATAATTTTAATGAGTTACTTAGATAGCTTATAGAGATGGAAGCATTCTAATTTGGCTTTTGCCACTATCTACGCATGACTATGGTCCACAACTACCAACAGTGCATCTTTCTCTCATCTGACACATACCTACTCATACTTTGTGTTCCACTTCTTTGGTAATAATACTAATTTACACCTTATCAGTGATGCTAAAATATATATATATATATATATATATATATATATATATATATATACTTTTTTTAAAAAGTCAACTTTCTATCTCATTATTCCTAGCCAATAAAAATCCTTCTGATTTTATCTTCTAATATTCCTTCTATTTCCATGCCCTCTACTCAATTTACACTGCCATTGTATTTTCTCTGGAAATCTTTCATTCACATCTGCCTGGATTATTGCCACAGAGTCACATCATTGTGACACAGATGTTTTGAGCCTGGTCCTTTCAATGTAGCTATTTTGGCAGCTGTCAAGTTCTACTGTTACCACTCAGATATGGAGGTTTGGACATAAAACATTTTAGGTCTTCTCAGTAAACACAATTAGCCAACAAGTGGAAATCGACTCGCAACAAGAGATGCAATGGCTAGGAACATAGCACACAGCACTCTGGCAGAAATGTGGCATACCCAACCATAGGAGACTACTGAAATAACTGGTTATCCTGATACTCCTGAGCCCAACTGGAAGGCAACAAGGCAGGCAGTGGGCAATGAACCAGAAAATGAAGAAAGGACACGGTAACACAGCTGACAGGGCAATCAGCCATTTCTTCCACACCCGAAGATCTGCAAACCATTTTACCTGCCATTAAACCCAATGAGGCTTTGGAGACAGGCTGGGGGCATGGACTGCTAGATAATTCTCTGTTGAGGGCAGTTATTAACAATGCAGGTTGGGGGGAGGAGTTTTTCACTCGAAAAGAGTTCTGGTTGAAGTAAAGAAACTTCCAGAAGATCAAATGCAAAAATATACATGGAAAACTCGCTGGTGCACACTGCTTCTGGAGTGTCAGAAGATGGAGCCTTATGCAAAACACGGGGCTGCAGTATATTAGAGTAAAAATCCCAACTGTATTTAAAAGTCCTCTATTTTTCTTGTCAAGAAAGAACTATTGGACAATAGTGAAAGGTAAATACTACATAGACTTTAGTGAGAGATTTCCATAAAATGGAACTGCCTTCTAGAAATAAGACTTTATGTCAATAATTGGGATTTGTACGTTTAAGGACCTGAGGGCCATATTCCTTGCGCAGAAAAGAGAGGAAGCAGTCCTGAGTGAGCAGAGGGAGCAGCCCACAAAACAGCAGCAGCCCAAGAAAGCTTGGTCATGCCAAGAAAGAGTGGAGGCATCTAGAAAGCAGTCACTGAGGGGGTACAGGAGGTGGAGGTTAGTTTGCCAAGATCACAGTCATGTCATGAGGGGGTCAATGGTCCACTACATGGCCATTTCTACTCTAGAGCCCTTCTGCTTTCTCAATCACTACCTGGAAAATGAAGCATAGGCCCTCTCTGTACTTGCATTTTCCAATCTATCTGGAATTGCTGTTAATCTCAGTGCCAAGAGAGAGCCTAGGTGAGTGAAAGGCTCCCTTTCTCAAGAACCCTTGTCTGGGGCGCCTGGGTGGCTCAGTCGTTAAGCGTCTGCCTTCAGCTCAGGTCATGATCCCAGGGCCCTGGGATCGAGCCCCGCATCGGGCTCCCTGCTCAGCAGGAGGCCTGCTTCTCCCTCTCCCACTCCCCCTGCTTGTGTTCCTGCTCTCGCTGGGTCTCTGTCAAATAAATAAAATCTTTAAAAAAAAAAAAAAGAACCCTTGTCACCTATTCCCTGTTGAGTCTGCCTCTGACCCTCCAACTTCCCATAACCCAGGGAATCTATGGCACCTACAAGGGAAGGAAACCTTGCTCTGAGTTACCACATGTTTTCATAGCTTTGAGTTCCCTTGGGTCCTGTGATTTTGAAACCTAAACCTTCATTCCTCTTTTCAGCTGCAACAAACCTTTCCTAAGGCATGGATGTGGCAAGTTCTGGCTCCTCACCAAGTGGGAAATAGGTCAGGTTTATAGAAAATACAAAGAGAACGCGTGCCTGGGTGGCTCAGTCAGTTAAGCATCTGTCTTTGGCTCAGGTCATGATCTCAGGGTCCTGGGATCGAGTCCCACATCAGGCTCCTTGCTCAGCAGAGGAGTCTGTTTGTCCCTCTCTCTTTGCCCTCCCCCATGCTCGCTCTCTCTCTAAGTAAAATCTTAAAAAAAAAAAAGAAAAAAAGAAAGAAAGAAAATACAGAGAAAAGCCACCAGTTACTATTTCAAAAATATATCCCATCACAGTTAATGAACTCTTTCTGTCAAAGGGAAATTAAAGTACCTTTCCTATTATCATAAATTATCAGTAATTGTTATAATAAAAGAAAACTGGGGATAACTCAGCTGCCATTGAGAAAAAAAAGAATATGCACAGATTAGAAAGAAAGAGGCCTATATCATCTCATCGCACACCAAATTCTGTTATTTATTCATTCATTCCACAAATTGAGCACCTGAGTGCCTGCTCTGTATCAGGTTACAGAGTCTGAGGATACAGCAATGTGTAAAATAGACAAAATACTCCCTGCCCTCATAGAGCTCACATTATTGCAGTAGGAGACAAAAATTAAGCAATAAAAGTAAATGAAATGCAGTATAACAATGTTAAATATTATGGGGGAAAAAAGCAGGGAAGGGAAATAAAAAACTAAGAAATATTAAAGTTTTAAATAGGCAGCCAAAAAAAGGCTGCAACAAAAGTGAGGGAGACAGTCACATGGATTATAACAGTGATGACAACTCTGGGTCACAATTACTGATCATTTACTACTCAATTATGCATTGTGCTGTAATTCTTACATACCTTGTGTACTTTGTATGACCCAGTATTACTATTAATTCCATTTACAGATGAGAAAAAATTGAGAACACATTTTTAATTTCACAAAGCTAGCTCATGGCAGACTTTGTGAACACAATACAATCTGATATAAAGTCTCTGATCTTGACTGCAAAGCTCTGCATACAAATAGTAGTTATGCCACACAGATTCTAACAAATGTTCAGTCAATTCCTATATAGTGGTCCTTATACTATTCACTAACTTGCTTGAATTCAGATGACTGTGCTAAATGTCTTTATTGCTCTGTTGATTCACCTTTCAGTTTATACAAAGTTTACCTAAGATCAGTATCCCAAAAGTCCTTTATTTTGGCCTCCTATTCTTGCTATTTTTAACTTAATGTGTAACAAGGGCCTTGATTTAACCTGCTACTACCTACTATTCTGAGGGCCAGACAGCTCCTTGACCTCCTTGTAATGAAAGATAAGAAAAATGTAGCATCACTCTTTTACTCATACTGATCTGTTATAGCATAACTTCAGTTTATGATCAGAAGATTCCCTTTATGAATAAAGAGGCAATTATAGAAAGAACAAAGAGAAGAAAGTGGTCAAAGAACTAGATTTTTCCATATAGTGTAGGCAGCTAGCAATTTGACAAAAAACTGGAGGAAGTCAACACTGTCTATAAACAGGAAGTACTTTAACTATATTACAAACACCTAACATAGATTGTTGAATTGAATTCTATCCTTATTTGCTTCACATAGCCATGGCTTGGCTACCATCAATCCAAAACCTCTCTCTGGACCTGGGCTTCTCAATCTTGCCCTTATGGACATTTGGATCAGCTAATTCCCTATTCTGAGATCACTGTGCACAAGGAAGCGTGTTTACCAGCACCCCTGATATCTACTGACCAGATGCCAGTAACTCACCTCCTCTGACTCATGACAACAAAACGATCTCTGACATTGCCAAATGCCGCCTCACGGAAAAAATCTTCCTGGTTGAGAACCGCTGCTCTAGACTAAGAAAAGCACTGAGATTTGTAAACACAACAGTTTTGTGTGTGTGCGTGTGTGTGTGCATGTGACAAAAAGGCCTTAAAGATGGAAAAGTTTTTAAAATAAGTTCATCTGAAAGCTATAATGACAAAATGCTTAGAGAAAAATCCTGTCATCACCATGTTTGGCAAATGGGTGATTTTGCCAACCTTCATAGCAGCTTTTTCATGTGTTGTGTTAATTGCTATCAAACTAACCAGTCTAGAAGGGCAGGTCAATCATCAAATCCCCCGTTACCGTTAAAGTATTCATCCAGACTTATCCTGAACAGGAGTGTTGCTTGTCCACCAGCACTTACGTATAAAAACGCAGCAGGTAGGAGTAAGAGATTTATAAGACAGAGAGGAACTTCAGAGACCAAGTCCACTTCTTTTTTTTTTTTTTAAGATTTATTTTATGTATTTATTTTTTAGAGAGAGAGAAAGAGACAGCAAGCAAGAGGGGGGGGGGGGGGGGGGGGGGGGGGGGGGGCGCGGCGGGGAGAGTTACTAGGAGAGGAATTCAAGCCGACTCCGCACTGAGCATGGAGCCTGACACAGGGCTCGATCTCACAACACTGAGATCATAACCTGAGCCGAAATCAAAGTCAAACACTTAACCAACCGAGCTGCCAGGTGCCCCCAAGTCCACTTCCCATGGTTTACAGGACAAGACACTGAGGTCCAGAAAACAGAGTCTCAACACAATTTATTATGATAAACCTCAGTGATTCAGACACTAGCCTGAAATTTTACTAGCAATGTAAGTATAGAACAATACAGGCATTATTGAGTAAAATGTTAAAAGTATACTCTTCAGTCAATTTTCAAGGCTTTAAAAATTAAGTAAGAGAAACTAGGGAAAAAATTTAAAATGTTTTTCAAATCGAATGCACAAAAAATTAAAGATACTATCAATGTACCTTTTGCTTCAGAATTCAAAAATTTACATTTGTTTTCTCTTTATAATACATGATTACTTAATATCAACCAAATGGGAATGGTAGATTTCTATTAATCTGCCTTATCATACTTATAAACTACTACATAAATTACTTGGAACTTGAAAAAAATAAATTGTTAAAAAGTATTCTGACTATATTACAAACAACCTAAAATATACTGTTGAATTGAATGGGCTCAAAGTAGGAACAACCAGATTGCAGTAACCACTCCAGAATTCTGTTTTAACAAAGCTCACTCCTGAGACCAGTGCATGTTTCATTTTCACATATATTATTTTAGATCCTCACAAGTCAATAAATATGATGTACATAGTACATTAAATAGTCCGAAGTAGCAGGGCAGAAATTTGGACTTGATATATTTTAATTCAATCACTGCTTTCTCAGTCCTATTCCTTTTCATGTACAAATAGCCCAGAGACAGATCAGGCAATTCTACCTCCTAAGGAAATACCCAACCGAAGAATGAGTTACCAGTTTTTACTGTGTGTAGCCACTCCCAATCTCTGAGTGGTTCTTTTGAAATTTTCCTCCTTGATTGAAGAGTTATGCTACCCATATTAGGTCTGGTGAACATATGAAGATTATTTAGCATACACTGTCCTCAAGTTGGGAACTTTAACCACAATTCTGAGGCAACAGTAAAAATTCCATTCAAAACTCTATAACAAAAATATTAAAATTGTTCTGGTTTCAGGTAATGGCAGAGTAGCTTGTATCAGAAAACTCTCCTACCAAGAGCAACTTTAAATGCTATACAAAATATTACCCAACTATTGTTTGAAAGCACTGGAGACTAGGTTGTAACTACAGGTGTTAGGATACCTGAAAAAAGGGAACTATATAAGATGAGACCCAAATTTACATCCCTCCCCACCCCCTTGTGGGAAGTCTCCAGGTCTGCTGAGATAGGTAACAGAGCTGCTTCAGAACACACTAGTTTTACCAGGATGAGTAGTACAATGTCGGAGTTCAAGGCATCCAAAACAGAAGGAAATTAAAGGGGAAATCCTATAAAGAAGGGATCCACAGAGAAGATCCCAAAATCTGAGTACATACTCTGCTAAAATTATTAGCGGACTCTTGAACTGCACAGACCTGTAGAGAAATTCTAAGAGATCCAGGAAAAACAACAGCTGAGAGTTTAAAGAAACTAGCTGGTGATTTCAGAAGCTGCCCACTACTTGGGACACAGAGTTAGGAATTCAATCCGTCAGGGTGATATAAAGGCTTGATAAACACCTTGAGATATATACACTGAAATCCTATTAAGACTAAACTTATAAGTGAAGATCATATCCCAGAACTAAGGAATATATCCCAGTAGTAAAGGCAAAACTGAAATGAACAACATCTGTGACCAAGTGATCTACCAGTAACTTAACTGCCTGTCAAAACAAAATGTAGCATTCTTCAAAAAAAGATAAAGGAAAAATAACAGGTCTCTACAATGTATTATCCACAATGTCTATTAATCAACTATTATAAGACATGAAGAGAAACAAAAAATATTATAATAGTTAAAAGAATACATAATAGAAACAGATCTAGAGATGACCCATATTTTGAAATTAATAGGCAAAAACATTAAAACAACTGTGATACATCTGCTAAAGAAGGCATAGGAAAATGAGATATAAGAAGTGAAGAGATGAAAATTTAGGACAGAAATTAAAAATTTAAGAAAAAGAAAACAGTGGAAATCCTTGAACTGGAAAATAAAATATTTGAAATAAAAAATTCATTAGATATGATCAATAGCAGATTGGACACAAGAGGAAAAGAATCAATAAAGGTAGGATAATAGTAGTTATACAAATTGAAGCACAGTGAAAAAAAGCATTGAAAAGAAATAAAAAGTTCTCAATGGCTTATGGATAGTGACAAGTGATCTATCCTATGTGTAACTGAAGTCTCACAAAGAGGAAAGAGAGAATGAAGCAGAAAAACATATTTGAAGAAACATCAGCCAGGATTTTTCTATATATGACCAGAAGAGCAGACCACATATTTGGAGGAACTCATCAAAACCCAAAAACAAACACAGAGAAATGCAATTAAGCTCTTCATAGTCAAATTGTGGAAACCTAAAAAAAGACAAAAAACATAAAAGCCCTGGAAAGGAGAAACATTATATTCAAGAGAAACACAATAAGAATAATAACTGATGTCATCACAAATAATGGAAGCCAGTGAACAATGAAATGACACCTTTAAAGTTCTGGAAATAAAATAAAACTGTCAACAAGAATTTTGTATCTAGTGAAAATATCTTTGACAAAATGAAAGCAAAGTCCTTTTTCAGGTAACAGAAGGCTAAGAATTCATCAGCAGACTCCTAAGAGATGCTAAGAAAATGTGTCATGGTGAAGGGAAATATCGGATGAGAATTCATTTGAACAAAAATGAATCAAGAAAACAAGGAACAGCAAATATATGGGTAAACTTAAAAGACTACATTTCTTTATTTTTTAAAGAAAACGCACAAAACAAAGCTAACAATATGTTGTAGAGTTCATAGCATATATGACAACAGTGGATTAAAGAATGGGTGACAGTAAATAGAATTATTTTATTACAATATTCTTACATTATATGTGAGGAGGTAAAATATCCAACTAACTTGAAAAATTAAAGATAAATTGTAATACTCCAGCGATCATAAAGGAGAACACAGTTCACCCTTGAACATGATGTGAACTGCACAGGTCCACTTATACAAAGATTTATTTCAGTATATACTGTAAATGTATTTTCCTTTTGATTTTCTTGTAACATTTTCTTTTCTCTAGCTTACTTTATTGTAAGAATACAGTATATAATGCATGTAACACAAAATATGTGTTAATCCACTGTTTATTTTACCAGGAAACCTCTGGTCAACAGTAATTACATTTTGGGGAAGTCAAAATTATACATAGATTTTTGACTTTGCAGGGGGTCAACACCTCTAACCCTCTCATTTTCAAGGGTCAACTATACAAGGTGCTATGATTTAAAAAGCCACTAGAGAAGAGAGAATGAAATACTAAAATGTGTGCGTGTACTTATGTGTGTATATATATACATATATATAGATAAAAGATGACAGGGAAAAATAAATAAAAGAGCAGGAACAAAGGCACAAATAGAAAACAAATATTAACATTACAGATGAAGCCAATTATATACATCGTGAGTTTATTTATTTGTATGAATGGATTAAACACTCTAACTAAGAGGAAAAATTGATTTAAAAAGTTCGGGGCACCTGGATGGTGCAGTCGGTTGAGCGCCAGATTCTTGGTTTTGGCTCAGTCGTAATCTCAGGGTCCTGAGATAGAGCCCCCCGTGGTGCACTCAGTAAGGAGTCTGTTTGAGACTCTCTCTCTCTCCCTCGGCCCCTCCCCTCCATGCTCTCTTTCTAAAATAAATCTTTAAAAAAATCAATATCCAATTACATTTTTTTTCCAAATATGCACTTTAAATATAAGCACAGAAATAGATTTAAAGTGAATTGTGGGAAAAAGACATACCATGCAAGCAGTAAGCACAAGTAAACTCGTGTGTATCTACTAATCTCACAAAAGTATACTTCAAGACAAAAGAGTGATTATGACAGATAAAAAAAGGTTTACTTTATAATAACTTGTCAATTCATCAAGAAGATAGTAACTAGCTAAACGCTATTTACCTAATAAAAGAACTTCAAAATAAGAAAACCTTACAGAACCAAAGGGGGAAACAGATAAACCCACAATCATTACTGTAGATTTTAACACCCTTCTATCAGTGATATCTTGATATCTTGACCAAGTATCTTGACAGAAGTGGGAAAAAAATTAAGCTGGAGTATCAAAGTTTTGAGTAAGACTATCATTAACTTGAACTAAGTGACATTTTATAGCACACAAAACTTTTATAATTCACACTTTTTACAACATATGTAACATCCACCAGGAGAGACTGTGCACTGAGCCATAAAACAAGTTTCAAAGGACTGCAATCATACAGAGGAGACTCTCTCACTAAAATGAGATTAAATTATAAATCAGTAATAAGACAGCTAGAAAATGGCCAAATATTTAGAAACTTATGGGTAAAGGAATAAATTGCAAAGAAAATCATACATATATCTAAATGAATGTTAATAACATATAATTTTTCAAAATTTGGGGAATGTTGTGAAAGCAATATTAGGAGAGAAATTCATATCTTTAAATGCTTATATTAAGAAAGAATAAAGCCACATTCACAAAAAACTAGCAAAAGAAGAGTAAGTTAAAAATAAACAGCAATAAGCAGAAAAATTAATCAAAAATGTCAAAATCACTAAAATAGAAAACATACTAAAAATAAAGGAAAAACAATAAAGCCAAAATCTGGTTCTTTTAAAAATAAAACAAAATTGATGAATTCCTAGGTAGATGTGATATATGACATATATGTGTGTGTGTGTGTGTGTGTGTGTGTGTATATCTATACACATAATCTGTAAAATTCAAAGTTACCTACAATGACCAAAAACAAAACAAAACAAACTGGTATTTCCTAGAGCCACTCAGCATACTAACTGAGATTTATCTGTGTTACTAGGTTCATCAGTAATTCATTTGTTTTTATTATTGAACAGTGCATGGATAGCTCACATTTTGGTTAACCATTTACTTGCTTATGGATTTTTTTTAAAAGATTTTATTTATTTGACAGAGAGAGAGAGAGAGAGAGAGAGTGCCCACAAGCAGGGGGAACGGCAGGCAGAGGGAGAAGCAGACTCCCCACTGAGCAGGGAGTCTGATATGGGACTCCATCCCAGGACTCTGGGATCATGAACTGAGCCGAAGGCAGAGGCTTAAGTGACTGCCTGACCCAGGCACCCTACTTATGGATATTTGAGTTGTTTCAAGTTTTAGGCTATTATAGATAAAGGTATTATAAACATTTGTGCACAAGTATTTCTGGGAACTTTAATAAATACCTAGGAGTTGAATGGCTGAGTCCCAAAACTAGGTGTGTATTTAACTTACTAAGAAATTGCAAAACAATTTAATGGAGTAACTATAGATGTTTATCCCCATGAGGAGTATGTAAGAGTCCCAGTTATGCCACATCTTTACCAACACTCACTTGAAACAGTTTTAAGATTTTAACCATTCTAGTGAGTGTACAGTGATATCTAATTGTGACTTTTTCTCTGGTGGATGATTTGAGCATCTTCTCTTATATAAATTGACCATGTGTATATTTGCTTTTGTGAAGGGTCTGCTCAAATTTTTTGCCCATTTTAAATTTTTTTTTTTTTTTTTTTTGGTATTATTACTGAGTCATACAAGTTCTTTTTATGCTCTGGATAGGATTTCTCTGTAAAATATACGTATAGCTAATATTGCTCCCTTTATACAGCTTTACCTTCATTTTTTAAGGGTTTTCTTTGAAGAACAAAAGTGTTTAAAGACAGGGCAACCTTTTTTTTTTTTTTTTTTTGGTAGTTAAGACTTGTGAGTTTGTATATAAGAAACCTTTGCCTGTTACTCCAAGACAGCACAGATTTTTCTCCTACATATTTTCTTCATTTGTTACATTTAAATCTTGGTCCATTTCAAGGTAGTATTTTTTTTTAATATGAGGTAAATGTTAATGTTATTTACTTTTATTCTGGTAAAATAAAAATATACAGCTGTTTAGCACTACTTGTGAAGAACTTTTTTTCTGATAGAATTGCCTTGGTATTTTTGTCAAAAATTAACTGATTTTTATCTGTGTCATTCTATTTCTAGATTCTCTATTTTGTTCTACTGACCCATATCTATGCTTTTACCAAAACTATACTGTCTTAACTATTATAACTTTATAGTAATCTTTATTTTTTTCTTCCAAGTTTTTATTTAAATTCAAGTTAGTTAACATATTGTGTAGTACTGGTTGCAAGAGGAGAATTCAGGGATTCATCACTTACATACAACACCCAGTGCTCATCACAAGTGCCCTCCTTAATACTCATCACCCATTTAGCCCATCCCCCCACACACCTCCCCTCCAGCAACCCTCGGTTTTTTCTCTATAGTTAAGAGTCTCTTATTGTTTACCTCCCTGTTTTTATCTTATTTTATTTCTGTATCTTCCCCTATGTTCATTTGTTTTGTTTCTTAAATTCCACATGAGTGAAACCATATGGTATTTGTCTTTCTCTGACTTATTTTGCTTAGCATAATACACTCTAGTTCCATCCACGTCATTGCAAATGGCAAGATTTCATTCTTTTTTGATGGCTGAGTAATGGTAATATATATATAGAAGTAATTTATATACAGTATATATATAGTATATATATAGAGAAGTGTATATATAGTATATATATAGAAGTTATATATATATAGAAGTGGTGTACGTGTGTGCATATATATATATATATGAACATATATATATATATTCTTATTTATCTATTCATCAAGTCATTGGACATTTGGGCTCTTTCCATAATTTGGCTATTGTTGATAGTGCTGCTATAAACATTGGGGCACATGTGCCCCTTCAAATCAGCATTTTTGTATCTTTTGGATAAATACTTACTAATGCAATTGCTGGGTTGTAAGGTAGTTCTATTTTTAACTTTTTGAGGAACCGCCACACTGTTTTCCAGAGTGCCTGCACCAATTTGCATTCCCACCAAAAGTGCAAAAAAGGGTTTCCCTTTCTCCACACCCTTGCCAACATCTGTTGTTTCTGGAGTTGTTAATTTTAGCCATGCTGACAGGCGTGAGGGGGTATCTCATTGTGGTTTTGATTTGTATCTCCAAGATGATGAGTGATATTGAGCATTTTTTTCATGTGTCTGTTAGCTATTTGTATGTCTTCTTTGGAGAAATGTCTGTTCATGTCTTTTGCCCATTTATTAACTGGATTATTTATTTGATGAGTTCTTTATAGATTCTGGATACTTGCCCTTTTTCTGATATGTCATTTGCAGATATCTTCTCCCATTCCATTGGTTGCCTTTCCATTCTGTTGTTTCCTTTGCTGTGCAGAAGCTTTTCACCTTGTTGAAGTCCCAACAGTTCATTGTTGCTTTTGTTTCCTTTGCCTCAGGAGACATGTCTAACAAGAAGTTGTTGCGGCCAAGGTCAAAGAGGTTGCTGCCTGTGTTCTCTAGGATTTTGATGGTTTCCTGTCTCACATTTATGTCCTTCATCCATTTGGAATTTACTTCCATGTATGGTGTAAGCAAATGGTCCAGTTTCATTCTTCTGTGTGTTACTGTTCAGTTTTCCCAACACCTTTTGTTGAAGAGACTTTTTTTCCATTGGATACTTTCCTGTTTTGTTGAAGATTAGTTGACCATAGAGTTGAGGGTCCATTTCTGGGTTCTCTATTCTGTTCCCTCGATCTGTGTTTTTGTGCCAGTACCATATACTGTCTTGATGGCTACAGCTTTGTAATACAGCTTGAAGTCTGGGATTGTGATGCCTCCCACTTTGCTTTTCTTTTCAGTATTACTTTGTCTATCTGAGATCTTTTCTGGTTCCATACAAATCTTAGGATTGTTTCTTCTAGCTCTGTGAAAAATGCTGATGTTATTTTGATAAGGAATTGTATTGAATGTGCAGATTACTTTGGGTAGTATAAATATTTTAACAATATTTGTTCTCCTAATCCATGAGCATGGAATGTTTTTCCATTTCTTTGTGCCTTCATAAGTGTTCTATCATTTCTATAAATTTCAGTGTACAGATTTTTACCTCTTTGGTTAGGTTTATTCCTTAGGTATCTTATGGTTTTTGGTGCAGTTGTAAATGGGATCAATTCCTTGATTTCTCTTTCTGCTGCTTCATTATTGTGTATAGAAATGCAACAGATTTCTGTACATTGATTTATATCTTGCAACTTTGCTGAATGCATGTATCAGTTCTAGCAATTTTGTGGTGAAGTCTTTTGGATTTTCTACATAGAGTATCATGCCATCTGTGAATAGTAAAAGTTTCACTTCTTCCTTGCCGATAAGGATGCCTTTTATTTCTTAAGTAGTCTGAATGCTGAGGCTAAGACTTCCAATACTGTTAAATAGTAATGGTGAGAGTTGACATCCCTGTCTTGCTCCTGACCTTGGAGGAAAAGGTCTCAGTTTTTCCCCACTGAGGATGATATTAGCTGTGTGTCTGTCACAATGCCCTTAAGATGTTGAGGTACATTCCTTCTATCCCTACCTTCTTGAGGATTTTTATCAAGAATAGATGCTGTATTTTGTCAAATGCTTTTTCTGCATCTATTGAGAGGAACGTTTGATTCTTATCCCTTCTTTTATTAATGTGGTGTATCATGCTGATTGATTGGAGGATATTGAACCACCCCTGCAACCCAGCAATAAATCCCACTTGATCATGGTGAATAATTCTTTTAATGTACTGTTGGATTTGATTTGTTGGTATCTTGTTGAGAATTTTTGTATCCATGTTCATCAGGAATATCGCTCTGTAGTTCTCCTTTTTAGTGGGGTCTTTGTCTGGTTTTGGAATCAAGGTAATGCTGGCCTCATGTAGCAATCTTTAATTCAGGCAATGCAAATCTTCCTACTTTGTTGTTTTAAAAAGTTATTTGATTATTCTAGGTCACTTGCATTCCCATATAAATTTTAGAATTATCAAATTCTACCAGAAAATCTATGAGAATTTTCATTGGGATTGCATTTAATCTACAGATCAATTTGGGAAACTTGACATCTAATTCTTTTAATTTTCTGTAGTCTTCAATGAAAAGCTCTTGTACATCTTCTGTTAAATTGAAACCTACTTTATTATTTTAGTGTTATTTTGCATATACTTTTTTTTCATTTTCCAATTCTTTGCTTATAGTATGTAATAATACAATGGATTTTTATAACCTTTTATTTCTTTTGACAGTGCTAATTTCACTACTTCGTGTAATTGTTTTTTAGATACCTTAGGTTTTTTCACTTAACCATCAAGTCATCTTCAAATAAAACTTTTCTCCTTCCTTCTTGACTTTTAAGGATTTTATTATTTACCATATTTCAATAGCTAGGACCACTAGAGTACAATGTTGAATAGTAATATGACAGTGGACATCCTTGCCTGGTTCCCCATCTTTGGAGGAAAGCATTCAACATTTCCTCATTGAGTATAATGCTAGCTATAGGTTTTTGAAATGCCTTTCATCTAGTTGCTGTTTGGTTTTTGGTGGTGTTTACCGTAAATGAATGCTGAATTCTACCAAATGCTTTTTCTTCATTTTCTCCGTACAGTATATAAACTCTTCATAAAATATTTTAACAGCTTGCCAACTTCTAGGGAAAAAAAAATTCTGTTGAAATCTTTAGTGTGATTGCATTGGATGAATAGATAAATTTGTGAAGAACAATCGTCTTAACAATACTGAGTGTTCCATTCTATGAATATATATTTCCACTGAGTGGAGAAGGCTTCCTTAATTCTTTTCTTCAGTGCTATAAATATGTGTTAAACTTATCAAATAATTTAATTGAAATTAGTAACTTCATAGTATGTAAATTCTATCTGTATTTAAATAATAAAAAAATATTACCTCTTTTCTTTTCATTTAGGAAATGAAGCCTCAGAGAGAATGATTAACCAAATACCTAACTCAAGGTTTTGAGTGTTTGGGTTTTTTAATAAGTTTTTAAGACAAACTAAAATACAAAGTTAAGTTCTGTAGCTCTAAATAATAAGAGCATCCTTTCTACTACTGTCTCTTAATTATTTCTGAATGCTATGTAAAATGGTAAAATAAGCATGGTGCAAGATGATCATTAAATATTCTGAAAGTAAGTACATACATGTGGGCTGATACAGGAATTCTTACAAGTTGAAAAAATCACTTTCCAAATTCTTATTCCCTTTATTGCAATTTTAAAGTGCTTGCAAGAACACATTAATCAACACTTAATGCAGATCCTAATCCATTAGCAACCTATTCGTACAATATTTTTAAAGTAGCATGTTAATCTTAAAATATTAAGAGTATGCCATAGGAACAATATGGAAAGAAACAATTTGAAAACTAAACTCTGATCTAGGTGTACTGGCAATATTTTGCTGAATACTATTCCTTGTAGCAGCCTGTAAATATGTGTTGAATAAAATAAATATAGAAGAGTTAAAATGCTTTCTTTTTATCATAAATTTTATGAAGCATTGTGGGGTTATAAAGTAGGAAGCAGCAATTACAATGCTGCATCTGAAACATAAAATTCTGACTATGCTTCCTCTAGTGCACACAGACCAGATACGTTACTAAAGCAAGGCTGATGCAGCACTCCACATCCTGAATGAGACTGAAAGTTAACGTATTTGAAGAACAAAGATGTTCTTCCAAGACTTTTTTAAGATTTTTTTTTTTAATTTATTTGACAGAGAGAGAGAGACAGGGGAGAGGGAACACAAGCAGGGGCAAAGGGAGAGGGAGAAGCAGGCTCCCTGCTGAGCGAGGAGCCCAACGCGGGGCTCGATCCCAGGACCCTGGGATCATGACCTGAGCCAAAGGCAGACGCTTAACGACTGAGCCACCCAGGTGCCCCTTCTCCCAAGACATTTTAGAAATTATGAAGAGCAATAGGATCATTTCAACCTTATTTTCAATATGAATCAGTAAATTAATACCAGGTTTATGTCTAAGGATAGAATGAGCGGCTCTGTCCTCAATTATATGAATTTCAAGAACCAGGGGGTAAATGAAGAAGTCTTACCTATTACCTATTACCTATGATACTTCCATGCGATCTCTCAGTCGCCCTCTCTACAGCAAAGATCTTAATTTGCAGAAAGAAGAAATACATACATTCCAGTGGAAGAGACAGATAAGAAACAAGTACGTAAAATGCATAGATGATGATAAATACTATGCAGAAAAAGAAAGCCCAGAAGGCCAGGAAGCTATTTATGATTTTTTTAATGCTCCATAAATATCAGTTTTTATATGAAATCTCCTGAATTTTGAGTATTGACAAGTGATTTTTCTTAGAAGTAAGCAAAATGGTAGGGGCCAGTACTGCACAAGCCAAACAAAACAAGGCATCTCAGGGCCAGATCTTGGCAAACGCACCAGGGTGCAAATTCTATGGTGGCTGACAAGTCACATGACTTCACATTCTAAAGATTTACAGTACTATTAATTGGCCAAAAGAAGGAAATTCAACTTAAAATATTAAAAACAACAACAACAACAACAGCAACAACACCACCACCACCAGTAGAGTTTGGAATTAGAGCAATCCTAGTTTAAAGTAACGTAAAAAATCACAGATTCATGCTCAAGTGCTCAGAGAGTTGACTCGGGGTATGGGTGGCAGATATTCAACAATATATGGAACTTAAAGGGTACAAGCATTAACAATTTTACAAAAGGTTGAACGGTAGCAGAATACGCCACTCCAAATTATGCCACTTCACATGTTGATTATTTTGAGATATAGGCACTTGAAAAACAGCAAATGCAAGGAGAAGCTTTCTCTGAACTCCTCTTACCCCCTTATGTTTGGAAGAGAAACCATCTAAGAGGAACCTAACTGTCATACATGTGCTCCCTGGTAGGTTCCTCACCAGGGAGGTTTGACTCTTCTCACAGAAGAGGAGACACACCTCAACTTCATCACAAATGATCACACCTCCCATCTGTTCTTCTAAGGGCCCATTTACCTTCCCTAAAACTCTCCCCTGGGAGGCCTACATGCCCCTTCCTTTTCCCTTGATAAGATGGTATTTAATGCTGACTTCTAAAGCCACCTCTTCTAGTCATTCGTTTCTCCCGGGGTATCTCCCCTGCATATATGAGGTACACACGCTGCTCAACTTTTGTTTTTCTCTTGTTAATCTGTCCATTAAGGGCTCTTAACCAAGAATTCAGGAGAGTAGAAGGAAAATTACTTTTCCTCCCCTACAAGGCCAAAGGAATAATAAATTACATTGAGTCCACCTAAAGAAAAAGAAAGTCTCCACCTTTACCCAAATTATATCCTTGTTCACAGGGAAAATTTAAAAAAAAAAAAAAAATGGACTAAGAAAAAAGTAGGATGGTACTGGGATGTTAGTCCAACTACAGTTTAAATGGGTACACTTTAACAGGAATTTACCATCCATGGACTCTCCCTGTAGCTTCTTATTTATGTAAGAGCCAATATACTATTATTTTATCATTTTTGCTTTTAAGTTTTTTTTTCATCATTTACATGTCTTAACTGTTAAATAAATACTGGGATTCATATCCATCAGAACTCAACCTAATCATCTGTCTCATCCACAAAGTTTTTCCAAAACTATTGCCTTCACCATGAAGATCCTCAAGTTTTACCATTTCACAGTTTACTTTTCTAATCAATGTGTCATGAAGAGGATAGATTACCAGCCAATGGTGTGTCATCCCCAATACCATTTGGAGTCACCACATTGACTACTTACTTCTTCAAGTCATTTGCTGCCTTCTCAGGTCATGATTTCCATCACCTTTTTCTGGATTTGGCAGACCTCTTGGGAGCTCATCACAACTGGTTTTCTGGATTGGGTTGTTGAAGTTTTTTTATTAAAAAGCTACAGAGACTTCCTTTTTCTCCACATCCTCACCAACACTGTTATTCTTGTGCTTTTTATTTTAGCCATTCTGATAGGTGTAAGGTGGAGGTTCCTCAGGAAATTAAAAATAGAATTACCACATGATCCAGTAATATTGTGTATTTAACCAAAGAAAATGAAAACACAAATTTGAAAAGATATATGTACTCCTATGTTTCTTGTAGCATTATTTACAATTGCCAAATCATGGAAGCAACCCAAGTTTTCATCAACAGATGAATGGATAAGGAAGATGTGCTATACATATATATACACACACACACACACATACATACACACACACAATGGAATAATACTCAGCCATAAAAAAGAATGAGATCTTGCCATTTGCAATGAATGGATGGAGCTAGAGTGTACTGAGCTAAGGAAAATAAGTCAGTCAGAGAAAGACAAATACTATATGGTTTCACTCACATGCGGAATTTAAGAAACAAAACAAACGAACAAAGAAAAAAGAGACTCTTTTTTTTTTTTTTTTAAAGATTTTATTTATTTATTTGACAGAGAGAGACACAGCGAGAGAGGGAACACAAGCAGGGGGAGTGGGAGAGGGAGAAGCAGGCTTCCCGCTGAGCAGGAAGCCCGACGTGGGGCTCGATCCCAGGACCCTGGGACCATGACCTGAGCAGAAGGCAGACGCTCAACAACTGAGCCACCCAGGCACCCCCAGACTCTTAAATACAGAGAACAGACAAGTGGTTGCTTGTGGAGGGAGGTAGGATGGGGGATTAGCAAAACAGATAAAAGGAATTAAGAGCACACTTATCTTGGTGAGCATGGAGTAATGTATACGACTGTTGAATCATTACACTGTACACCTGAAACTAATATAACACTGCATATTAATTATACTTCAGTTAAAAAAAACATACACACAAAAAAGAAAAACCAAGTGGCCATCAGTAGTTTTGACAAAAGAAACTTCAAATACGGTCTTCCATTTTTTTCAATACTTTGGAATACTTCTGATCAACAGCAAAATTCATTCAGTAGGAGTTATACAAAAGGTTTTTACCCAGAACATTAGCAATTATTTTCCATTTTCTAAAGGCAATTTGATTGTTCTGCAGATCAGTAAGGTTCACTTCAGAAATACAATCTTCAAGTCATCATTTATAATTTTGTTTCTCAAGTCCTTGTGACTAGTGTCTTCCCAACATCCCAGTATTTTTTCTATTGAACATAGCTGGTATTTCCCATCATCATATCAATCTTCCTGAGAAAATAAGTTTACCACTTCGGTCTTGGCTTCCCTTCTGTGATCTTTCCAGAAGTTGCTTTTCCTTCCCAACTGTTACGGTGCTGCTCAGAGACCCAAAGGGCTGCAAATGTATTTAAAAATAATTGTAGATATCCCAGCTACCAGAAAAACCATACCCAAAAAATAAAATGTGCTTGAAGAAAATAACATTTAAAATGTTCTCCTGAAGTGGTAGCACTTCTGTTAAAACAGGATTTTTTTTTCCCCTTTCTTAATCTCACTTTAAAATGTTATCCTTTTCAAATTTGATTTACGTAGCTGCTAGATGAAGGAGCTCTCTTAAATAATTGCCAAGAGAACAAAATAGGAATCAAAGTGTCAAATTCCCTTACATTATTTTGTAGGTAGCCTTAAATACTTCTTTAATGCCTGTGAGAAATCAAATATTGGTAATCTGTCTGTCCATTTCTCTCTTCCCAGATAGCTAATGACATGCATTATACTTCCCTGACTGTGTGTACCTTTCATTTCACGCAAAGCCTTTAATCCTTCTCTTTTTAGATAAAATGCCATAACCATAGTGTAGTAGGTTAAGATTGATTGACAAGTGCATATAATTATGGCTTCAATAGTGGAGTATGTTTTACAGTTGAAAAAAAAATGCACAACCTTGAAAATAAAGAAGTTGTGCCCTTTCTCTGGGATAAAAGGATCATATCAAATTGGTTCATTTCTTTGCTGGAATGAAATAAAAGATGTCTTGTAACAAAGAACACCACCCAAAAGGCTGCTGGAGGATGTCTTTCTTGACTATATAATGCTCTGCCAATAAGAAAATCAAAAGAGATAAAAGTAGAATTTTAGGAGTTTGTCCCTTTTACTTCATTTCCCATTCATAGTTCATACATAATTGGGAACAAAGAGAGACAATAGCAGAAAAATGTAACATTCAAAAATATAAATTTATAAAATGTATAAAAGGATAAAGTTTGTGAATTAAAACCAGGGGTTATACTAGTTAAACAAGCTTCCCTTATTTTGCTTCTGGCCTTAGATTCTACTAAAACCCACAATAAATTCATGTTCTATTCCTCTAGTTTTGGTATTCTGTTTCAAACAATTAAATACAAAAGTACTTATAGATTTAGGATTTTGTTTTAAAATGGGAATGAATTCACCATTTGGGAACCTGAGATCTGGGCTATTGGTGGGAAAAGAGAACCGTCACCCACCCAACAGTGGGCATGGTAATTGTGTGTAGATTTGCAGGCAGGTGTGGTATTTGTTTATCTACCTTACTGAAGCATTACTTGAGCACCTACTATAGGCCAAGCATCACAAGACTGCCCTTCACCTCTCTGCACTCAGCAAACAAAACCTCATCATTTCTTCTTTTTGCCGGGCTAAGCACCGGGGTTTCACCGATAATACAATTTTAGATGATTCACCATTTTGAACCCCTGGATGTTGTCTGCCAAGCAAAGAATATATTAGGCCCAGGAGCACTTTTATCTTGGATATCATTCTTTTATCCATAATGTCTCAAAACCCATGAAAATGTAATTTAGCCACGTCCTGCCCTAAGAATTCTTTCAAGAAACAGGGAGCCTTCCATATAATAAGAGAAGGGGATGTGGGGATTGTAACAGAGGGAGAGAATCAATAAAAATATTCGCAATTTCTAATACTTTAAGGATAATCTTATTAAAATACTTAGCTATCATTTTCAAAATAAAAAAACAGCATTCAGAAGCAACTGGACACTGCTCAGGTTAATTTGAAAGGAGCAAAAGAATAGCCCAGAACCTCAGACATAATCCCAGACAGTGAGGTCAAGACTTGGTAAAATCTATCAAGAAGATGTAGAGGACAGCTAGAGGTAAGAGGGAGGTCAGGGGAGTGGAGGATTTTGTTCATCCCTCTGGCATGAAATGTTTGCATGGAGAGACAGCCCAGGTAATGGGGAAAAGAGAAAGAATGTATTTAAAGACAAGAGAAAATAAATGTTGAATATGGCTCTAAGAAATGTATGAGCCACAACAGCAACGAAAGAAAAGATGACTTGGTATCCACATTTTTTTTTTTTTTTTTTTTTTTGCATTAGCTTTCAGTGTGCGATGGTGAAGAATACAATGACTGCCAGTACAATTTGGCACTGCTGCCTTGATTTAGCCAATGAGGGAGCAATCTCACCACCACTGCTTTTGTAAAATTAGTGCAAACCTCAACATAGTGAAAAAGACAAATGATGCCTTGGTATTTTTATTTTAAAAAGCTTTGATATTTAAGATCCCCTCGAAGGGTCTCTCAGGCATTCCCAGGAGTCTGCAGACCTCACTTTGAGACGTACTGCATATACTTTACTTGATGACCCATAGAATAATCACCTTTTCAGTCTTCATTCAAAGATGGGATTTCTCACTCTCCCTCAATTATGGCCTGACACTAGGGTGAAAATGGCGAAGCAAGGGCCCATGGTGTCTTCCACGTTCTAGCTCACTACTTATCCCACTGAATAACAATTTTATCTGATACCTCCAGGGTTGGAAAGCTAGTTTAAGTGCTTTCCGGACCTGTTACAGATTTAAGGTTTTCATAGATGAGTGCAAGATTCCTCAGAGACCCAGGCCCCATAGCCAAGGATTATTCATCCAAAGTTCCTTTGATGAAGTGGATATGTCTCCATTCTTGCATATCATTTCTTCCTACTGCAATCTGTAAGATTCCAGTTAGTGTCAGCTTATCTCTGGCCAGGATGTTTACCCCAGGAGGCAGTGACATTCCAGTCTGTTCCCTATCCTAAAAAATTTATTTGTATTTCTGAAAATTTCCTCACTTATTGTATCCCACTGAAAGAGTTCTGAGTTACACAGTATAATTATTTAGCAAACCAAATGTCCATAATACCAATTAATTACAAACTATGTAAGAACAATATCACTATGCTGAGCAAGAGATATTTTATTTAATCAATATAAGCACTCTCAGAGTAACCATGTTTATATGCAACCTCTGACCTGGCCTACAACATTATCAATTATTTTGACCATCTTTATAATCAATACAACTAATTATGACCAAATTAACCAGAGGGTAATCAAACTTTTTGTTACAGTGGCCAAAGTATTTCATGATTGTGTATGTTTTACTGTATTATAACAAAGCTTATTTACAATTACATGTGTGTATACATACATATATATACATGCATATACATACATGTTTTATCATAAGGTTATATTTATATCTATACACTTATATATATTATTTCATGTTTCAGATTTTATGTTTGAAAGCCAAAAGATTTAGCCTATTTTCACAAAGTCTTCTCAAAAAAATTATCTATGTATTCAACTTGTACCAGAATAGCAAATAAATACTTTAGCAAGCTATAGGTAGACAGTGATTATACATATTTAAAGTAGATTAACCAACAATGTATATTCAATGAAGTTTAGCAACAATGTAGTATCTTTTATATTTCCAAATTTCAATGAAGAGTTTTAAATAATTAATTTTACTTTAATTTCTATAAATAACGCTGTTAATAAACTTAATTTTATGCCTATTTAAGATTTAATTTAAAGTACTGCCCTCTAAACTGTGTAGCCTGACCGTACAAATGTTCTTCATGCCAGAAATGATTTGTACTTTAAAATCCTCAGGGAAAAAACAGATAAAAAGAAAAATGGATCAGCACATCCTTAGTAGCTAAACCATTATTTACTTACCAGGTTTAGTACAGGAGAGGGATATTGTCAGAGTGCTCACTGCTGCGATAAAATTAAATCACGTCAGCATTTTTCACACCCAACAAAAGAAATATGTAATATATAGAGAATTGTACTTCCTTTTAAAGAAAAAAATCACCTTCTTGGCTCAATAGCTACCTTAATCTGGTGATTAAATTCCAAGGATGAGTGATCTTGAGCTGCCATAAAAATACAAAGTGTATCCATATATTGGATTTTATTAATCTCCTGATTTTGACTGCCTTGGTTTCATTCTTGGAACAAACTAGCAAAGTCCGTTTACGCTTATATTCTAAAGCATAATTACTATGATTAAAAAGTTGCAGTAACTTATGAGCTGTAAAACTAGTAAATTATATCCAGCCTGTAAGTAGAACTAATTATAAAGCTGTTGCTTGATTAAGGTGTTTATACTAAAGAGTATTAAAGGGATTAGTCCAAAGCTTTACATCCTGCAGCACAGAATTAATATGCAAGATTTAAACACTCAAATTAATTCAGGTACAGCAAACAATTATATGAAATAGGAACACTCGACCCAGCTAATGACCACACTAGTCCACCAAGCTAATTTATAATCATGTACTTATTGACCTCTCTGCATGTTCACAAAAGGACTGTTCTCATGCTAATTCCTGCCTGCAAGCCACTGTCACAGCCCTGTGTCTAGTCATCATAGTGATTAGTGCCAGACAGGAAGCACAGACTCTAGTCCCTAAGATCATTGCAAGTTTTGTCGTAATGAAACATCTCATCTTGCAAGAAGTTACATGTAAATGATAAACTCTATCATCACCACCATCAGGAAGAAGCATTTAGTAATAACTTACTGCAAACATTTCTAGTGTCTCCATTGAACAGTGTAGCTGTGCTCCAAACTTGACCTCTGGGAGTTTATCAGCTAACTGAAATAAATATATTGAAAGAAGGAAAGACTGTGTCAAAATAATAGGTAGTCTGGTTTAGGGTTTAAGATTTCTGTATTAAACAATTAAGCTAGTCAAACCAAAGTGAAGTCCATTGCTAAGCCTTCTTCAGGATTTGTTCTGAGATAAATAAGTGCCATCCAGGTCCCCTCTGGTTCATTCATTCAAATTTTTTAGGAAACAATTATTAAACTCTACCTTGTGAAGTATGAAGATTTTTTAAAAAGAAGAAATTGATAATACAGCCCTTGCTCCAAGAAATTAAGGAGCACACATTTTAGTAGAAAAAAATATAAACATACTATTAACTGTAAACAGATTAGAAAGAGTATCAGAATAAGAGGCACAAAGAATTACCTGAGCTCATACACAGGTAGTAGCTGATCCCACAGGTAGTGCTAGTGTCCTATAAAAACACTAGACGGAGAGCCCAAAGACATGGGTTAGACACACAGTCTTGCTTGTCTTACTAGCTGTGTGGGTTTCAAAAAGTGCTTTAATGTACCTGTGCCTCATTGATGAAAAACTTTATTTTATACAGATATAACAGAATTGTTGAATTGGGATGAAAGATAGTATCTTGTATGCATGTAAAGGATCATTCCTGCTAACACTAAGTATCCCACCAAAGACATGGCTGGCAAAGGTGATCCACCAAGAGAGAATACAACTTGTCTCATTTCTTAATGTTTCTTCCTTAATATCTATAGATTTATCTATTTGTCTATTCATTCATTTCTTCATTCATTCATGGCTGCTTTGGTAAGAAACTCTTCTGAGTGAGAGTAACTCAGCAAGCAAGAATGAAACATTTATGTTCTCTCAGCATAATTTTTTTTTGAATCATTAGGCTTTCTTTATTCTCCAGGAAGGGCAAAAAAGTATAGCAAAACCCCAGAGGCTGTTTCTGATGAGTCATAAAAGTTCTGTTTGATGGGCCATATTGAAGTAACAAAATAAAAAATAATTTTTAAAAAGGCACAAAATAAGGATTTTGAGGATGTAGCCCTAAAGGGAGATTGGAGTAGATGTGGAAATGTAATGAGGGGAAGCAATAGAAACTAATTCTGCCTGGCAATGTTCAACAGACTAGAGGCAAAGAACATTCAGAAAAGATTCAGTAGATGTTTGAATTTTCTACCTTGAGAATGATTTCAAGATGTTAAGAAACCCTACATAGCTGATAAGGAAGATATGCTTTTGTTGGTAGGAGATAAGGGGATTTTTATTTAACTTTTCAGAGGCTATTAAAACTAAAAATAATTGGGCAGCTGTTCTAATGAATAAAGGTTCTCTGAGAAAACCCTACAAGATGTGGGTTGTGCCAGAGTCACTCAGGAATTGAGCTGTCTGATGAACAACATGGCCCTGTGTATACTGCCTAACTTAATAAGTGATATGGAAACAAGAACTTACTTTTTTTAATATACCAAAAGTTTTCAATGAACAAGAGAGAAGCATAGAATTGTACTGATTATAAAAATGGGGAAGGAGAGTCTGATGATTTTAAAACTATATGCTTCTCTGGGCGCCTGGGTGGCTCAGTCGTTAAGCGTCTGCCTTCGGCTCAGGTCATGATCCCGGGGTCCCGGGATCGAGTCCCACATCAGGCTCCCTCTCGGCGGGAAGCCTGCTTCTCCCTCTCCCACTCCCCCTGCTTGTGTTCCTGCTCTCGCTATCTCTCTCACTGTCAAATAAATAAAATCTTTAAAAAAAAAAAAAAAAAACTATATGCTTCTCAGAGCAGAAATGGAATTTTCTGATTTTCAAGGATCCTAAAACCTAGCATGAAATCTTGGGCATAGTCAACTACTAAATAATTACTTGTTTCTAATAAAACTGATTATGACAATCAGTTGGAGAAGAGAAGACAAAATTTCAGGATCTCTTTGAATGAAGGCAGAACCTGATATGAGAGGTGTGCCCTCAGGAGAATCCTACAGGGGAATGAGAAAAGCAGAACAGGGCAGGAGAAAAGGTAGTCAAAGTGGTGCTGCAAGAGAAGTCTATTCTTCACTTATTCCAGTGGGGAGCTTTGGAGTGTAAATTTTAGCACTGAGGTTGTCCCACCAGAATCAAGGGAATGGGCTCTTACATCATTCCCACATCATTCAAGGGTTACCCAGGACCTGCTTTTGGGGGAGGAGGCATGACTAAAGACATCTCAAAATGACTCAGTCAAGGGCAAATGTAAAAAAAAAAAAAAAAAAAAAGGCTACAGGTGTGACCCATCAGCAGTCCACACCCAATACAGCTGGGGCATAGGCGCACCAGCCTAATCACAGGCTCTATTAGCAACCGCTGCAAAGCTACGTAAGCATGTATCCCAGCTTGAACGGCATCTTAGAAAAAGAGATGAAATTGCTGGGCCAAGGGAAAGAAAAAAATTTTAGCGCAAGTGTATGATTAAAAAAAATAGTTACAAAAAAACAAAGTTTTTCAACCACATTTGCCAACTCTGTGGCAGGCACTAGACTATACAGTTTATATAAGTTGTTTCTTTTAACCCTTATAAAAAAGCAATGAAGGAGATACCATTATCCCCATTTTGCAGATAAAAAACTGAGACTTATAAAAATCACATACTGTTAAGTTGTGGATGTGAGAGTCAAACTCAGGTCTGCCTGACTCCAAAATCCATTCCCTAAACATTAAGCCATTCTAACAGACTGTTTTTTTATCAACATTAAATATTATTACACCTATTACTATTACATTATTACATAAAATTCTGGTAAGTTCCCTCAATGAATATGAAATAATTTCCTTCTAAATATATTTATTTTTTGTATTTAAAGAATATAGAAAAGAAACCCACAAAGGACCCAGAGATTGAGTTTTAATTAATGTAATGCCCACTGAAATTATAAAGTGTTTTCAGGATGTAATACTGTAAAACAATTGTTGTTCCCTAGAAAAGAGAGAATTCTCAAACTAATATATGAATTAGACACTCTTAGATTTCCCCAAAATGTGCACTGTAGAAAACTGGGATCCTTAAATATTCCTCACAAAGAGTTTTTAAGTGAAATATCATGCCACTTGAGGCATAGCACATGAACCCACTAAATGTTCCAAGGAGTCCTGAATCAAAAATTCTGTTTAACCTTATCAATGCAAGCTTTCCAAGCTGATGCCTACACAAAATTCTGTTTTGAAAAATTATGAAACACTTATTAACATTTCACAGAGTACTAGTAGTTCATCGACTATGTTTGAGGGACCGTCAGTATACTGTGTATGAGTGGATCTAAGAGCACCACAAAGAGGAAATCATAATAAAATGCATAAGGAGACTACCATTAGGAAGTGTTAGCAAAAAGAGCAAAGAAGCTGGACAGTAACCATTTCCATTCTGATGGGGGTGCTAGACAGAGGAAAAGACATTGAAAACATTTGGACAGCCCCTCCCTATGCACACTGACATGCCCATAATTTAGGGAGAATCTGTGCTTTACACATACTAGGTATATATCAAATGTTTACTTAACAAATAGTCCAAAGGAGAAAATCAGGAGAATTACACAGAGATAGATGAAGTAAACAAATTTAACTATCATCACAAGAAAAAATTAAACCCATAGTACAGGGTCAAAAGTCTTTGGGTAAATCCTAACCCTATCACTCATAGAAATGTGACATTCCTTCCACTGTGCTTCTTTACATGCATGCTAAAAGAACTTGTCCTTATTCTACTCTTAGTGGATGTTTGGCAAATCATCTACATGAAGGTGATTTGAATACAAGTAAATGGTTTTATAAATGTTGTAAACTCTTTTTGGGAAAACATCAGAATGCCACTTTGTCTCCTAAAGGCATTTCTTCTTTACACTAATGAGCACAGATGGGCAATCTTCAATGGACTATGAGATTCAGTTTAGGTAAGTATTACGTGAGCTCAAGTTATATAGTACTTTTAAGATGATATATCACCAACTTATGTATTGCTTTAACTTATTTTTTCCCCCGAGGAATGGATTCTCTGAGCATTTGTGTCTCTGTGAGTTGGTGTGTTTAAGGATAAATGTTCCTGGCTGGCCAGGATCCTGCCTATAAATATCTCTTTGAGTTAGGCATACTTTAGCAAAAGATCAAACCTTTAGGTTAGATAAGCAGGGTCAGTCATATATCAAGAAGATACACATCAGTGTGGAAGTTAATGAACTTGAAGGTGGACGTGCAGGATACAGCATTTGGATGAATATAAAATGAGTGCCGAACTTCCACAACATTCTTGTGAAACTAGTCAAATGTGTACCTGTACTTTAGAAATATAAACAGTGACTCCAGATTATCCAGACAGATGTGAGAAAAGTACATAGATTCCAAAATACTCCCAGAAGTACAGTTTAGTAATTATAAGAAACTTCACCTTTTTTTTTTTTCACAGCTAAACTCAAGCAAGGATGCTGTGTACAGAAATACAGATTTCTTTAGATTAGGCACCTTATCTTCTTTTTGTTTGCTTAAACCAGACCCTTGCCCAGCCATGGAATGGGACTACCACAATGACTGCTATGTGAGGGTGTGTATATAGGAGCATGTTGAGGTGTTAGGCAATAGTGTCTTGGACTTGAACTGACTTTCATGATCTTTGACAAAGAGATTTAGGAATCACTGTGAAGGCTTCATATATTTATCATAATTTGGTTATTAAAGGAGTTCAAAGTTTATAATTAGGGACCAAGAGACCAAGATTTATCACGTTACATCCTAAGCAAAGGAATTATTTCAGACCCTGTACGTTTTCTCCCTTTTGTGTGTTTTCTCACTAAGTTTTGGATTATGTTGGCTATTATCTTTTGCTATTATTTTATACTTGTAAAATAGTGTGTTACTAGAATGTCTATTATGGCCATTATACACATGGTTTCTCTTATTACCCTTCTGAAACAATAAGATGGGCAAAAGACTTTTGTTTTATATTAATTGTACTGTCTTTTAAGAGTGTGTTTATACACACAATAAATAGGTTGTACCTAACATAAACCAGAGTCACAGCCAAAATACTCAAAATAAGACATACAGACAGCATTAATAGTTAAATGTGGATAAAATGAATAAAAAAATAAAAGTATAGGGAACACTTCCAGGCAAAGAAAATGTCACTTGACAAGATTCCAGAAGAAAAAAAAACCAGAAAACTTTTCTGGCCTGTTGGGGACTTCTGCTTCCATACATTTCAAGCAGCCTTCAGGCACTGGCTACAACTCCCGTGTTGAGCCCAGAGCACTGATCCTCGGCATTTTTCAGACACACAGAACTTGCTGTTGGATAAAATGTACTTTTAGACCGCTTGTCTTAATAGGCTGTAAGGTAAAATCATAGTTGCACATGACAGATCATGCATGACAAAATGAACATCGCATTTTATTTTAGTCATCTGTTAACATTTTCCCATAAATGACAGGGTTTCCCCCCCCCCAATATTTAAACTCAAAAATGAAGCCTTCTTAAGGTAGCTTGGATTTCAAAGTACTTTATTCAGCCAGTAACTACATGGGACAGATGCGTTTATGAACCTAACTAGAAATGACGTTATTGCGAGAGTTAATGGCCACATACACTCTTCTGGCTGGCTGTCCTTCACAGGGTTGTCTGCTTTACTACTATTCGTGAACCAGAAAGGGGGAGTGTGAATGGACAAGACAGAGCAAAAGGTTCTGTGGGTCAGGAGATAATCCCAGAATGATCAGTCTTGTAAATCTCTCTCTTGAACTCATTATTTGTGAAAAGGTCTCCTTTTGGCAATTTCTGTATATAAATACGTAAGGATCTTTTAGGCTATCTCAGTGAAACAAAGATGAACAAATCAGAGTCTCTTGCTCTAAGAATCACAAAACCTACTGAGTTGGACCGTCATATATATAATTATCTAAAAACAAAGAAGTGCCATAGAAGAAGTACACAAAAACCTAGAGTAGAGAGGAAGGTGAGATTAAATTTCAACAAGAGAAGCTGGGATAGGTTTCATGCAAAAGATGACCTCCAGCTGAGTTTTGAGCAAGGGGAGGATTATAATAAGCAGCAAGAATGGAGAACATATTAGATAAAACCATGTAAGCAAATCTGCACTTGGATATTCTGAGATAGGAGTATTTTAATGAAATTAGGAGTAACTCTGTGCAGTGTGCGGTGGGAGGCGGAGGAGGGATGGGAAACGGGAAGTTTAAGACCAGCAAAACAGTTTAGACTACATTAGGAAGTAACTTGAATATTTGACAGTTTCAACTTTATTGTGCAGGCCACTGGGAATGTAGCAGGGCTTTGAGCAGGAGAATGTCTTGATCTCAAAAGGAAGACAAAAATATAGGCCAATGCAACTTTTTTTTTAATTAAGAAAACAAAAATACTATGGCCAAGACTTAAGAAAATATGTTGTCTTTCTGCTTACAAGTAGATTACAATTAAAGTTTATATTCTTCCTCATTGAAGTGGAAGCAGGGTCTCTAAAGAATAAGTAAACCTTTCTCAGAGGATATCAATGATGCTTTTTATAGAGTAGTCTTTTTTTTTTTAAGATTTTATTTATTTATTTTGACACAGAGAGAGAGACAGCGAGAGAGGGAACACAAGCAGGGGGAGTGGGAGAGGGAGAAGCAGGCTTCCCGCTGAGCAGAAAGCCCGACACGGGGGCTCAATCCCAGGACCCTAGGATCCTGACCTGAGCCGAAGGCAGACGCTCAACTACTGAGCCACCCAGGCGCCCCAAGAGTAGTCTTTTTTTTTTCATTTCAAATTCCAGTATAGTTACCGTACAGCATTATATTAGTTTCAGGTGTACAATACAATGATTCCATAATTCTTATAGTCTTTGAAATGAACACCCTTGATTTCTAATCTATTCTTGAAGTGCTACCTAGCGAAAAAAACTACATACACTAGAGTTTCCCGGCAAAAGATTTTTCTATGCTAAAAACTTGTCATTTTCAAAGAAGGCTTAGGTTTCTAGCTCATCAAGTGTACCTTCTATGAACTTACCATTCGTATAAAAATTCATCAGCAGAGGATAGGAGATGGGATAGGGAGGGGAGGGGAAACTGACAGATTTAAAAATGGAGACACTTGGCCAAATGCTTGGCCCACAGGAGACCCTATTTTATTAAAATAAAATGATTCCATTGTCACCTCTTCTGCGTGACAAACCGGCAAGAGCCAATGCATGATTTTTTTTCTATGTAAAGAACTGAACAGGCATAGCTAGGACACAGAGGTTAGTGGTGGGGCAGCTGGAGATGGAATTTGGAGACTGCACAGCTAAGGACTTTCAGGTGTGCAGGTCCCCCACTTGAAAGGTCTTTGGAATGGAGCCTCTATGTGCTTAATTTCTTACACTAGAGAGGATACCCTCAAAGTCTGTGTGTACTCATAGCTGTTCTTTTTCCTGAGAGTGGTTAATTTACTTCTTATTTGAGACACAGCTCTTTTAAAATCCTATACTGATTGCTACTAATATTCAAGGAAAGAGACTTGGGAAAAGTATGCATCTATAGATCAAATATTAACTTGAGAAAGATTCTTTACTGATTCCTACAAAACCTTCTTGAGCCCACCTGTTTGGGGAGTGAGATTACATTTCTGTGGAAGTTTTACCTTTATCATGGGTTTTATCACCATTGTTTTATCTTCCTAGCAATATAGTCAAGTCAAAAGGGAAGGTGCTCTCACCCCCAATTTCCTCTGCTTGGTAAACTGGAGCTGAGATGTTCAGTAACTTCTCAGAAGTCACACCATAATAGAGCCATAGAAAGAACTTAAATCTTTTTAACTGTAATCCTGTGTTTTCTCATTATAAGGATGTGTGATTAGCTGCATTTGATTTCTTCAGATATTATCATGTGAATAGTCCTCTCTGTCTGGTCCTTCATCTCCCTCCCTGTCTGCTGGCCTGAGACTAAAATGCAGTCTTTCCCTATAGGACAAAAACTAGTGTCATTCCTTTAGTTTCCGACGTGGAGCATTGAGTAATGGTGTCCTACTCATGTATTTATCAGATTTGTAAGATGCAGAATCTGTATGAATGATGGTCTTTCTGGGGAATTATTTCCTTGCAATGATTTTCAACAATGTCAGAGGTTCCCTAGGGGACTAATAAAGATCACTGAATCAATGCGCCTGGACTCTCAGTTATGCATTAGTTACTGTGTTTAGGTGTTTCAACTGGGTCCTCCTGAGGCCACTGAATATCTCTCAAAGGAAAAAAAATATGCTCCCGATTTGTCCCTTGGGGCCAGTATGAAAGGCTCACCCTTTTAGCAGATGTGGTGGTTTTTCCGCAAATGATTTCATTCTTCTAAAATGTCCATTTTTGTCTATTATTACAATATGTATAGAGGTAGTTAACCTATTCTATAGTAAATGTGGAACAATTCACTACTTCCAGGATTAAGTTGGACAATAATACTTACTTTGGGTTGGACTTGGGCCTGAATCTTGGGAAGATTTACATGTAATTCACACAAATTAACTTTGGCTAGGAAACTGGGATGCATGCTATTTTTAATGACTGCTCAAAGATCATCATTTTGGGGGCGCCTGGGTGGCTCAGATGGTTAAGCGTCTGCCTTCGGCTCAGGTCATGATCTCAGGGTCCTGGGATCGAGTCCCGCATCGGGCTCCCTGCTCCTTGGGAGCCTGCTTCTCCCTCTGCTTCTCTCTCTCTGTCTCTAATGAATAAATAAATAAAATCTTTAAAAAAAAAAAAAAAAAAAGATCATCATTTTGTGCAGTTTGGTTGGAAATGCAGCTAATGAATATTAAAAAATAAAAGGTGTGGGGGGGTGTCTAGCTGCCTCAGTGGGTAGAGCCTGCAATTCTCCATCTCAAGGTTATAAGTTTGAGCCCCATGTTGGGCATGGCACCTACTTTAAAAAATTCTTTTTTAAATACTAAAATAGAAACGGTGGGTTTTCTTCCTAAAATAAACTCAATGGCATACAAGGGCAATAACGGTCACTGTGCTTGTTGGAATGTGTGGCTTATGAACTAGGGACAGTACAAAATGAGAAAAATAGCTACTCATATACAATACAGTACAGTAAACTTGGATATTAATAGTCATTCTTGAAATCTATGACCTTAGATTACCAGTTTAAATAAGATGAGGGGCACCTGGGTGGCTCAGTCGTTAAGCGTCTGCCTTCGGCTCAGGTCATGGTCCCAGGGTCCTGGGATCGAGCCCCGCATCGGGCTCCCTGCTCCACGGGAAGCCTGCTTCTCCCTCTCCCACTCCCCCAACTTGTGTTCCCTCTCGCTGCGTCTCTCTCTGTCAAATAAATAAAATCTTTTAAAAATATAAATAAATAAATAAATAAATAAATACATTTTAAAAATGAGGAAAATAAAAGGAAAACATCTTAATCAAATATTCTCTCTGCATCTGTGCTTTTTCTTTGGGTTTTCTTATCTCTTCAATTTATTCTTCATCTGCACTGGGTATTACAGAAGTCTTACTGATAGAGTGTGAAACAGCTGTTAGATCCTATTTTTTACATGTCTTATACTGGTTTTAATATCTGTACTTCTAGTTACTGCCTTCAAAAGTAGAAACATATATTGGCACAATGACATTTTAAATACCCTAACGATGCACCTGCCCTAGCCAGCACAGGCCTTGGGCTGCACTCACTGTCAGGGGCTATTCAGAACTTCCCTGCTAAATAACCTTAGACAAATCCTGACTTGTTGACCCATGTAAGCTTCTGAGAATGCTTTCCCTGTAGTCAGAAGTTGTACAAAACTTGGAGACACAAGTGCTCTTTCAATATCACTTACTATACAATGAAATTATTTTATTTTTTAACTAATGTGTCTCTCTTCCTACTAGAATGTAAACTCCACAGAAGCATCTTAAAAAGTGCCTGCCACAGTCGTCCTTATGCATATATGCTGGATGACACAATGGATACACGAACAAGTAACAGAACAAATCCTGCCATATTTCTGGACATTCTCAATCATCACAGAAGAATGAATGGAAAAGGGAAACGCAGCTGTTTTAAGTGAGTTACTCATTACTATTGGTCAATTTCCTTTGACAGTATCTTATGTTCTGCTTCAATTATTATAATTTTTCCTTAACACTGCACCAATTATGTCTTATTTCCACCTGTCCTAGAATGTCTGCCTTATGTTTTTATTGTTTTTTAGTAGTGCTATTTTTTTTTACCTTTGATTGTTCTAAGTAAAAGTATTTTAAATCTTGGCCTGACTCTTCTTTATCAATAACTTTATCTGGAGTGAACTTAAGTCCCAATTGTTATTTCTTCTTTCTTTCTTAGCATTACATGATTTAATGGATTTTGGAATTTGGGTTTACAGACTCGTTTTGAAGAAGGAAATTTTGTTTGGTTGTTCTATTTTTGGTTTTTATTGTTATGTCTTCGGTGATGATTTTTTCCTATCTTTTTAAATTTTTAAGGCCTTTTTATGGCATACCATATGGTCTAGAGAATGTTTCATGTGCACTTGAGAAGATACGTATTCTGCTGTGGTTGGAACAGATCATTCTATAGATGTCAAATAGGTCAAGTATTTTTCAAGACTTCTACATCCTTGCTGTTTTTCTGTCTAGCTGTTCTTTCCATTACTAAGAATGGGTATCAAAACTTCTATTATTGTTGAATAGTCTATTTCTCCTTTCAATTCCTTCACTTTTTGCTTCACGTATTATGACTCTGGTGCTAAGTGTTGTATACATCCATAATTGTTACATATTCCTGATGTGCTGACACTCTTGTCACTGTGAAATGGCTCTCCTTGTTTCAAGTAATATTTCTCGTCTCAAAACCATTTTTGTCCAGATTAATGCAGCCAGTATACCTACTACAGTACCACACAGAAAACATTTTAAGAAAATGTTTAAAACATTTAAAACTGTTAAACAGTTTACCCAAAATATTTTCTCTACTTTTGTTCTGGGGTTCTTTATAAGAAGCTGCCACCAAACACTTGATCAGTACACAGATTCAGGGATGTAAATACCCTAAAGAAAAGAACTGTACAGCCCATACTTTGATACAAGGCTACTATAGTAATATATGTAAGTAATTAATCTTCCCATCTGAAAATCTCTGAAGATCATTTTTAATATTTCCCTGTGATAAAGCTTAACTCTCTGAAATCAGTTACAGTGTTCATGAAAATAAAGTCTCATATAAGCTTCTATTAGGTCAGTCACTTTCACAGGCAAATCCATAACAATTCCTTCAATTAGGTAGTAGCATTACACAGTAAAGTATTTAACTTTATTATTCTTTGGCAAAGCCTCTAAGCTCAGAAAAATAACTATTTTGGTGAAAATTTTAAATATATAGAGCAAAGACCATTCAGCAGATTTTTTTCCCATGTAATCAACTAACTGGTCAGATCCTTGAAAAGAAACTCTATTAAACACTATAGCAAATGTAGAATAAAATACTTAATGTATCTTCCCTTACTACTTCTAAGATATATCTATGCTAAACTACAATAAACATTAGAATAGAATCTACTTCTTTTTTGACAATATTAGGACTGGAGATATTTTTTGCCAAAATAATATTTCATTGGCTTTGGATGCAATAACATAGAAACAGAATATTAGCCTTCTTTAAAAATATAAATATTTACTAAGTGTCTACTATGTGCAAGACCCTGTACAAAGCACAGGATATATATGGATGTATTCAAAGAGCTTTCTGGCTGGTGAGGCTATCTGCAGGTAAAACATGGCATAAGTGTTGTGATGGGAACATGCACAAGGAGGAAATGTCAGCCTTGGGGGGCGTCTGAGAAGGCCTCCTGAATGACTGGTAATAGAAGTACTGAACGGTAAATGGCAGCTCTTCAGGTGAAGAAAAACACAAAAGCCATCCCAAGCAGCAATAATAGCATACATAAAACATTTTAAGACAAAGAAGGTATCTTCTAAGTTTCTAAATAAAGTTTACTTTATTGCACAGTGGCAAACTGGTGTAAAGAGAGGTAATAAAAATCTTACCATAAATCAAAGTGAGAAGGAAGATGGCTTGTTTTTAAGTAGTGTGAATGGAGATAAAGAGAGACGGGTGAATTACATAGCTTTAGAGGGAAAAATTGACATGACAACATTTAATTTCTTGAATGTGCAGACAGAAAGAGAGGGAAGTGAGGAGAATTATTTCCAGAGAAGTGGCTTGAGTAAGAAGGTGAATACAGTGCCACTTACTGAAATCAAAACTCAAGAATCGTATGTAGTTAAATTGGGTTAGGAGAGAACAGCAGGGGTTTTCAGGTTGAGCCCATACAACAAGGTAATAAATTTGGTTGTTAACATGTTTAAGTGGAGATACCTAGATGTCAGATAAATTCATTCTAAATCTTAGGAGAGGGATCCCTGGTAATTTTTAAATCCTCAGATTATTGCCTAAACCTATGGACTTATCCATAGACAGCATATAGGAGAGTCAACGACACCTTGAAAAATCTATTGGCAGTCTTATGGAGAGGATCCAGTCATGACATTCTAAGTATAGAAAATCAGGAATGGCTAATATCCCAGAACAAAAATGAGTTAGCTACCAACTCTGGGAAAATAAACTCTGTGCTTTGTCTTTAGATATTTTGGTGACTAATAAAAACAGAATCCTTGGAGGGATTCTGACTACTACCCTGCACATGGGGAATTGAGAGGTCACACAAAGCTGGCATAGGAATTTCTCCTTCCTGTTTGAAATAACAATACAGAGTAAAATAACTGAATATGGAAAAGTAGTGGAATATGCCACCCCAATATAAGCCACTTTGGCATACTGATTATTTTCAGCTGTACATACTTGAAAAACAGCAAAGGCAAGGAAAGGCTTTCTTGGAACTCCCCTCATCTGCCTAAAGACAGATCCTCCAGAAGGAACTCAGTTGTCATAAGTTCTTCCCCAGAACTTTCATCGAACAAGAAAGATTGATTCTTAATCACAGGAAGGAAGACTAGAAGTCAACATCACTCCAATACACTTTGTTACAAACTATCCTATATCCCATCAATTCTCTAAGGGCCCATTCACCTTTCCTAAAAATCATTTACTCTCCCCTGAGAGGCCCATGTCTTCTCTCCCCTCTCCCTATTAAGATGGTATGTAAGCCTGAATTCTAAAGCCATTTCTTTGAGTTACTCATTTTCCCCTTGGTATCTCCTATGTATACATGAAGTATACATGCTATTTTTCTCTTCTATTTGTTTTTCTGTTGTTAATCCGTGTTTTATCACAGGAGGTCTCAGCTAAGAACTCAGAATGGTAGAGGAAATAATTTTTCCGCTCCTACAACAACAAATTTAAATGTATGGCCAAACTTTCAAAAACAAAAAAATCTTTATGTGCCAAGACTGAAGGGGCAACTCAAAGGCAGAGAGAAGAATGCTCCCACTCTAAATGCAAGTAAGTAGTCTAAAGGGATACTGGAAACCAAGATGCAAAATAAAGGCTGCTACTTTAATGCCTGCTGGAGAATGTGAGACAAGGCGTTAGGCCCATACAGAATGTGGTTATTTATTATGAACAGAACTTTCTGCATAAATCCATTACCACCCATCACTGGATGGAAATTCACTGTCCGGAAGTAAAACTTCACTGGACTGTGAATTTCTTAAAAGTGACATAAAAAATTGTAATACCAAACCTGCAACATATGCAAAATGAGAATTGCACAAACTATCAGATAATTCCTGAAACCCAAAATAGGTCTTGCTTTTCAAAAGCTCTTAGGTTCCCAGGAGAGAAGAAGGTAAATCTACCCTCTAAAGATGCTTCCATAACTCAGTGCACTTACGATGAAAACATACTTCACTGAAGAAGAGTATCCTCTAAAAATTATGAACCACACGAGGACATGAGCCATTGTAGCGGGATTCAGGAGATAATAAATAATAACACTATTTTTAAGAGTGTGAAGTAAATTCTTCATCTGCTTTATGAAGCTGGGCTGTGAAGCGAAGGGGAAAAAAGGATATAAAATGTACTGCGATATGGATTTAAGAATGAGAGGAATTTAATTATATTTATGTGCTGATAAGAAGCAGCAGCTTTTAGGGGCGCCTGGGTGACTCAGTCGGTTAAATACTGCCTTGAGCTCAGGTCATGATTTCAGGGTCCTGGGACAGAGCTCCGCGTCGGGCTCCCTGCTCAGCGGGGAGTCTGCTTCTCCCTCTTCCTCTACTGCTCCCCCTGCTTGTGCTCGCTCTCTCTCTCTGACATATAAATAAATAAAAATCTTTAAAAAGAAAACCTTTAAAAAAAAGAAAAGGCTTTTAGAAAAGTGAAATTAAAATCATTTGAAAATTGGAGAATAGTCATTTGCTAAAATGTTTCTGAAGAAATACTTAAACATAGAGAAATTAGCCTTAAACGACAGAAGAACAATTATTTTAAAAAGAAAGGAAATAACATGTAAGAGAGTAAGACTAAATTTGTAGGAAAGAGGAACAAAAAGTAGAGAAGTTTTAAATTTCATAAAATTGGGGTGCCTGGGTGGCTCAGTTGGTTAAGCGTCTGCCTTCAGCTCAGGTCATGATCCCAGGGTCCTGGGATCGAGTCCCACATCGGGCTCCCGGCTCATTGGGTAGCCTGCTTCTCCCTCTGACCCTCTCCCTTCTCATGCTGTTTCTCACTCTCTCTGTCTCAAATAAATAAATAAAATCTTTAAAAAAATAAATTTCATAACATTATCTTACTTGATTCTTGCAACAATGGTGAGATTCTGATATTGTTACTATTCTCAGAGAAAATGTAACATTGCGTTATTTGCTCGATTTTTGTGCTATTAAGAGCAAAGCTGTGATTCAAATCCAGGTACTTTGTCTTCATAATACTATGCAAGCCTCGTACAATAAAAATTTTAGTGAAGCTCAAACACTACAGAGATGACAATAACATCCTAGGAAGAAAAAGACCGGTTCTTTCCGAATCCCTTATTTCAAAGATGAGGGCATTATCATGCCCTTTTCCCAAGATGAGCCAGTGTGCTGCAAAAGCCATAAAATAAAAGCAATCCACTAAAAATGAATACATAGATTGTACTTACAGGATAGTACAACTACATAAACTAAAATCACTAATTTACACATTAACTGTTTAACAGCAAGTTGAATAATGTGTCATTGAACTGACCATTTGTATTGCATCATCTGAAGATACACAATTGTACATGTACACACAGTCTAGTTTATAAAAATTACATGGGTTCCTATCTCTTCCTTTAGCTTTCAGTTTAAGCTCTCTTAGAGAGACCCACTTTTACATCCAATTGAAAATGGGTTCCCCATGTACGTGCACCCCGATGTTTATAGCAGCAATGTCCACAATAGCCAAACTGTGGAAAGAGCCAAGATGTTCATCAACAGATGAATGGATAAAGAAGATGTGGTATATATATACAATGGAATATTATTCAGCCATCAAAAGAAATGAAATCTTGCCATTTGCAACGACGTGGATGGAACTGGAGGGTGTTATGCTGAGCGAAATAAGTCAATCAGAGAAAGACATGTATCATATGACCTCACTGATATGAGGAATTCTTAATCTCAGAAAACAAACTGAGGGTTGCTGGAGTTGGGGGGTGGTGGGAGGGATGGGGTGGCTGGGTAATAGACATTGGGGAGGGTATGTGCTATGGTGAGCGCTGTGAATTGTCTAAGACTGTTGAATCACAGACCTGTGATTTCTCTGAAACAAATAATACATTATATGTTAAAAAAAAAAAAAAAGAAGAAGAAGATAGCAGGAGGGGAAGCACGAAGGGGGGGGAATCGGAGGGGGAGACGAACCATGAGAGACAATGGACTCTGAAAAACAAACTAAGGGTTCTAGAAGGGGGTGGGAGGATGGGTTAGCCTGGTGATGGGTATTAAAGAGGGCACTTTCTGCACTAACTGGGTGTTATAGGCAAACAAGGAATCATGGAACACTGCATCAAAAACTAATGATGTAATGTATGGTGATTAACATAACATAATAATAAAAAAAAAAAAAAGAAAGAAAATGGGTTCCCCTTGTTAAATTCTGTCACTGTATCTCTTTCTGTAATATCTACCAGATGAAACCTTTTAATCTTCCAGAACAACTTCTAACACACTTATATTTATAAAGCACAAATATATCAAAAATTAGCTCAGGACATTCATTAAATAACTAAACAAATATTTATTTGAGTGCCTACTATCAACTAGATATTGTTATAGGCATAAGGAAACAGCAATGAATATGGACACTAAGTCTCTGCGTACACAGAGCTTCATTCTAGAGGAAAATAAAATGAGTATAATGTAATATTACAAATATTATAAATATATTATTTTAATAGAAAAAGCAGAACAATTTGTGGAAATTCCTCATGTTCCCAGCAACCAGAGTTGAGAAACCTTACAGTATATGGGTTTGAGTACTCAGAGTGTATTTCCTCAGTACTGGACCCAAATATTCCCAAAAATAAATGTTGCTCTAGTTCCACCTAACCAAGATTTAAGGTAATATTTTAAAGAATCAAAATGTTTCCAAGTAATTAAACTGCATCTCTGATAAAAACACAAAAATATATAAGGAAGTACAAAAAAATACCCAGAACCAACTTCATAAAACTAACAATGCTTGTGTCAAATAAAATGTTACCAGGCATGTAAAGAAGCATAAAGATGTCACCTGTAATAAGGAAAAAATCAATGAACAGAAACAGACTCAGAAATCAGAAATGATAGAGATAATAGAATCAGGAACAACAAGATTATAAACAAATATTACAAATATATTTCCTATGTTTAAAAAGATAGAGAAAAGCATGAGCATACTAAGAAGATTCGTTAAAAAATAACTGAGATATGCAAGGGATAGGATTAGCAGCCAATTAGTATTGCAGAAGATAAGATTAGTGACCTTAAAGATATAAAATAGAGAACACCCAAAATAAAATACAGAAAAAGAAGAATGAAAAAAAATAAACACAGTAGAATGAGCTTCGAAATGATATTGAGAGTACTGTATGTGCAACTCAAAAAAAAAAAAAAAACGGCTGAAATTTTTCCAAATTCAATGAATAATAAACCCACAGATTCTAGAAGCTGAAGAAACATCAAGCCCAATAACATATTTTTAAAAAATACCAAAGCATCTTATAATCAAATTGTTTAAATTAGCCATAAAGAGAAAACACTGAAAAGAGTTACAGGGGTGGGAGTGGAGAGGAAAGACACACTACATACAGAAGAACAAAGAATTATATCACACATCTTGGCAGAAACAATGCAAGCCAGAAAACAATGGATTTTCCTAATTTATTTAAAGGAAATTATTATCAACTTGGAATTCTATATACAAATAAATTTTTCTCAAACTCAAGGCAAGTTAAAGATTATTTCAGGCTTTCCAAAAATTAAAGAATTCATTAACAGTGTATCTGTACTACAAGGAATGTTAACTGAACTCCTTCAGGCAGAAGGAAAATAATGGAAATCTGGATCTACACAAAAGGATGAAGAACACCTTCGTAACTCTGTGGGTAATTACAAAACACCTTTTCTCACAGGTGTAAAACTCTTTAAAATGATTTATTATTTGAAGCAAAAATATTAGCAGTATATTGTATAGTTGAGTTAACAGCACGTGTAGAAGTAAAATGCATGGCAACAGTGGCCTACAGGGCAGAAGTGAAATGGAAACTCAATATTGTTAGCTTTCTTTACTATTTTTGAAATGGTATAATAGTATAATAGTCCTTGAAGTTACACTGTGATTAGAGATGCATTATACAAACCTTAAAGAATTACACTCAAAAAACATAGCTAATAAACTAATAAAATAGGTAAAATGGGTCATAAAAAATACCTAATTAGCTCAAAAGAAAGTAAGGAGAAAAAATGAGCAAAGAACAGATGCACCAAATAGAAAACAAACAGCAAGATGGAAGATTTACATGCAACTATATCAATAATCATGTTAAGTATAAATGGTCCAAATGCCTCAATTAAAAAGCAGAAATCATCAGGCTGCATTAAAAAGCCAGAGACAGCTATATGCTGCCTATAAGAAACCCACTTTAAATATAAAGACACAAAAATATATATATATATTTATAAAGACACAACGAAGTAAAAAGTAAAAGAATGTAAGTACATAACATGAAAAATGGATCTCACCCAGAATTTGGCGAATCTCAAAATTGCAAATACCAAGATAGAAAGCCAAATAGCTAAGAGTATCTAAGATAAGACTTCTAAAGCAGGTCTATAAAGCAATCAGTTTAAATTATAAGAGGAAACCAGAGAGCTCTGAGAAGACTTCCATTTTTAAGAATGGAATAGACTCTAAAGAATATACAGAACCAGAAAATATGCTAGAAGCTACAGTATTAGGTATATGATGATGAAAACAAATGTAACTTCTCCTCTCAGTAAGGGAAAACACAAAGCATCAATCAAATCTAAAATCTGTTCAAGAAAGTATTATTTAAACAGAAAAAAATAAAATAAAATGTAACATGAGTTTGAGTAATTGTATATAAGAAAATACAACCCAATTAGGAACTGCTCTTTCCATTGGCCTACGAGCTGGGGCACCGGAATTGTAGGCAAGGTAATACAATACTAGCACAATTGCAACTTCATCCACGATGAATGTTTGCATGGTGGTAATTTAAACCAAAAATTGGTTTTCAAACTTTAGACTGTACATGATATTCAACAGGAGAAAGATCCAAATTTGGTTAAAGAACAGAATATAATGTTTCCAATCTTGATAATGTTAGAAGGAATAAAGCGGATAGAAAAAAGTAAAGAGAAAAATAAAGACGCTAGTAGTAGGAAATCAAGAAATAGAATTCTAGACATATTTATAATAATAGAAGTAAATAAGTTAAATTAACAATATACATATAATTAATTGGGAGAGTAATCATGTAAGTAAAATATACATTTTTGTAACATGCAATCAATAGACATTATCATTGATAAATCAGTTAATAAATCTATAAACACATACAGTTATGGAGGTAATATAAAAAGAACTAAAAACCAAAACAGTTAAAAGAAGCTTCTGAGGAGTGGGAGTTGAAGAAGAGGGTGGAAGAAATGAACACTGATAGTTTGTCAACATAAGCTCTTCTGTATGATTTGATTTTCCAAAAATGCCTAAATATTACTTTTATTTATGTTAGCTAATAAATAAAGTTAGCAAAATATCTTCCAACATGTGCATTCCATATGACTGCCACAATGTCTTTTTTGGTTTCTCTATCTTATCATGTAAGCGTCTGTACCTTTCAAGACAATGAAATATAATATTAATTTTCTATTCTTACAAACTCCCACAAATAATTAGTTATAAATAATGCAGATTCATTCCTTTTGGCAATTTTTATTATGGATACTGCATTAAAAATAAGTGCCTAGAATATGGAGGAAGAAAAAAGTTGTTTTCAGAATTTAAGGGCCTCTCCATTATGACCCAACTGAATTTTCAACTTTATCTTCCTCTGCACTCCTCCATAAACCATTTCTCACTGCCATACTAAAGCCACATGCATCTGTCCATCATCCACACACACATTCAAAGTAATGCTAAGAACCTGCAATGTGCCAGTCACTGCAAGCCATAGGTTATAAGAATATGTAAAACATAGTCAATCATTGGGCACACAATAGAGAAGATTTAATATTCAAGAAGAATAACTCATTCAAGGTCCTCCTGATTTCCAAATTGACAAATGCCACCATAGAGAATGAGAAAGCTAAAATGAAATGAAGATGGATGTTAGGGACATTTCAGCCACTCTCCCTCCCTACATCAACTTTATAAGCTACACAACAGAATCTTTCCTCAGCAAAAGTACAAATCCACAAAAAGGGGTCGTTGGGGTTTTGTCTGAAATGAGTAGAAACTGAAAACGTTAAAACAATGAATTTCAAGGGTATACTTTATAGCAGAGCTCATGTCTGAAATTTTTTTCCTGAAACTCCTGCCTGATAGTTACCTCCTTTTAATTCATGAATATTTACTCATATTGCTCATTCACTCATACAGCTCATTTAGTCATACTATCTCATAGAAATACCTGTTAATCTCTTCTCTTGTTATTTAGCCTTCACATATGTGTGTGCTCTATGTTTTCAATATGCAGATAGCATCGTGTGTTCTTTGTACCCCACAGTGTCCAGAGTGGCAAATCTGTCCACAGAATCAAAGATGAATAGCTAGGTATAAAGGAATTAAATTCATATTAATGACGACAAATTGCTGAAAATGAATAACTAAATAGATTACCCTTTTAATTACTTATTTGAAACCATAATGCAAGTTGCTAATTGAAGCTTTCAAAATTATTGGCCAGTTACTTGCTGCCATATAGACAGTTACCAAAAAACTTACAGAAAGCTGGGGCGGAGCAAGATGGCGGAGGAGTAGGAGACCTGGATTTCATCTGGTCTCAGGAATTCAGCTGGATAGGGATCAAACCATTCTGAACACCTACAAACTCAACAGGAGATCGAAGAAAAGAATAGCAACAATTCTCTGAACAGAAAAGCGACCACTTTCTGGAAGGTAGGACGTGTGGAGAAGTGAATCCGAGGCAATATTTGGGGGGACAGACGGCGGGGGACGGGGCCTCCGTGGGCCGCTTCTGGCAAGTGATAGAACCGCGGAGCACAAAACCGGAACTTTCAGAGTCTGCTCCGCTGAGGGACGTCGCTCCAGTGGCTAAGCGGTGGGGTGGAACCCTCGCGGGATAGTTGCGGCAGAGCTCCCAGGTATCAGAGCGGGGAACCCAGCTGCAGAGACGGAGCCGAGGAGTGGGCTCTCAGCTCGGGGTTGCCATAAACTGTGATCCGCGGCACAGTCGGGCCACTGCTCCTCCAGCAGGGACCCAACAAGCGGCAGATTCAGGGAGAATCACCTTCCTCCCCCGGGAGGAGCGGCGCAGGAGCGCACGACAGGGATCTGCTGGGTTTGTAGACTCCACACAGGGTCGTGTGCCAGAGATAGAAATGCTCGGTCACAGGCCAGGTGAGCAAGGAGTGCAGCCGGAGACCAGGGAGATGGGAGTGACTGACTGCTTTTCTCTGGGGCGCACTTAGGAGCGGGGCCCGAGTTCTCGGCTCCTCCAGGGTGGAGATTGGGAGGCTGCCATTTTCACTCTGGTCCTCCAAAGCTGTACCAAAAGCTTGCAGGGAACAAAAGCTCCCAAGAGCAAACCCGAGCAGATTACTTAGCCCAGGCGGGGCAAGGGTGGGGCAATTCCGCCTCCAGTAAAGACATTTGGGAACCATGGCAACAGGCCCCTCCCCCAGAAGATCAGCAAGAACAGCCAGCCAAGACCAAGTTTACCAATCAATGAGAACGGCAGAACTCCAGCGGTAGGGGAATAATGCACACAGAATCCATGGCTTTTTTACCATGATTCTTTAGTCTTTCAAAGTTAATTTTTTTTTTAACTTTTTTTTTTTTGAATTTTTCTTTTTCCCTTTTTCAACAAACATCTTATCAATCCTTTTTTTAAAAAACATTTTTATTTTTCATTTTTAGAGTCATATTCTATCCCTTCATAATAGTTACCCTTATTTTTGGCATATATATAAGTTGTTCTCTCTTTAAAATTTTGAGATACCGTTTCTTCTAATAGATCAAAATATACCCTAAATCTCTAGGGTATGGCTTTGTTCTACTCTCCTGCCTGATCACATTTTCTCCCTTTTTCTTTTTTTTTTTTTTAAGTCCTCTTCTTTCTTTTCTCAAACAACTTATCAATTCCTTTTATAAATTTTTTTATACTTTTCATCTTTACAATCATATTCCAACCCTTCACCATATCAACCCTTATTTTTGTACATACATAAATTTTCTTTAAAATTTTGGGAGGCACTTTCTTCTAACAGACCAAAATACACCCAAAACCTAGTGTGTGGCACTGATCTATGCACCAGCCTGATCACACTTGATCATATTCTGGTTTTTTTTGTTTTGTTCTCTTTTTGTTTTTCTTTTTCTTTTTTTTTCTTTTTCTTTTTTCTTTCTTTCCCTTTCTTTTCCCCCGGCTTCAGGTCTTTTCTGATTTGTTTAGAGTATAATTTCTGGGGACGTTGTTACCCTGTTAGCATTTTGTTCTCTCATTCATCTATTCTCCTCTGGACAAAATGACAAGATGGAAAAAATCACCTCAACAAAAAGAACAAGAGGTAGTACCGACTGCCAGGGAACTACTCAATACGGACATTAGTATGATGTCGGATCTAGAGTTCAGAAACATGACTTTAAAGATACTAGCTCGGCTTGAAAAAAATATGGAAGTTATTAGAGAAACCCTTTCTGGAGAAGTAAAAGAACTAAAATCTAACCAAGCGGAAATCAAAAAGGCTATTAATGAGGTGCAATCAAAAATGGGGGCACTAACTGCTCGGATAAATGAGCCAGAAGAGAGAATCGGTGATATAGAAGACCAAATGATTGAAAATAAAGAAGCTGAGAAAAAGAGAGATAAACAACTACTGGATCACGAGGGCAGAATTCGAGAGATAAGCAATACCATAAGACAAAACAACATTAGAATAATTAGGATCCCAGAAGAAGAAGAAAGAGAGAGAGGGGCAGAAGGTATATTGGAGTAAATTATAGCAGAGAACTTCCCTAATCTGGGGAAGGAAACAGGCATCAAAATCCAGGAGGCACAGAGAACCTCTCTCAAAATCAATAAAAATAGGTCAACATCCCGACATCTAATAGTAAAACTTGCAAGTCTCAGAGACAAAAAGAAAATCCTGAAAGCAGCTCGGGAGAAGAGATATGTAACCTACAACGGTAGAAACATTAGACTGGCAACAGACCTGTCCACAGAGACCTGGCAGGCCAGAAAGGACTGGCATGATATATTCAGAGCACTAAATGTGAAAAATATGCAGCCAAAAATACTATATCCAGCTAGGCTGTCACTGAAAATAGAAGGAGAGATAAAAAGCTTCCAGGACAAACAAAAACTAAAGGAATTTGCAAACACGAAACCAGCCCTACAAGAAATATTGAAAGGGGTCCTCTAAGCAAAGAGAGAGCCTAAAAGTAACATAGACCAGAAAGGAACACAGACAATATACAATAACAGTCACCTTACAGGCAATACAATGGCACTAAATTCCTATCTTTCAATAGTTACCCTGAAGGTAAATGGGCTAAATGACCCAATCAAAAGACACAGGCTATCAGATTGGATTAAAAAACAAGAACCATCTATATGCTATCTGCAAGAGACTCATTTTAGAACCAAAGACACCCCCAGATGGAAAGTGAGGGGGTGGAAAACCATTTACCATGCTAATGGACACCAAAAGAAAGCTGGGGTGGCAATCCTTATATCAGACAAATCAGATTTTAAACCAAAGACTGTAATAAGAGATGAGGAAGGACACTATATCCTACTTAAAGGGTCTATCCAACAAGAAGATCTAACAATTGTAAATATCTATGCCCCTAACATGGGAGCAGCCAATTATATAAGGCAATTAATAACAAAAGCAAAGAAACACATTGACAACAATACAATAATAGTGGGGGACTTTAACACACCCCTCACTGAAATGGACAGATCGTCTAAGCAAAAGATCAACAAGGAAATAAAGACTTTAAATGACACACTGGACCAAATGGACTTCACAGACATATTCAGAACATTCCACCCCAAAGCAACGGAATACACATTCTTCTCTAGTGCCCATGGAACATTCTCCAGAATAGATCACATCCTAGGTCACAAATCAGGTCTCAACCGGTACCAAAAGATTGGGATCATTGCCTGCATATTTTCAGACCACAATGCTTTGAAACTAGAACTCAACCACAAGAGGAAAGTCGGAAAGAACTCAGATACATGGAGGCTAAAGAGCATCCTACTAAAGAATGAATGGGTCAACCAGGAAATGAAAGAAGAATTTAAAAAATTCATGGAAACCAATGAAAATGAAAACACAACTATTCAAAATCTTTGGGATGCAGCAAAGGCAGTCCTCAGAGGAAAGTATATAGCAATACAAGCCTTTCTCAAGAAATAAGACAGGTCTCAAATACACAACCTAACCCTACACCTAAAGGAGCTGAAGAAAGAACAGCAAATAAAGCCTAAACCCAGCAGGAGAAGAGAAATAATACAGATCAGAGCAGAAATCAATGAAATAGAAACCAAAAGAACAGTAGAACAGATCAACAAAACTAGGAGCTGGTTCTTTGAAAGAATTAACAAGATTGATAAACCCCTGGCCAGACTTATCAAAAAGAAAAGAGAAATGACACAAATCAACAAAATCACGAATGAAAGAGGAGAGATCACAACCAATACCAAAGAAATACAAACAATTATAAGAACATATTATGGGCAACTCTATGCCAGCAAATTCGATAACCTGGAAGAAATGGATGCATTCCTAGATGTATCAACTACCAAAACTGAACCAGGAAGAAATAGAAAACCAGAACAGACCTATAAACACTAAGGAAATTGAAGCAGTCATCAAAAATCTCCCAATAAACAAAAGCCCAGGGCCAGATGGCTTCCCAGGGGAATTCTACCAAACATTTCAAGAAGAATTAATACCTATTCTTCTGAAACTGTTCCAAAAAATAGAAATGGAAGGAAAACTTCCAAACTCGTTTTATGAGGCCACCATTACCTTGATCCCAAAACCAGACAAAGACCCCATCAAAAAGGAGAATTACAGACCAATATCCTTGATGAACACAGATGCAAAAATTCTCACCAAAATACTAGCCAATAGGATCCAACAGTACATTAAAAGGATTATTCACCACGACCAAGTGGGATTTATCCCTGGGCTGCACGGTTGGTTCAACATCCGCAAATCAATCAGCATGATAATACATTAACAAAAGAAAGAACAAGAATCATATGATCCTTTCAATAGATGCAGAAAAAGCATTTGACAAAGTACAGCATCCTTTCTTGATCAAAACTCTTCAGAGTATAGGGATAGAGGGTACATACCTCAATATCATAAAAGCTATCTATGAAAAACCTACAGAGAATATCATTCTCAATGGGGAAAAACTGAGAGCTTTCCCCATAAGGTCAGGAACGCAGCAGGGATGTCCACTATCACCACTGCTATTCAACATAGTATTAGAAGTCCTAGCCACAACAATCAGACAACAAAAAGAAATCAAAGGCATCCAAATCGGCAAAGAAGTAGTCAAACTCTCACTCTTTGCAGATGATATACTTTATGTGGGAAACCCAAAAGACTCCACCCCAAAACTGCTAGAACTCATACAGGAATTCAGTAAAGTGGCAGGATATAAAATCAATGCACAGAAATCAGTGGCATTCCTATACACCAAAACAAGACAGAAGAAAGAGAAATTAAGGAGTCGATCCCATTTACAATTGCACCCAAAACCATAAGATACCTAGGAATAAATCTAACCAAAGAGGCAAAGGATCTGTACTCAGAAAACTATAAAATACTCATGAAAGAAATTGAGGAAGACACAGAGAAATGGAAAAACGTTCCATGCTCATGGATTGGAAGAACAAATATTGTGAAGATGTCAATGCTACCTAGAGCAATCTACACATTCAATGCAATTCCCATCAAAATACCATCCACTTTTTTCAAAGAAATGGAACAAATAATCCTAAAATTTGTATGGAACCAGAAAAGACCCCGAATAGCCAGAGGAATGTTGAAAAAGAAAAGCAAAGCTGGCGACATCACAATTCCGGACTTCCAGCCCTATTACAAAGCTGTCATCATCAAGACAGTATGGGACTGGCACAAAAACAGACACATAGATCAATGGAACAGAATAGAGAGCCCAGAAATGGACCCTCAACTCTATGGTCAACTAATCTTCGACAAAGCAGGAAAGAATGTCCAATGGAAAAAAGACAGTCTCTTCAACAAATGGTTTTGGGAAAATTGGACAGCCACATGCAGAAGAATAAAACTGGACCATTTCCTTACACCACACACAAAAACAGACTCCAAATGGTTGAAAGACCTCAATGTGAGACAGGAGTCCATCAAAATCCTAAAGGAGAACACAGGCAGCAACCTCTTCGACCTCAGCCACAGCAACTTCTTCCTAGACACATCGCCAAAGGCAAGGGAAGCAAGGGCAAAAATGAACTATTGGGACTTCATCAAGATAAAAAGCTTTTGCACAGCAAAAGAAACAGTCAACAAAACCAAAAGACAACCGACAGAATGGGAGAAGATATTTGCAAATGACATATCAGATAAAGGGCTAGTATCCAAAATCTATAAAGAACTCATCAAACTCAACACCCAAAGAACAAAGAATCCAATCAAGAAATGGGCAGAAGACGTGAACAGACATTTTTCCAAAGAAGACATCCAAATGGCCAACAGACACATGAAAAGGTGTTCAACATCGCTCGGCATCAGGGAAATCCAAATCAAAACCTCAATGAGATACCACCTCACACCAGTCAGAATGGCTAAAATTAACAAGTCAGGAAATGACAGATGTTGGCAGGGATGCAGAGAAAGGGGAACCCTCCTACACTGTTGGTGGGAATGCAAGCTGGTGCAGCCACTCTGGAAAACAGTATGGAGTTTCCTCAAAAAGTTGAAAATAGAGCTACCATATGATCCAGCAATTGCACTACTGGGTATTTACCCCAAAGATACAAATGTAGGGATCCGAAGGGGTACGTGCACCCTGATGTTTACAGCAGCAATGTCCACAATAGCCAAACTGTGGAAAGAGCCAAGATGTCCATCAACAGAAGAATGGATAAAGAAGATGTGGTATATACATACAATGGAATATTATGCAGCCATCAAAAGGAATGAGATCTTGCCATTTGCAACGACATGGATGGAACTGGAAGGTGTTATGCTGAGCGAAATAAGTCAATCAGAGAAAGACATGTATCATATGACCTCACTGATATGAGGAATTCTTAATCTCAGGAAACAAACCGAGCGTTGCTGGAGTGGTGGGTGGGGTGGGAGGGATGGGATGGCTGGGTGATAGACACTGGGGAGGGTATGTGCTATGGTGAGCGCTGTGAATTGTGTAAGACTGTTGAATCACAGATCTGTACCTCTGAAACAAATAATGCAATATATGTTAAGAAAAAAAAGAAGAAGAAGAAGAAGAAGATAGTAGAAGGGGAAGAATGAAAGGGGGAAATTGGAGGGGGAGATGAACCATGAGAGACGATGGACTCTGAAAAACAAACTGAGGGTTCTAGAGGGGAGGGGGGTGGGAGGATGGGTTAGCCTGGTGATGGGGTTAAAGAGGGCACGTTCTGCATGGAGCACTGGGTGTTATGCACAAACAATGAATCATGGAACACTACATCAAAAACTAATGATGTAATGTATGGTGATTAACGTAACAATACAAAAGTAAAAAAAAAATTACAGAAAGCTTACCCTTTCGTTGAACTAACAAATAATATTTAAAAACAGAGCCTAACAGATATGTCTGCCAATCATATGAGATCTTTTTAATGTTTGACAAATTATTCTATGATAAGGATTTAGAAATTATAAGCCTAAAAACAGTTATTCTTGTGAGGAATAATTTGTATCATCAGAGATATGATCCTCTTCACTTTATGAACCTAATATTTGAAAGATGGATGGTATCATTTTATTTCATAAGGCAAATGTTAATATCACCCTTCATTCCTAGCCAATCTTTTTAAGAGAGTAAGTGCCAAGAGCCTCAGGGCATCATGTTGCATCTAATTACAATATAGGAATCCATGCATCAGAGATTTAAACATTAAATACCCACAACTATTATATGTGTTATTTGCATTGCTAAAATGGAAAAAGTTGTAACTAAATCATCTCTACCTTTTAGAAGCTGCAAATTTAAAGCAGACAGTGTTTGGGTTTCCAAATACAAGAGAACACACAATACTATAAAGAGCACAAAATACTGAGAGAATGCACATTTCTTTAAGCACAGAATTGGAGGTGCATCTCAAAGAGATGATTAGTGCTTGTAAAGGAGGCAAGGATGTTCAAATATAGCACCACTCTGATTCCAAAACCACCCTAGAAGAATAATAGTGTTTCAAGCAGTTTAACAGTAATTCAGTTATATAAGAAATGAAATATTTATCATATTAACACACAACATGGTTGTAGCACAAGGGGAAAAGATATTCTAGTAGAAATATGTCCAGAACAACTAAGTCTTTAAGAAGAGGGCTTATAATCTTCTGAAAAAAAAAAAAAAATAACAAATTCAACTATCAGTTACTATACACCTGGAATTCTGTGGCATCTTCAGGGAATGTGAAAGAGGTAAAAAGGTATTATTCTTAACCTGAAGTGTAAGTCCAATTGAGGAAGTATGAATAACCTTCAAGGAATCACCAGAACACTTCTGAAAGGAACTTAAGTGGGATATATAGTATTGTTGTAAGTCTATAGGAAATTCAAAATAACAGAAAGTCAATGTAGAAAGGAATTCACCACAGCAAGTCCAAGGCATCAGGTGACTTTTCAACTGGCTTTTAAGCCATGTATTAATCATATGCACTCCTCACAGCATAGCGAGTGGTTGCACTTGGGTTTGATGAGTATCCAAGTTATGGAGAAGAAGAGGGATAAAGACGGGAGATGAGTCTGTAAGTAGAAAACAGAAAGAGGACAAAAATTTGTATAAATAAATTTCTGAGAAAGCTCAGAAGGACAGTCAGAAAAGCATGCTGCTGTCCTCAAAGGACAAGGAGGCGTGACAGGATTTAGAAGCAAAACGGAATTGAGGAGATGGAATTCGAAAAAGAATAATCCAACAAAGATGTGTGGGGTAAAATCTAATCCACAGAAACTTTCAGCAGGAAAGAGACCATTTATATCATCTTGGCCTCTGGGGATAAAAAAGGCAATTAGGGTCCTGACAAATGAACAGGAGAACCATCGCCTTGTGGGGAATTCTCCTACACAGCAATCTCCCCACTTTGCAGATCATCCAATGTCTACCTGTATCAGGAAACAATGTCCTGAAGGTCTTATAACCAATGTCCAATGACAACATGGCACCTGGAAAAACTATCCTTGCACAGGCTACATTAGGCAGCTGAGCTTTCTGGGACTCCAGGTATCATGGTGCAGACAGACACTGCTTTTACCACAGTAGAAAGAGATTAAGGTCCCCCACTGTGCCAGGTCTCAGAGGACAGTCTGGCAGCATCAAGAAACAGGGCACGGTAGGAAGTCAGTATTCTGTTACCAAGGCAGAGAGCTGTGAGTGGAAAATGGAAGCAGGAGACCGGCTGTGTTTTGTTTAGTCACCCAGAGAAGACTTGCATAAAACACTTATTTATATTTCTTTCCATTGTTAACCCAAGTTAACCAAATTGACAGGCTTTTTAAAACTTTAGACTACTATTACCTTTACTATTGTTTTTCCTTTGTTATTATTAACGCAATTAGTTTTATTATTGGAAACGGATGAAAATAATAAAAATAACCTGACAGAGTCCCTAAGCCATATTTGACTAAGTTATAAAGTTGGTTCCTACTCAGTAACTTAGGAAATTAAAAACACTAAATCTAGGATTTTCTCCACTGGGACCTAATCCAGTCCAATTTAGAAGTTGAGGATTTATAAAGGCTTTTCTGAAAGAAATGGGAAAATGTCAGCTACAATTTCTTGCTAGACTTGAACTGAATCTATTAACCTTGCCCAGAGAATATAATGTTACAGTTATCTCATTTACAATGTTATTGTATATGATTTATGGCCACAGTATCAAGCCTCAAACTAGGTTTCGTAGTTTTAAGTTAAATTTACATGTCTGTAATACAAATGATTTTTTTCTTGTTCAGATAAAAAGATATTAAAAAGTGATTTATAATATTTCAGTTGGATGGAAAATATACAGAATGCCTTAGTGTAGTGAAGGGGAAAAAAAACATTAGTTAGACAGCTATTATGAATATGCACATTCACACTGCTTAATGCTTCCAATCTTTTAATGTATGCCTGGTTATCAACCACTAGACATCTTTTGAATTACATTATATTTAGAATACAATGAGACACAAATCTATCTGAAAATCAGATTAAAAAGAAGAACCAAAAGGATAAGGAAAAAAATGTATCACCTATGCAGTTCACCTAAGATCATGAATGCTAAAACTAACTTAGGTACTACTATTTTTGCAAATGTCCTCTACCTAACGGCATAAAATATAACACTCTTTAAATATGTCACACAATAGCCTTTCTAACATTATCACCATTATTGAAACTCAAGAGAATTTGCTTTACCATAAACTGTAAGAGTTTGAGATTTGACTTTGGGGTATTGTATTTTATTAGAAATGGCTGATGTAACACCACTTGAAAGATACCATGACATACAACTATAGAGTCAGTTCCAGTTAACAGACTAAAGACTTAGTAACACCTTTACTAGCAAACAACACCCAATGTTCTATAAACTTAAATTAAAATAAAAACTCTCCAATGTGTTATCTATATAGGTCATACATCACACACAAATATTTCAAAATTATACAATGCCAGATAAATTTCATAATTTAAAAGTACAATTAAAAATAAAAGCCCACTGGGTGCGTGGGTGGCTTAGCCGGTTAAGCATCTGCCTTCAGCTCAGGTCATGATCCTGGAGTCCTGGGATCTAGCCCCGCATCAGGCTCCCTGTGAAGCCCCCCTCTCACCTCCTTCTCCCTCTCCCTCTGCCTGCCACTCCCCCTACTTGTGCTCTCTCTGTCAAATAAATAAATAAAATCTTTTTTTAAAAAAAAATGTCAACACTAGGAGTTGGTTTTTCTCTAAGATTTATTTTCTTTAGAGGAAAATTTCCAGTATCTTGCTCAGTAGATAAAAGTCAAAGTGTTTTCATTCATAGGGCAGAGACGGGGTGGCTGGAACCTGACTGTTGGGCATATAGCTTGCAGTACTTTCCCCTTTTATTCCTGTGCCTAACCTATGCTTCCTTCCATGACTACCATCTCTGAGCCCCAATCTTCTTCTTTTCAAATTCTCCAGAGAGGAGAGCTCTGTATCACCCACAAATCTTCGTTTTCCTTATTTGAATTAAGGCAAGAAGGAGCTAGTAGCGAACATCTCTAGGAATAGGGAACTAGTGAATTCACCTCAAATTCAAATTATTAAAAAATTATTTATAATTACTTTGCTGTTATTCAGCAAAAATCTCTTTATAACTTTAGAAAACGATGTTACTTTATTCAAAGTGTACATATATAGGACTATCATTAACTTTACAGAAATGGCTTACTTGGACTACAAAGGTGCACTGTATCACAAAAATATGTCAAGATTTGACTATCTGTATATTTTGTTTCCAAAGATAATTTTCATCATCAATGAAAATTTGGATGAATCAAGTTTGAAAACTAAGTTTTCCTGGATTACTTTTAACTCTATTCAAGTGTTTCTTTATGCCTACTCCTAATACCACAAGGGAAACAGTTCTTTGACTTGAACTGGAAATATAAGATTTAAATGGATCCTTAGTTCTTAAAAAAAAAAAAAAAAATTGTTTGTATGTCAATGCTCATAGCTGGAGAAGTCAACCACTTCCAATTTCATGGTCAAATAGACAAAAGGGTGAGCAGAGATCAATGTCATTTGAAGCTTTGAGTTTGCTAGCTGCCTCTGATTTACCACAATCAATTTTAGTGACTAGGATTTATCCTACCTTGACTAAACAAGTATCCATTTAATCAAAAGGTCATCAAGCTCCAACAGGGGGATGGGGGAAACAAAGAATAAGGTTGGAATTATGTGTTAATATTTTAATTATTTTATGAAGCATAGTTACCTATAACCTACAAAAATAGGATATTTTTGTATCTTTTTCTTTCTAAATGACTCAAGATGGAGCAACATGCTACAATGTAATGCTTTTAATTATTAATATATTGGGTACCAATGATCTTACTCTATTTAAATGATAAACCAGTACATGGTTAACACTAAAAGATAAATTTCTGCTTTGGATCTAAAAGTCCCCTCTTTTTTGTGTGCCTAACTGGGTAAGCCATTTTAAGAGCTTCTTAGGAGAGCTTAGTGAACTATTCTTCTTCAGCCTGCCTACACCAAATCTGAAGTCAAAGCACTTGACATGTTGTCATGTTCATTCTAAGGAAACATACACGAAAATGATAATTGGGGAAAAAAAAGGAAACTGCATCAAGAGAACTAAATACTTTTTAAAACCCTTACTTTCAGAAAAGTAGTTGTGTTATCCCAACTACTTATGTTAATGAATTACAAATAATATTTAGAAGAAACCCTTTAAAAACTCACTAGACCAAAAAAGACATACACCATCAAATACAATGGTGGAAATTTCAAAATATTTTTTGTAATTTTTCTACTTATATTTAAACACAGAACTGTTTTATGATTGCATTTGCTCCCAAATACAAACCTATATAATTATAAAGTTGAAACTTCATTAAGATGACTGAAACATAAAGACAGAGTAATTCCACTAAAGCACAGACTAGTAATTGATACTGAAAGAAATTAGAGTATAAGTTAGCATAATGATTTGCTTCAGATCATTCATTTCTTTGAATCATATACTTTTATGTCAGAAATGTCAACTAAGCCTAGAAATACTAGCAATATTAAAATATTTTCTATGACCAGTATATTGTGTCAAATAAAACTAATCTCTGCTTCTTTGGAGGAAAAAAAATGTTTAGAAGAAAAGAATTAGAGAGGTACAGAAGAAATAATGTAAAATATATGGATTTACATTCTGCCAAACACTATACATATGTTATTCTGGTTAATACTGATAAATAATACAAGAGACCCGTTTTGATAAATGGGAATATTAAAATTAGAAAAACTATCTAAAAAACAACTAATAATTAGTTGAACCAAGATTAAATAACAGGTTTGTCTGATTCCCAAATCCTGCTAAATTTCACTAGGTATGGAAATATAACTAGTGGATATTAAACACAATGGAAAGAGAAAAAAGAAATTTACGTTATGTGATTTAAATCCCATTTGGCTGCTTTCTGTGCTGTGATTCTCCCAAAAGCAGTATCTATATGAAATTTATGCTGAGAATTTTCTGGAAAAAAAAAAAATCAGATGTGATAAATGCATGGGGAACTTTGGCAAATGCTGGTCAACTACTATAAACTAAGAGTAGTATTTGCAGTCGTATTTACATTATCATTTCCTTACATAATTTTAAACCACTCCTTTCCTCATTTTTTAACAGGAACAGATTTTTAAAAAACAAAATAAAACTTAAGTGCTCATAAGGTAAAGGCCCAATGTCAAGCAATACCCTTCATATCTCAAGTCCCACTTTCTAAATATGAGTACTTTTAACTTTTTCAGAATTTTAGCTGCTCTTGGATACATTTCTGACAAGTATTGTTATGATTCTATTACCTGACAAATTTGAGAAATTATAAACTGAATCTCCGCATTGAAAGATAAGTATGAGATTACAACATCTCATGTTTCCTATGATAATTTTGGTGAGTTACTCTTTTGTTTGTCTAATGATTATTTAGTACATATAAATATGTTAATCTCAGTTTATCACTGCATTAACTTTTGAAAGTTGTCTTAAGTATCCCTTAATCCTCATATTATATAAAGATACAAGCTTGCTTGCTTTCTTTTTTTAGAGAGAAAGAAAGCAGGGGCAGGGGGTGGGGGAAATAAGGGCAGAGGGAGAGAGACTCCCAAGTGGACTTTGCATTGAGTGCAGAGCCGACACAGGGCTCAATCTCATGACAACCCTGAGATTACCACCGAAGCCAAAACCAGGGGTTGGTCACTCAACCAATTGTGCCACCCAGGTGTCCCATAAAGATACAAACATTCTTATCTTGGCTCCTACTCTCCCTTCCTCTTTCTCTTTACATCTTTTTTCATCTATTAATACATTGCAAAAGTTAAGAACTTATTTATAACCATAAATAAAAATTCCACTATAAAAAGTTATAGTTTGATTCTAAAAGTTGAAAACACCCAGTGTTTATGTTATTAGGACTATATAAATATCATATACACACAAAAATCAGAAAATAAGCTAGGAATTAATTTGTCTGTAGGTTAAATATCACAACTGTTCTATTCAAATGAAAATGTTCCTAGTACACAGAAAAATGTTTTCGACATTCCTCACGTCCCATAAATTTCTCAAAATGAAACCATATTTTGAGGAGCTCCATATAAAAAAAGATTATATGAGTTTTTTCCCATGAATTTTATGATTGCCTTTCTTTTTTCTTGTTGAAAGAAGAAAAAAATCCAATCCTCTTTTTCTTTATCATTAACATCATTCAGCATCCTAATTTTATGGCAACCTTTCCATTCAATTAGAAGGCGGTCTATTTGAAGCCAACTGATTTCTTCTTCAGATTGCTTGAATGTCCCATTGTAGGTGTTTATTTTTGTAATATGAGGATATTATGTTTCTACAGAACCTCCATATCTTTGCTCCTCCCATTCCATCTCCTAATTTATGTTGATTGTATCATTAGTTTTATTTATCTAAGGTTGAATACACTTGCCTTCATTCAGTGATAATGAAAGGATAACATATTTATAACATTTGTAGCTTTATACTTCAGAATCTATAATTAACAAAAATATTTTAGTTTTCAGTAGGACTTTTCCTTGGGGTTAGAAAAAATATCCAGAAGGACAAGGTGTAAAATCTCAAGTATTAATTCCACTATAGCTGTATTTCTACCAAACTTATTCTCAAAGAGAGAACCATTGTAAATTCTAGAAAACATCAAAAAACAGTTACCTGAAAGCATTAGAAAGTGAAAAAAAATCAAATTCTAAACAGAAGTCAAAACTTGGAAAAAGGTACAGCATGGTATGAGTTTCCTGTTTTTAAGACTTTTTTTTTTAAGATTTTATTTATTATTTGACAGAGAGATATAGTGAGAGAGGGAACAACAAGCAGAGGGAGTGAGAGAGGGAGAAGCAGGCTTCCCACTGAGCAGGGAGCCCGATGCGGGGCTCAATCCCAGGACCCTGGGATCATGACCTGAGCCAAAGGCAGACGCCTAATGACTGAGCCACCCTGTTTTTAAGACTTTTACACTAAAGGCAGGATATAGTTGATGCTATGTATGGTGCATAAAATCCCAATAGAAAACATGCAGTCTTTCAGAGAACAGAGTGTGAGTCAACTACAGTCTCTGGAATGTGAGCGGGGAGGATACCATAGAAAAAGAGAGTCAAAGAGGGAGAGCCCTAAATTGTTTTATATAAACTCTGCCCAAATCTCTAACTGATCCTTGATATACACAGCGTGTGGCAGACACAAAATGATGCAGTTAAAGCGAAAAGAGATGAACTGATATTTCAGCTGCAGCCCCAGAGAAACAGTTTACAGTTTTTGTCTGACCAAGATAATTGCCTCCTAAAACAAACTAGCAAACTAAAAACCAACATTCTTCAGAGGGATATAAAAGAATGCAGTATTTCTACAACATAACATTTAAAATGTCCAGGAAAAATAATCCAAAAGACTAAATACACAAAGCAACAGCAACATTGGGCCAATTCTTAATAAAAGGACAATTATTTAAAACCCCTCTAAAGATGACCAAGATATTAGAAACAGCAGACAAGAATTTAAGCCAGCTATTTATAACTTTGCTCAATGATGTAAAAGAAAATATGTTTGCAATTTATAAAAGATACGAAATCACAGCAGAGAGGTAAAAACTACATAATAAGATCTAAATTAAAATTCTGCAACTGAAAAATACAATAAAAAAATTTTTTTGAAAAACTGTTGGGTAAATTTTTCCCCAATTTGGAGAAAGTTGTGCATATACAAAAGATGCTCAACAAACTCCATGCAGAATAAATGGTGCATCACAGTTAAACTGCTGAAAACAAAGATAAAGGTAAAATCTTTTTTTTTTTTTTAAGATTTTATTTATTTATTTGACAGAGAGAACACAAGTAGGCACAGTGGCAGGCAGAGAGAGAAGGAGAAGCAGGCTCCCCGCTGAGCAGGGAGCCCGATGCGGGGCTCGATCCCAGGACCCTGGGATCGTGACCTGAGCCGAAGGCAGACACTTAACTGACTGAGCCACCCAGGCGCCCCTAAAGGTAAAATCTTATAAGCAGCCAAAGAAAAACAACACATTACATACAGGGAACAATGATTCAAAAACCACTCACCTCATTAGAAGCAGATAAGGCCAGATGATAGTGGAAAATCATCCATAAAATGCTAAAAGACAGAACTATCAATTCAGAATTCTATCTCAAGTGAAACAATTTTTTTTTTAAATAAGGACATTTCAGAATAAAGAAAACTAAGTGAATGTGTTTGTCAGAAGACTTGTACTATATGAAATACTAAAAGAAGTTATTCAGGTGAAAGTAAAATTATACCACAGGGAAACTCAGATCATAAGGAAGGGATGAACAGCATCAGAAATTATAAATATTCACATAAACATAAAACCTTCTTTTTCCCCATATTTCTTTTTAAATGCATGAGTGATGAGGAAAAATTGTAACATTGTCTTATAGGTTTTACAGGTACACAGATACATGTAATGTCTGCAGAATAAGGATACTAAATGGGTGCTAAGTTTCTACATTTCACGTGAAGTGGTAGAAAGGCAACTTTGAGTAGAATGAAAAGTTAAGGATTTATATTGTAATTTCTAGAGCAACCACTAAAACACTAACGGAGGTAGGTAAAGCTAAAAATCCAATAGCAAGAGTAACACATGCATCCTGTGAATATTCAAATAATCCAAATAAAAGCAGGAAAGGAAGAACAGAGGAATGACAACAAAACAACAAAAAACAAAGGTGACAAACAAAAAACAATAAAAGAGACCTATATACAATTATATCAGTAATTTTACTAAATGTTAATGTAGCACATGTATTAATGTATTCAACATGGGAGAGCTATTTTAATATTAAAACAGACCTCAAGAAAAGTATTATTATAGATAATAACGGACAATTAAAATAATAAAATGATCAATACAGCAGGAATACAGAACTCTTAAAAGGACCTTAAAACACAGCTTCAGAATAGAAGAGACAGAATTAAAGGAGAAATAGATAAAATCACAATTACATTTCAATACCTCTTTTATCAGATCAAAAGATCAGTAAAGACAATTATCTAAAAAAATACTATCAACCACCTTGACCTAACTGGCATTTAGAGAACACTACACTCAATAACTCCAGAATATACTCATTTTTATTATACATAGTACATTGGCTAGAAAGTAACATATTCTGGGTTCTAAAGCAAGTACCAATTGTCATATGATTTAACATACTATAAATAAATCATTATTGAATATATAGGAAGGGAGGGAAGGAGGGAGAGAGCAAGGAAGAAAAGAAGGAAGGAAAGAGATGATTATACACAGATCATTTCTGATGTATTTGCCCTCCCCCTTTTTTTTTCACCCTAGCCTTTTCCAACCTCTCCACCCTTGTTTTTATTCTAAAATAATTGTTGAAAACAGCAGACTGCATGATGAGCACCGGGTAATGCATGGAATTGCTGAATAACTATATTGTACATCTGAAACTAATATTACACTGTATGTTAACTAACTGGAATTTAAATAAAAACGTGAAAAAAAAAAAAACAGCAGACTGCTGTGTCTTCCCCATTCTCATTGCTTTTTCTAGAAATAAAGACCCAAGATTTATAAATTTTGCAAATAGAACACCAGACCCTAGTCAGGCTATAATGTATTTGCCATGTCATTTTCAGATATTAAACTCTTCTATGGAGAACAAGATAAACAAATAACATGGGTGAAATGTACAAGGTCTACTAACAATAGTTACAAAATTGCTAACCTATAAAGACAGTTGGGCATAGAATATAGTCCATGTACGCTGCACACAGATAAAATTATGAAACAAATGAGAGCTAATGTGTACATATACAGAGATGAGAAGACTGCTTAAACCGTAAATATTCATAAATCATGGATCATATGGCTCCCAGTTGCCAGTAATGTGATCCCTAGTGTGACACTGTCACCCACTGGTGACACCCATTTTGGTCCCATGTGACCTCTGCCAGAGACATACAGATAAAATCCACAGCTGCTCAGCAAGTCGTCAGTGATCTACAGCTATTGGCCAGGCATACTTGCCCCTGTGTCTCTCTAATCGAACAAGCAAGTGATAGGTCAGAGGACCTTCTATCTGCTGAGTGCCCTTTCTAAACCTCAACTCCGCTTCTTGTAACTACACTGTCAGCAGAGCAGGCTGATGAGGCAGAAGGAGAGAGAAACGAGCATATGAACACTGTTTTAACACAGGATCAGGTAGTGTGTTCTTTGCATTCCAGATGCATCCCGCTATATTTTTTTAAAGATTGTATTTATATATGTGAGAGAAAGAGAGCACAAGTGGGGGGTATGGGAGGGGGCAGAGGGACAGGGAGAAGCAGACCCCCTCTGAGCAGGGAGCCTGACACTGGACTCGATCCCAGGACCCTGTGATCATGACCTGAGCCCAAGGCAGATGCTTAACTGACTGAGCCACCCAGGTGCCCTGCATCTCACTATTTTCAAAGTATAAACCAACACCAATATTTTGCTTCTTTCTGCATTTTGGAAATTGATTAAATAAACCATTTGATTTTAGCCTTTAATTTGGTCTATGGGTCTCTCCGTTCTGCAACCTCTGGGACAGCTTCTATAAATGCTACTGTTGCCAAAGATGATTTTCCACTGTGGCAGTATGTTTAGGTGACCAATTGCCTAAGGAAGTTAACAAACTCAAAGACTGTAGTTAAAGATGTGACTGGCAGCTGTTAATTAAATTTAGACTGAAAGGCTGAATATACTTTAAGCCCTGAGTCCTTAAGAATAAAATATATATTCACAGAGAAGCCTGGGGGGAAAAAAATCAAAGTTTAGTGACTTAAGCACACTGTGTCGATTTTAAAAGAGATCTCAGAATTTCTTAAGACGTTGAATGATTTTAAGTCATACCAAATAAACTAACAGCAGAAGAAACACACAGCCTAGCAACAACATCAACAAATGTTTTATGTTCTTTATGCAAAAACAAGTACTGGACAAAGCACTAAATTTGGTGGCAGAGAACCCTCAAGTCTGTGGTTCACTGATTTTAAATAATTAACTTGACCTGTTTTTCTGATTATCTCTCTTCTGCATAGAACTGTGGTCCAGATTAAACACTTGAAGCTTCTCAGATTACAATGATTCAAAGAACCAAAAATAACAGGATATATTACATTTTTTAAATGAATACATTTTTCCTCTAATATAAACTATTAGTCTAAAATACTGAGTAGTCTGTCAGGAGGTTGATTGTTTTTTGGTTAGAATATCTTTAATTTTTCATGATCCCAGGGTCCTGGGATTGAGCCCCACATGGGGCTCCCTGCTTTGTGGGAAGCCTGCTTCTCCGTCTCCCACTCCCCCTATTTGTGTTCCCTCTCTCGCTGTCTCTCTCTCTGTCAAATAAATAAATAAAATCTTTTTTTTTAAAGAATATCTTTAATTTGTCCCATAAAATTTTGTAAGTCAACCATTCTTTCTCCTGATTGTGCACCAAGCCATATGGGAAAATTTCTCATAAAAAATACATGAATTTCATGCTAGAGGCTTTATGTTTTATTTTTAATTAAATTGGCCAGCATTGAGATACCATATACATATAAGATTTTGATATATTGAGTCTCCAAATTGGTATAAAATTTGACAGAATTCATCATCTGGCATTATTAGAATAATACAATAAATGTAAATGGAGATAATCGGTTTGAGGGATTTTAAATAGTATTTTAAAATACCAGGTACATGAGGAAATTCTAACAAACCTGACTGAAGACCAAACCAGGCTAGATGTTACATATTTACTACCACTGAGTACAAAGAATGACTAAAACTCAGCCTAACCAAATGTTGCCAGGTAAAATTCCTTGATACAAACTGATGAAATGAGTAGATAAATATGATTGTTTATAGGCTGGCAATGATAAGACAGCGTACAAAACACCCAAGTCTCTGGGAGTCAGAAACTTGAGTTTCCACTAAGTAGGAATAATTTCAAGTATGTCTCTTAACCTGTCACTGGAGTGCTATTTTCTGAAGATCTTTCTGGCTAGTAGAGTCTTCTGTTACAATCACTCATTAATAATCATAAACCACCCTGCTGCTCTCCCCTTTTCCTCTTTCTCCCACAGCTCCCCTAAATCCAAAACTGGTGGCACTACAGGAGTCTTTATTGAAAGAATTTGGAGCTTTCAGAAAAATCTGTGGGTTTTGAATGAAAGAAAACAACTATAAAGAATAGCTTAAGGCAAAATGATATACCAGTAGACTGACTCCCAGGGAGGATGGGCTGATGCCTCTGTCCTAAAATCTCTTCTTGCATCTGTCTGAAATGGTCTCTTCATCCTGCTTTCTGAAATCTCATCTTTTGAAGAGTCTCAATTTCACTGTGGGCCAATGTGAATTTCATTGTTAGTCACTAACTTGGAATCCTAAAGTAGCCCAAATAGGCATTGTCACTGCAAATTCCAGACTCAATGTTGAAAGGTTTGGTAAACGTGAGACAGGTCATATATGCTTGCCCCACACCACTTTTTGCTTCTTAATACCACAATACACATGTAAATGAGAATTTGCTGAAGAGATAGAATTCAAGTGAAATATAAATGTAGACAATTGAAAAATAATCTCCATTAGTGAAGAAAAAAAAGCATTAAAATGTTAAATATCTCACAGCAGGTCCCCTTGAGGGTACACACATTACAGACTTGGTCTTGTACTCATCTCAATAGCTCCTCCTTCAAATATCCATCACACAAACCACACTCCACCTAGGGAACACAACCCATTCATAACAATCCCCTACTCATGGAAATCCCATCCTTCCCCCTGCAACAACTCACCCTCCCAGTAATCCACAACACACAGCGATCCCAAATAATTCATATCCAATCAGGAAATCAGTCTACAATAACATGTACAAATGAAAGATTCCGTTGGGAGTAGGACTATCCTCCAATGAGAAACATCTGACTCAATAAAGCAATCACTCCTTCCCTCTTGAGTTCTCTGTCTTTCCCTACAACCTCAAGAAAGTATATTTTTTCCCTCTAAGAAACAGTGCAAAAAGAGCAATCATTCACTGCCTAGGTTCATTCATTATGGAGAACAGCAGAAGTTTCTTTTTGTCACTTTCAACAATTCTGGGTCAAGGGTTGGGAGTGGGGATTCACTTCACTGTTTCCAATTACACATACTGAATTTATATGATTCCAGGATAACAGCATTTTTCCAGGATAAACAAAAACACCACCACATTAAATATACATGTTAATAATAAGATGCATTAAAACTCCAAAGGTTAAAATGGGAAACAAATGCGCATCCTAGAATAGAGTTTTTCAAGTATTACACATATAGATATATAGTTGCTAAAAATTCTTAGGCAATCAAATTTTATACACCTGGCCCCAGAATTTGTCTTTTTTATCCTCAGAAGACACTCAAGGGAAACTTGAAGTGCATTCAACATAATTATCTAAGCCTCCCAGCTTTCCAAGCACCTGGAGAATGCTATTGAAGGCAGAGACTTTGGCTTTATCAAAACCTCATGTTAACACATCCAACATGGGAAATTTATTTTCATTTTCCATAGAATCGGCCCTTACAGACCCATCACTGAAGTACTATTTCAAACATCAGAGCAAGGAAGAAAGCTGCCCCCGTACCACCTCAGTATAACTTCAGTCCCTGCCAATTTTAAGAAACCCTGGGACCATGAGTGTTGCTGGTGGACTGCATTGTTCCACCCCATGAATCCCAGCTTGCTAGATGCACACCGACTTCATCATAGAGATGGCAGCTTGATTTGTTTGAACACTGGTCTCTATACTGTCCTCAGTTTATTCTTCTTTCATAAGGCTTTTACTCTCTCCCTCTGTCCAAGTTCTGTTTTTTTTTTTTTTTTAACTTTGGGGCACCCTTGAATTACTCTAGCCATCCCACCTTGAGGGCCCCCACCCTGTATTCCATACCTTTAACAACACAATCATTGTAGAATCTTAGCTACTGCCTCCTGTTCAACAATGGTTTATAAAGCACTCAAGATGGGCACCTGGGTGCTTTAGTTGGTTGAGCATCAATTCTTGGTTTTGGCTGGGTCATGATCTCAGGGTCATGGGATCCAGCCCCGGGTGGAGCTTCGCTCAATGCAGAGTCTGCTAGAGATTCTCTCTCTCCCTCCACATATGCTCTCCCCTCTCCCCCCTGCCCCCATGCACATTCATACTCTCTAAATAAATAAATAAATAAATAAATAAAATCTTATAAAGCACCCAAGAACCACTGGAAGTGCTGCTCAGTTATCTACTATCATTTCATATCATAGTTCCATTGCTTCTTTGTGTGTATTTGTGTGTTTAAAATAAGCTTATTACCGGGGATTAACATAACAATAAAAAATTTAAAGAAAATTATTTAAAAAATAAAAAAATAAAATAAATAAAATAAATAAAATAAAATAAGCTTATTACCACCCTAACCGAGAAGTCCTCCCAATGCTCATACTTCTCAAACTCTCTGAAAACAAATTAAGAAAAAATAATCAAGACCACGAAAGGCAATGCTAATGCTTGGGGACCCAGAATCTGGATGAAGATAAAAGTCAAGAGTTTATAATTAAAAGTGAAATTGGCTCCCTTACCTGCCAAGTAAAACCAAAAATAACAAAGGAAGTCTACATTTTATTAGCCATCTCAGCACCTATGGGGGTGCAACCACTCTCCCTCCAAAAATCTGTTTTTTTCTTCTGAATTGAAAAAAGAAAGAGGGAAGACTTCCTATGATATTGATTGAGCCTTCCATTCAGGGAAGGGTTCATCACCTGTTGCTCAGCATTTAGCACTGTTAACACTGGCATGACAGCTAACATCATGATCATGATCTCTTTCTCAACATACATGAAAGTACTCCAATTCCTGCTTGTTCCTTCAGATTTCTTTCACATAGACTACTATTCATGAATATTTGGTTTCCTTTTTCTGGCTTTGTGTGCGCTCTCACTTTCTCTTTCTCTCTCTCTCTCTCTCTCTCTCTCGGTAAAGACTTATTTATTTTAGAGAAAGAAGGAGAGCACACAGTGGGACAGGGGCAGAGGGAGGAGACTCAGACTCCTACCTGAGCAGGGACCCCAACGTGGGGCTCAATCTCATGACCCTGAGATCACGACCTGAGCCAAAAATCAAGAGTTAGACACTCAACCGACTGAGCCACCCAGGCACCTCTCTCTCTCTTTTAAGCATATTTCCTAATTCTTTTGGGGGTTCATCTTTACCAATACAACCATGCCAGCAATGAGAAAGTTCTTAGTGTTAAACCTTTACTTATTGCCATATCCAAATATATGGCATCTACATAGCAAGACTGAACATTTGAATTTCCTGTTTTTATCCAGATATTTGGACACTGTGTAGATATAATTTTTACTCCTTGAAGAAGCTATGTAAGAATAATGTTTATGTACATATATGGAATTTAAGGTAACTATCATTTGGGGGGATATCTGTTTCTGTCATAGCACATTTTTCTATAAAGTAGGTGGCAGAAGATATATTGATTCTCTTTGCATAAAAGTAGTTCATCAGTAAACATATAAAATTTATATTTGTTAGTGATACATATCCTTTATTCACAAAGAGAAACTGATTTTGAAATGGTAAATGAGTTTGGTCCAAATAATAACCCTTTAAATCCACTGAAAACTAATAATTCCAAAACTGTGATCTGATTTCAGCAAACATACTAAAAAAAAAAAAAAAAATTAACTAAAATACACATAAATTTCAGTTTTTATAAAGGCAACTTACTCCTGAGAAGTTGGTCAGCTGGATATGCAATGAAAACACAATAAATAACAATGGGAACATGCTGAACTTTTTTCTCTATGAAAAGACTGAAGCTGCTTAATTTTGCACAGTGGAAAAGTGGTACTGATGTACACTATAAAAATTTTCAGAAAAAAGTCATCAACATTAAGTTAATCCTATCTTAATAAAATTATTAGGTGACCAGAAGAATTCTTTAATCTGATTAATTGATGTACAACCTCTTAAATAAGACAGATTTCATAAGAAAAACTGTTAAGTGACACAGTTGGTAACTCAAGATTATTTTTTTGAAGATTTCATTTATTCACTTGAGAGAACCAGAGAACTAAAGAGAGAGCGAGCGAGAGAGCGCACAAGCAGGGGAAGGAGCAGAGGGAGAAGCAGGCTCCCCGCTAAGCAAGGAGCCTAATGCAGGGCTTGATCCTGGGACTCAGGATCATGACCTGAGCTGAAGGCAGACGCTTAACCAACTGAGCCACCCAGGCGCCCCAAGAATTCAAGATTATTTTAACTGTCAAGGTATTTCTGGAGATTTGACCAAGAAATTTAATTTCATGTTTTGATTTCTATTAATATATCCATATATTCAAACTCAGAAAAATTTATTAACTTACCTAAAAACATACCTTATCTTTCTAAATATATATTCCTTAAAAGTTTTAAATGTTTTAAGCTCATCCTCTCTTAGCATCTCAAGTTAAATTCACAAGTAAACATTATCTTAAATGTGACCTCACTTTATTCTTGTGCTTCTGAAGGAATTATTGAAAATAAAGTGTTCTCCAGGGGCGCCTGGGTGGCTGTCTGCCTTCAGCTCAGGTCATGATCCCAGGGTCCTGGGATCGAGCCCCGCATCGGGCTCCCTGCTTAGAGGGAAGCCTGCTTCTCCCTCTCCCACTCCCCCTGCTTGTGTTCCCTCTCTCACTGTCTCTGTCAAATAAATAAATAAAATCTTTAAAAAAAAAAAAAGAAAAGAAAGTGTTCTCTAACAAAAAAACATTGGCACCTGCTGTTACAGAGAGTACTAACACACCTTGGAAAAAAAACAGAAATACCATCATTAAGAAGCATATAAAAATATTTAAAGAAAAAGCAGCATAAAGTATATTTGGGAAATAATTTATATATACCCAAATGAAAAGACAAATTATCATGCAAGTGATTATAAAATTTCCAAATAAAATCTAATGAAGTAAGAAAAGGGTAGAACACTCTGGTTTGAATAGTATTATGTTTGGTATGATTTGTAAGTTTTTTTTCTTTTCTCTTTCTGCCTGGTTTTTGTGTGTTGAATTTCTGTAATTGAATGCAATTTAGTGTAGTATGAGATAATTTTGCAACAATAAATTACTATTTTATTCCTTCATTGCACACTTTTAGTACTTTATTAATTGGTTTACTGATTTACTTATGTTATTTCCCTGTTTGTGTGTATGTTTTCTCTTTTATTTGTTTTTATTAATTCAACAATACCACCATTAAAAAATCAAAATGTAGACGGAGAATTGGTCCACAGTAGTAACACTGTAATACACTCACTTCTTCTAAATGGGTCTTGGCTCTCTTCTGGTCTTTGTCCAGATAATCCTAAGGTTAGGAGGTATACAGCACATTGCATTTATTTCATCACTGTTTGGATCTGGCAAAAGATTACAATGAATTTATGAGCGTGAACTGTTAGACTGTAATCCTGGATAACCTATAGTTTGATGTTTTTTAAAGTTCATGTAAATCTGCCATATATGAGGACAAGAAACAGACTTTGCATTGGCTAACATTGTATTTTCTCAAATTAGATGCTGATGGGAAGTGCGAAATCTGAAGTCCTCTTCCAGGATGACAAATGTGCCAACCTCTTAGAAGCCCTGGTAGGGACTCTCAAAGTGAAACCCAAGACAGTGAAATGTGCCATGTCAGGGGCTTCTGGAGACGAGGGACTCCTAACCAGAGAGCTTCAGAATAGCTTCAATAGGTTTTCAACATTGCAGTACTCCAGAGATTTTGATTCAGTAGATCCGGAAGGGGCCCAAGGATTTCCATGAGGAAGTATCTCCCAGGCTGATTCCAATGGGCAGCTCTCTGTGTGCATGTTTTTTATGTGCTTTAACTGATACCCATAACAATAGCAGATGAGAAAAACTTCATAGGAAAATAATTTGTGCTGAACCTTCAAAGATGTATAAGGTTGTGATATATTAGATATGATCATTTTATTTATAATCAATGCAGAATGTTGAATAAAGCATTTATGCTCTGCCATCACATTTTTAAAAAGAATAGGAAAATTTTTTTACAAACACAATATTAATGGAAAAATGTCTTATTCACCTCCACGTCCACATCTTTTACTTAAAAGAGAGATTCCCAAACTCTAAATCCACAACATAAATTAGTCCTAATATACAGAAGGAATTAAAATCTAGAGCATTAAAAATGTATACTTTCTATTTAATAATTTGCAGATAAAACTTTATTAATTTTGGACATCTGTACAGTGTAAATACAATTTCTTGGTAAGTTAAATTTCATGTAAAAAACTAGTATACAGCATAATGAAAATAAAAACAAAAGCTGCTAGTCAGATTTAAGTTTATTTTACTTTGGCTTTTCCAAGCTCAGGCAAATTAAGCATAAACGCAAATATCTACAAACATTTAACTTTTAAAGAATACAAATTGCAACTACATAAAATATTTAAATATATCTTATTTTGCAAAGATAAGAGCAAGTAAAAGTTTGCCATTTTCCTTATGAACTGGTAGGGTATTCAAACTGTTTTCAGTTATTTGCAATTATTATTTGCAGTTGTTGTTTCTTTTCTTCTGCTTACTTTGAATTTAATTTGCTCTCCTTTTTCCAGTTACCTAAGATGGAAACTTAGATTTTAAATCCTTCCTCTTTTCTAATGTATGCATTCAGCACAATACATTTTCTTCCACACACTGCTTTCACTGTATCCCACTAATTTGAATAAGATGTATTTTCATTCAATTAAAAATAGTTTTAAATTTCTCTTAAGATTTTTTCTTTGGCCCATCTGTTATTTGGAGGCATGTTGTTTCATCTACATGCATTTGGAGATTTTTCCAGTTATCTATTATTGATTTCTATTTAATCCTATGGTGGTCTTTTAAATGTGTTAAGGTGTGTTTTATGGCCCAGGATGTGGTCCATTTTGGTAAATGTTCCATGTGAGCTTGAGAAGCGTATGTATTCTGTCATTGTTGGATGAAGTAGTTCTATAGATGTCAATCATATCCACAAGACTGATTACCATCATGATTGAACACCATCACTGAGTTCAGCGACATCCTTATTGATATTCTGCCTGCTAGATCTGTCCACTTCTGATACTGTTGAAGCCTCCAACTCTTACAGTGAATACATCTATTTCTCCTTGCCTTTGTATTACTTTTTACCTCATGTGCTTTGATACTATGGTGTTGGGCATATACACATTAAGGACTGTTCCCAGAGGTTCATCTTAGAATACTAAGAGTGCCTCCCGTGACTGCATCCCCCTTCAGTTTTTAACTCTCATAGTTAAAAACTATGCACTGAGCCTCCAGCAATTCATCAAATACAGTTCCATTTTTCCTACACTGGCACTGGTTCCTACTCACGAATCTCTGCTCTAGTAAGCCATTAGTCCCTGTATTCGCTTGTCTGTCTCCAATCTTCGAGGCAGCTGTTTGCCCTGTATCCTCCCATCTCTTATGGAGCCGAAAAGAATTGTTGATTTTTCATTCTGTTCAGCTTTTTACATATTACTAGGATGAAGTGATGACTTCCAAGTTCCTTATATTTATTTTTTTTAATGGAAAAAGGTCATCGTTTCTAATAGACTTGAAAAGCAAGCTACTTAGTGCTGAGTTCATGACATTCTCATTTACAATCTAGTTTGCAAAGAATCATTTCTTAAACTGTAATTATCTTCTCCAGGTGGCAAAGTTAGCTAAGGCTGTTTCTTTGTAACTCTTGATAGATCTTATACGAATCCTCATTATGACATAATAAGAAGAGATCAGACTTTGCTCAGATTTGGATTGTTTCACAGATTATATAATTAGGTTATTTCTATAACTGTATTTCCAAAACTTATAAGCTTTTCATCTTCAGTAAATCTTATATGTAATATAATGTACTGCAATAAAATATAAATCCCTTAGTTATTAGCCTCCTTTTTGAACTGTTGAAACGCAAATGCTATTTCTCAGTAAAGAATGTTGGTACATTTAACAACGGTTTCCAAATACATGAAGCAAATTCTGACAGAACTGAAAAGAGAAATAGCTAAATCCACAAACATATTCAGAGACCTCAAAACTCCTCTCTTAGTACTGAACACAATTAGTAAACAGAAAATCAACACTAATATAGAAGAACTGAGAAAATAACAGGGTGCCTGGATGGCTCGGTCAATTAAGCATCCAACTCTTGAGTTCAGCTCAGGTCATGATCTTAGGGTTGTGAAATGGAGCCCCATGTGGGGCTCCATGCTGGGCCTGGAGCCTACTTAAGTTTCTCTTTCTCCCTCTCCCTCTGTTGCCCCTCCCCCGTCGGGCATGCACTCACATGTGTTCTCTTCATCTCTAAAAAAAATAAAAGAAAAAAGAAAAGAAAATACCATCCACCAACAGTATCTAATTGACATTTATAGAACTCTATACCCAACCAGTGCAGAACACAACATTCTTTTCAAGGGCACACTGAACATTCATCAAGATAAATCATGAAACAAACGTTTGGCTTGTTGTCCTAAGTTATAAGAGAAACCTTACCAATTTAAAAGAATTGAAATCCTGTGAAATATGTTCTTTTACTCTAATTAAATTAAACTAGAAATCAATAACAGAAAAACAACAGGAAAACAGCCAAACACCTAAAAATTAAATAATATATTTTTAAATAATCCATGGTCAAAGAAGAAGTTTCAAGATAAATTAGAAAGTATTTTGAAGTGAAGAGAAATGAAAATACAACATAGCAAAATTTGTGACACACAGTTAAAGCAGTACTTACGGGAAATTTATAACATTTAATGCTAATATTAGAATGGAAGAAAGGTCTCAACTCAAAATTCAAGCTTCTACTTTAAGAAACCAGGAAAATCATACAATGGTGAGCACTGTGAATTGTGTAAGACTGATTAATCACAGACCTGTACCCCTGAAACAAATAATACACTATATGTTACTATAAATAAATAAATAAATAGAAACCAGGAAAGTCAAATCAAAATAAACCCAAATCAAGCAGAAGGCAAAAAATAATAAAAAGCAGCAATCAATAAATTTTAAAACAAAAATAGTAAAAATGAAAACAAAAATCTCGTGCTTTGAAAAGATCAATGAAATTGATAAATCTCTAGCTGGACACAAAAAAAGAGAGAGAGAAATCAAAAATTATCAGGAATGAAAGACAGCATATTACTTTAGAATTCACAGATATTAAGGGGATAATAAGAAAATATTACCAACAACTAACCCTATGCCCATAAATCTGACAACTAAGATAATGGTCCAATTCTTCAAAAAGCACAAACTATTATTAATATTCATCCATAATGAAGCAGATAACCTATGTAGTCCTGTAACTATTAAAGAAATTTAAGTCATAGCTTAAAACCTTCTAAAAGACACATTTTCAGACACAGATTGTTTTACTGGCAAATTCTACAAAATATATAATTATAGAAGAAATATAATTAATTCTATAGAAAAAAATCTCCAGAAAAAAAAAATCTGTTTTCCTAAGATTCTTTTGAAAGTGATTTCTGAATGATCAAATCAAATGTCAATACCCTGAAATTACATGAAAAGCTCACATTCTCATGTATAAATGTTGAAAACGCAGAGATGACAGAATCATAATGTAGCTAAGTTTTATTCACTGTACTCATATGAACATGAATTTGAAATTTTTATAATCTCAAAGTTGAAATCTTGCTGTGTTGGAATTAACTCAATGCACAAAATGATTCATACATTTCAGTAAATCATCCTATATTGCACATATGTGCATTTTTTTATGTATCCAGGAGAAGGGGAGGACAAAAACACAATCAGTGAGACACACACAGAGAGAAAAAACAGTGTATCTGATTCCCAAATATTCCACTCATTGACAGGACTGAGTATTAGATAGGAAACATGACTGCTCTTTCTTCAGTTGGCCTCAGTTCTTGGGTGTCTCCCATAAAGTGAGTAATTCTTTTTATATACATACTGAATATAATATGTATACTGTCTATATGTATTAAATATGTATATGTATTAAGTACATGCACATACACACATATATAAAATATAAGATTTAAGCCAATTAACTCAATGGCTAAATTAAACTAACCTGAAGAAGCAATAATCTATTCCAAACAAACACCAGGTATACTGCATTTTGTGGGTGATTTAAGAAAATTTTCAGAAATAATTTTTATTATAGATGATTTTTTTCTTATGCATCAACTTCTTACGTGTAACCTGAGCAAAAGACTTAACTCTATTCAACATGATTCTGAGAGGTTACATTACCCAAGAAACAACTACACACTTATTTGAGTATTTATTTACATAGTCAGAGATAGACACATTTTTAGGAAACAAAAAATGACAACATAATGTATAAGAACTATGAGAAACAGGGGAAATACTAATATGACATTAAAGAATGATCAAGTATACTAAGTTACATGATAATGAATATGGGCTGAGAACACTGAAGAATGAGAAAGGCTTTGGGAAAGACAAAGCCAAAGAGAGTAGGACAAACAAATGTAAGCTGTGGTGGACATAGAACAAGTGCATACAGGGAAATTCACTGGTGAAAAGCAACCATGCTGAAAGAAAACATTAAATATTCTCACGATGAAATTTTCAATCTACCCACTACCTGAGATTGCTTGTCTATTACACAAGCTACCTCAACAAAATATGAGAGTATATGATATTTCCACCAATGGAGGTTCTAATTAAATCACTGTTTAAAGTATGCACTACACCATGTTTCTAAGAGTTTAAAAGTTACACTGATTACTGATTAATCATCAACATTTTAATCAATATTTTGCTTACTAACAGGTGCCCAGGTGACAGCTGTCGAGGCTATTGTTTTAGGGATTTTGCAGAATTGAAGATCACATAGAGGTCCTGAGAATTTTCTTGCCTATTCATACTCTGTTCATTTATTTCCCTTGAAAAACCAATTTGACATAGTGCATTACTTCTTCCCCTTTGAAAACTCTCCTTTTCATTTACATAAGACTTTAAATAACATATTGAGTTGAAAAGTATATTTTTCATACTAGAAGTATTCACAAGATTTCAATCAAAAATACCCTCCAGTTAATGGCATAATATTATTAGCAGAACAGATATGGTCCCAAATTTTTTTGTGTGCATTTCTTTTATCTATTATCCCCAATCTCATCCTTACACCCGCCAAAGATATTTAATGCCATAAATTAATACCTTCTAAGCTTCCTTTCACTGTTATATTCTTATATACCTACCAACAGATACAAAATTATATTTGGGGAAATAATTTATACCCAGTTGAAAAAGCAAATTATTATGCAAGCTATTATTTCCAAATAATATCTGAGTTCATAAAGAGGTAGAAAACTTAGTAGGTTGAGTAGTAGTATGTATGTAGTTAGTTTATGGGCTTTTTTCTTTGTTAGACTATCTGTTAACTATGGTTTTAGCTCCTGTAAATGCAAGCAATGACTTAAAGTAGGATTTTACCTATATTAAACAACTATTTTATTCCTTTCTTAAACATTTATGTATGCATAAAAATATATCTAATTATTTGTGCATGCCTGAAAAATATATAAATCTATGCATTTCACGGTACTTGCTCATTTTATTCACTGTTGTATTTTGGAAATCCTACCCATGCGGATAAATGTAGATCTGTTTAATTCTATGTACACTCTGTGCAGTACTCTATCATATAACCATCTATTTTGTCTGTCCATTCAATCACTGATCATCCTTTAAGATACTTTGGACTCTTGCTATTACAAGTAATGCCCCAATGACATCCAATATACATGGTGCCTTTATAATTCTCAATTTGTCTTATGAGTCAAATACTGGGCTCATCCCTGTTGGTTTCTGACTTTTCTCAGGTCTTATTCCTTTAATTCTTCACTGCCTTATAGCTCTCTACTGCCTTGAAGGCAATAGTGTTTAAGATTTTGTCCAAAACCTTCAGTTACTCTCAATGAAATCAATGGTGGTTACTCTCGCACAGTTACCTAAAACCCTTTATTTGTCACACTATCAATTCTTCCCCCTACCTCATGTTTTACTGATTGTCTTGCTCCCTCTCAATTTTTCAAGTACAGACTGAAAGTATTAGACATTATATGTGAGGAAACGTGATTCACGAAGTCCTCACTTATTTGCCCTGACCAAGTCATGGAAAAAAACAAGAACTTCAGTATCCAACAAGTTCTTAGGTGGTCAGGCTTGCTACAGACCCTTTTACCTCTAATCCAGACTACAACCCATGATGATCTCTTCTTTCTTTCCCAAATCCAGCTCCAGTCTTCTTCCAAAGTGAAACTACCTAGACCACAGTTGCTCAGCTCATAATAAAACCACTATTTCATTTGCTCGCATTATTCTGTTTCCCTATAGTATTTTGCCAACTTGTGCATATTCTCCTGAATTTACTGTAATATGTTATTATTTCACTCTTAACTTAAACTGATACATTTTCCTCTTTTAATACAATAGATTTCTGATCCCTACTCCCCAATATTTCACTATTTTCCCATAATTCCAATTTGTCTCCTTCCTACAGTTATCACAACTTATAATCGTATTTTGTTCTATTATTTATCTATCTTTCCTACTAGAATGTAAACTCCATGAAGTCAGGAATCATGTCTGTCTAGGCACACCTTTGTATATCTAGCATTTAAAAAAATTATCTGAGGGATGCCTGGGTGGCTCAGTCGGTTAAGCATCTGCCTTCGGCTCAGGTCATGATCCCAGGGTCCTGGGACTGAGTCCTGCATCCAGCTCCCTGTTCACCAGGGAGCCTGCTTTTTCCTCTGCCTGCCACTCCCCCAGCTTGTGCTCTCTCTCTGACAAATAAGTAAAATCTTTAAAAAAAATTATCTGATGACTCTCAGTAAGTATTTCTTGAATTATTAAATAACTGGGTTGTTTTCATGTGTCAGTGCTATGGATTACTATGTAAATTTTAAGATCCGTGAAATAAATAAAGCTGTATTTACAATAGCCAAGATATGGAAGCAGCCCAACTGTCCACTAGTGATGAATAAAGATGATGTGGTTTATATATAATGGAATATTATTCAGCCATAAAAAAGAATGAAATCTTACCATTTGCAAAGACATGGATGAAGCCAGAGAGTATAATGCTAAGCAAAGGAGGTCAGTCAGAGAAAGACAAACACCATATGATTCTACTCATATGTAAAATATAAGAAACAAAGCAAATGAGCGAAGGGAAAAGAGAGAGAGAGAAAAAAATCAAGACATAAACTTTTAATTATAGAGAATAAAATGATGGTTACCAGAGGGGAGGAGGATGGGAGGATGGCTGAAATAGGTGATGGGAATTAAGGAGTGCACTAGTTGTGATGAACACAGAGGGATGTATGGAAGTGTTGAATTACTATATTGTACACCTGAAGCTAATATAACACTGTATGTTAACTAATAGGAATTAAAATAAAAATTTAAAAAAAAATTTTTAAATGAAACCAAAACTAAAGGGTCTTTTTAAAGTACCTACTATGTACCAAATACTTAAGGTGGCTTATTAATTTATCATAAAATCATGTAATTTTTATGGTATTATGATTCCCATTTTATAGATGAAGAAATTTAGATGCAAAGAAATTAAGTAAATTTCTTAAAGTTCAGTTGTTAATAGCAGAGTTGAATTTTAATCCCATTTCCATCTGATTCTGAACTCAGACCTATCTAGTGTACCACACTGCCCTACGGTAAGCACTTCTGATGGATAGATAGCTTCAGATAATCTTCATAAGCCCTGCAATTAAAATTCTTTGAACTCTAGTGTGTTTCTCGGCCTCTTCTTTCTATGTGCTGGAACACACATTCAGGAAACAAGCAATTCCTGTCGGATGTACTGCATTCATATTATTTGTTTCAATTTCCTTGTCACAAAACTGTCTGGAATTACGATTATATATCATTATCCTTAAAGACATCTCATCTCCATAAATCTTAGGCCTGAATTATCGGGGTACAACCAATCTGCAGATGTCACCCTCCATACATGTAAAATTAATGTTTTCCTGGATTAGTCATTGAAACTGAGCAGAATACCATTTTCTACTATCTGAAGCAAGAACATATGACAAAGAGAAAAGTGTAACCATGGCGTATAATAACAGATGGGACCTAAGCTGTTGGAGGGCCAACATGTTTAACACTCAGAGGCAGAACCTAAGGTCCAAAGACGTTAAATAATTGGCCCAATGCTAAGCAGCTTGCTAATGGCAGAGCTGGCGGCATGCTAATCACTTTATAACATACATACCACTTCTTAGTTACTATTTCCCAGATGAATGGCTCATAAATAATAAATTGTAATGTTTCATCCTAAGAGTTTTATGACTTCTTTGTTCCTTTGTCTAATTCTCTTTTCCAATGCCCATATTTTCATTAGGTGCTTGGTTCTGTAACCCTTTTGCTTTCACTACAACATTCATTAGTTACACTAATTGGACAATAAATTACTACTCTACAAGGGGCAAACTCTTTCTCATTTCAAAGGCTATGAAAATGGAAACCCCAAGTAAATTTATTGGATTTTTCATGATAAAAGTTGGGACGTAGGATTTACACAGTCCAGGAATCTTAAGAACACTCATATTTGGTGATCTCAAATTTACCCTAGCATTTATGCATGGATTCCACAAAACGTTTATTGAGCATCTATCATGCTGCAAGAATTTGCTCATATGAAGATGATTAATTTGTATTCCTTGCCCACAGTGAGTTCACTCACAGGTTAGTGGAATAAATATAAACCACTACTGACTATTAAAATGTTATGTAATAATATATATGATAAGAACTTCTGGGAAAAGTGTATAGCCCAAATGATGTGCACCATTTCTTCTTTTTTTCAGCATTATTGTGATATAACAAATACAAATTGGATATATTTAAGGTACACAACTTAATGTTTTGACATAGGTTTGTCAAATAGATGAAGAAATTTAGATGCAAAGACCATATGATTCTACTCATATGTAAAATATAAGAAACAAAGCAAGCTATTTTGAAGGGACAGTTCTTTCCCCATTGTATGTTCCTGGCACTCTTGTCAAAGTTCAATTGACCATAAAGTTGTAGGTGTATTTCTGGGCTCTCTGTTCTGTTCCCACTGCTCTATGTGTCTCTTTTTATGCTAGGGCCTTTCTGTTTTGATTACTAAAGCTTTGCAGTACAGTTGGAAATCAGAAAACATGATGCCTCCAGCTTTGTTCTTCTTGCTCAAGATTGCTTTATTTGGAGTCTTTCGTGGTTCCATTTGAATTTTAAGACTTTTTTTCATATTTTTGAAAAGAATGCCTTTGGAATTTTGATAGGGATTGAAATGAATATACAGATCACATTGGGTAGTATGGACACTTTAACAATATTAATTCTTCCAATCCATGAACTTTCCATTTATCCCTATCGTCTTTCATTTCCTTTACTAATGCTTTATAATTTTCAGTGCACAAGTCTTTAAGCAATTTGGTTAAGTTTATTCCTGTTTCGGATATTTGCATCTACCTTCATCATTGAATTTTACTTTTAATTACCTTTCTCATGTAGGCATTTTTTCGTTTGATCAGACTACTTACTGGTCCCATAACATGAGTTAAAGTTTATTTTTTCTATGTGTATACTCTTGAAGATTTTCAGCAATATTGGTAATGTTTCTCGAATGGCTGGTAGAAGGCACCTGAAAAGCTTGCTTTTATATTTGTTGTAAGACTTCACCCATTGGGTTACATTTCCCTAACAGTTATAGGTTTATTCTTGCTGACTATTTCTCCTTGAATATAGCATTTTTTTGGATTTTTATTATTTATTGTTTCAAATTTATTGAAATAGATTTGCTTATGAAATTCTCTACACTTTTACTATATATTTGAATCTGTACTTCCTTTTTCATTCTTCGTTTATTTGTGCCATTATTCTTGTTTTTTTCCTTTAAGTTGATCAATATTGTCAGAGACTTGCCACTTTAATGAGCTTTTCAACAAGTCACTTATAGCCTTTTTGATCCTCTTCATTAGAAGTGTTTTCTATCTTATTGATATTTTTTTTTTCTTCATTACCTTATTTCTCTGAATTCACTCCTTCTCATTTTCTGATCTCCTAAGTGCTTACCTCATTAATTTTTAGTCTTTCTTCTTTTCCAATATAAACACCTCAGGATATAAATTGTTCTCAAATAGCATTTTAGTTGTATCCTATTAAAGTTTTATATGCAGTATTTGTCATTCAGATTTATGTATTTCTGATTTCCATAATGATTTCTCATTTGACCAATAAATTATTTGTTCTTTTTATAAGTTTCAAAATGGCTGGCTTTTTTCTTTTTAGTAATGACTGTATTGTCAATTCTTGCATGCTTTCTAATTAAGTTTTATTGTTCTGAGTTTTATTGACCCTGTGTCCTTGTTCATTGGTCTCTTCTTTTATCTGTTGGTTAAGAACTTACAGCAAAAACAAAATAAAATCTTTCTTAAAAGGTTTCCAAAAGATTGACAACTAAAGAATAGAAAAGATCCTCAAGAAAGAACAAAAAGCTGAGCTTTACAAATAGAAAAATGTGGTTTCATTGCTACTTTGTGACAAGAGGAGATAGGAGACAGTAGTTATGGATAAGTTCCTTCCCCCCCCCCCCAGAAAAAAATAGAAATAGTTCTCTATAAATACCCAATGAGAGAGTCCCTCCATTGTAAGTATCACAATATTCCTTAGATTCAAGCATGGCCTATGGTTGGCAATTAGAATGAAGGTCTATAAAACATAATGAGTTTTAGGAATACCGTTTTTTATCCGGCAAAATTACTACAATAGCTGAGGAGTGGTATATTGTAAATTTTACGAATGTGACGCTAGTGGTAAGATATTATGTATCTTCCTAGATTTTGGAACTTTAGAAACACCGGACTAATTGATGCATGAGTACAATTTTGGAGATCATGAAGGATCTACACTAGATACAGTGGACAGAGGACAGCTCAAGCTATAGCTGCTGAAGAAGGAATTTGGTCATGAATTAGGTACATGGGTGAGTAGTCTCTGTTTGGGACTACACAAAAGAGAAACATTGGATAAGGAATATTTTCAGACTCGAACTTTACTAAACAATTTCTACAAGATGAGTGATTCCATTTGTGGGCTTTAATTTCTTTATGGAAAACTAATAACAGAAAATACTGTATTCATCTTGTTTGAATTTGGGTCTTTTTGAATTGATGGTAATGAGTGAGGAGTGTAACATCGTGAACTGCCCATTGTATAACATGTACAAATGTGCTAGGTTAGACAACATTGTTAAGTGTAAAACACAACAGGAAAGAAAAGGAATATTCAATCAAAATATGATATAACTTTGCAGTTAACTTAATGGATATCTTAATATGACCATTTTAGAGATTCTATTGTATGACAGTAGACAAGCATCCCTGGCAAGCCTGAACTTCCCAGTTTCTCACTGATCCCAGACAACTGTGTAAAAGCTGTGTACCCTGGAAAGCAATTACACATAGGGAGGTGAAGGACTTTCTGATGCCCTACTGGTCCCCTGCAAAGAGCGACCATATCTCTAGTTAACAACAGGTTTGGCTTTTAGCCTAATTGCTTAAAAGAAGAAAAAAAATTACACACACACACCTACATATCTATTTACCTATCCACACTTTAGGGAGAAAAGTGGGAAAATTCTTCTAACCAACTGTGACATTAAAATTTACAATAAAAATATATATATTTGATCTTGGTCCCTATCCATTCCTGGCACAGAGCTTCTAAAAACCCTTGGAATCTCCTAAGGAGAGAGATAAAGGTATCTTTTGTTATGTTAACAAAATGGCTTTTGGAATGTGACAGTAGAGCCAACAAGATTAGAAGACTGGAACTTTCATTGCCACCCCAGACCTCCAGAGAAGGGAGTGGCTGGAAATTGAATCAATTGCCAATGGCCAATGAGTTATATCAGTCATACTTAGGTAATAAAGTCTCCGTAAAAACTCAAAAGGACAAAATTTGGAGAACTTCCTGGTTGGTGACCATATGGAGATGTGTGGAGAGTGGTACTCTCCGAGAGAGCATGGAAGCTCCATGACCCTTCCCACATACCTTGCCCTATGCATTCCTTTCAATTGACTATTCCTGAGTTATATCCTTTTATACTAGACTAGTAATTTATTAAGTAAAATGTTTCTCTGAATTCTGTGAGCCATTCCAAGAAATAAACTGAACCCAAAGAGGGTGTCCTTGGACTCTCCAATCTATAGCCAGTGAGTAGAAGCATGGGTGACAACTCTGGATTTGTGGCTAGCATCTGGAGTGGGACTGGGAGAGGGCGCTCTTGATGGATTGAACCCTTAACCTGTGGGATCTGATGGCTATCTCCAAGTAGACAGTGTCTGAGAATTACTTGGTACTGAGAGAAAAAGAAAAAAAAACAACACATCACATACATTAGAACTGATACCAGACACTGGGTGTTAATACACAACTAATGAATCATTGAACACTACATCAAAAACTAATGATGTACTATATGGTGGCTAACTGAACATAATTAAAAAAAAAAAAAAAGAACTGGTACCAGAATTGTACCACCCCAACTTAGCTGTTCCTGAGGTGATACCAATTTAACTAGATCAATTCCCTGTCACTAAAAGAACTACACCTACAAATGGACACGCCTAGAGTCAAAGTAAAAGTCAAGTGTTAAGTATGTGGCTTTCACTACCATTTTCTTCTCAGGACATAAGAAAAAGTAAGAGCCAGGTCCTGCCTCATCTGGGTGAGTCCCAGATAATCTCTCTTTCTTCATCTGTCCTCTATGGTAATTTTGTGTCAACTTGGCCAGACTATAGCTCCCTATTATTCAATCTAACACTAAACTACGCATTGCTACGAAGGTATTTTGATTAAAGAGCATAATCAGTTGACTTTAAGTAAGGGAAATTATCCCAGATAATCTGGGTAGGTTTCATTCAATCAGTTGAAAGGCCTTAACAGTTGAGTCGAGGCTTCTGTAAAGTAAAAGAAATTTGCTTGTGGACAGCACCCGCAGTTCACACCAAAGGTTTCCAGCCTGCCCTTCCTGACAGTCCTGAAGGACTTCAGACTTGCCTTGCCAGCCCGCACAATCATGTCAACCTACTCCTTTCAGTGAATCTTTTTTTTATATATAGAGAATATATACATGGACTATAATCATCCTCATTCACCCATCATCATCCTTTCAAGCCCTATGACTAAAAAAGTAGTAGGACTTTGGTGTAAGGTTAGAAAGAGGTGCCACTTAGGATTTAAGCTAAAGTCATGAGCTCCAGCCCAATATTCCAGAGAGCCCTGCACTGAGGAGAAATTTATGTTTATATCTTGTTCAGGAAGCTCTATGATGAGGGCAGATTGGCTAAGGCAGAATCCTGGCATTTCTGGATATAGTCCCTATTCACAATGACATCTTAAATATATGAGGTCATCAAAACCTCACTGAAATCTGGAAACACACACACACAGTCATATGCACACATGCACTATTACACATTCCTTCAGCCTACCTCAGAGCTTACCTGCAGCAACATGGCATAGTTCCCAGCACACATACAGCCTCCCCACGGAAAAGCTACCTCTGAGATTCTCTGCCAGCAAGCTTCATTCATTGTCACCGGAGCTTGCTCAAACCTGTGCTAGACAGCCTGCAATGCATGGGGATTTAATGACCCTGGCATCCTTCAACCAATGGGGGATAGGAGTCAGAGAAGAGGTATCTCAGACTTCCCATTACAAAGTGCAAAAATTCTCAGGAGTTTTCCACATGGTTCGTCACAAGGGTGCAGTCAGGACTAATTCTTTAACTTCAATTTATTCTATGGGTAAAGCAAGGTCCCATGCCCTTAAACAGACCTTAGGAATCTCTCTGTTTTGTTATTATAAATATTTTTCTCAAAAGAGTGTATTTAAGTATCTGTTAGGAGGCCATAGGAAGTCTTTTCACCCCATGGCAATAGAGTGTAGTAAGATTCAGGATGGATGAGAATCGTGCCTCTCTTTTGTCAAGCAGAGAAAGGTCCACTGTGGAAAAAGAAACGGGGAAAAAAAGAACACTCAACATTTCGGGATTCTTTCAGGCAATCAAGAAGGAAATATAAGAAAACCAAGGTTTCAACAGAAGAAAAATAACATTAATAGATTTGTAAAGAACCACAACAAATTCGTCTCCCACTATCCCAGGACTGGAGTTAGAAAACCATATTTAAATATTACATTCACCACTCACCAGATACTTGATACTAATAAAACGAGAAGATATTCCTGAGCCTCACATTTTCATCTATAAAATGGAGATAATCAACTGTGGTGATGACTAAAAGAAATAATTTATGTAAAATGCCATGAACTTTTAAAATTTATGCAAATGTTTTAGAAATTATTATTATAAAAGATCTACCTTTAGACACGCAAGAAAATAATAATTTGTTTTAAAAACTACAATAATACAAAAAGACTAAATAAAGTTTTAAATCCCCATGTTTAACCAACTCAGCATTTCTAAGAAGACAGGCGTGCTACATCACTGTTAGCAGCAGGTCTGCTCTATAAATCCCATTGTTTGGTTATAAGTTTGCCTATTCAACTAGGCATTGCACTTTTATAATCATACAATACATATCAAAGGCTTCTGTTAGCTAAGAGGTCATAGAGAGTACATTCAACAGAAAGATAAAAGCACAGAATGAACTGAGCATTTAACAGAAAATAATTTCTTTGAACAAAGAAACAATATTTGCCCTTTATCTGGAAATGATTTCATGTCCAAAGGGTCTTTTTCCTTAAATAAAATGCAGGTATATTTTATGTTTTCTTTTATTGGACATTATATACCAGTAAACAAATAAACCAAAGAAGTGATGGGGGTTGGGGTGGGGGCACCTAAAATAAAAACAATAACAAACCACTTGGGTTGATTTTCCCTTTTTTAGGGGCCTAAAAATGATGCGGGAGAGCGAGGTTCTTGTCTCACGGAGTTGAAGAATGACTCTCACAGACAAAGGAGAGTGACTAAAGGGATAGAAGTTTATTAAGCAAGGGTACTGAAAAATCTCTCAGGAGTGAGAGGAGTCCCAAAAGGGTTGCCACTGAGGGCTTTTAGGGATGGTCTTTTATAGAAAGCTAACCAGGGAACTTAAATCTGTTTAACATCTCTATTGATAGCACCATTGATTAAGGACTAGTGATAACACCTTCAATGGCTTACTTCCTTTTTTAGGGTCCGGTAATTCTTGGTTGGTCACAAGTAGCTGTTATAACAAGACCTCACCTCTGACACCTAGGACAGGATGGTCTGGTTTGTTCCCTTATCTCTGGTTTCCTTTCATCTCCCACATTTTGAATTGTGTGAGCCTGATCCCATGGCCCCCTACCTATCTCTCCCTGCCTACCCCTGCCTGTCCCTTATTCAAAAACATTCATTGTTTGCCCAGAGAGAATCCTTCTCACTTCCTGATCAAAGGCATTAAGAGTGCTTTGGCTAGCAATCTTGTCTAATTTTAAAACTATCATATCAAATGAAATCCATTAATAACTACCAATATAACACAGCATGAAAATGAAGGTCAAATGCTATAGATTGAATATTAAATAAGGTTCAGAGTATAAGTAGCTTTTAAGAGGGTAAATTTTGCTTATTTTAAAGAAATTTACTCTAAAAATGTGCTCCTAAACCACATGACAGCCCATATGTTCTTTCCCACTGTTCAGTAAGAGTAGTTTTCCTGTCATCATTGTGTTTCTTTTCTCCTAGCTGACAATGCCGTGGGGTTCAGGACATTGCACTCTATCGTTATAAAATCAAACCTGAATGAATGCCTTCTCAGCTTCATCCCCAAAAATCCAGCAATGAATTTTCCACAAGAGGTCAAAATCTTTACTAATGATAAAATTTTCTAGTGCTGGTATTCTGCCTACACAATCAAAGAAGGAACCTAGAGTATTCCTATTAAAAGGTCCCATTCCAGAAGACTGCACCTGGGCGGCCTAAGAAGGTCATTTTTGAATGTCATTAGCACTACAGTGTACTGGGCTCTGCTGTAGTTTTACCTTCTTCATTAGCTTTATTCTGATTGTGGGAAAGACTGCTGACCCCTGACCCCAAAGACTTTTCCTCATCAACCATTTTGTATTTATAATTCTATCATTAGTGATAATAATGCGTCTGTGTATTGTGGTTGTGGATGTAACAGGTACTTGTAAGCTACTTTATCCGATTAGGGAGCAGTGCCTCACTAAACTAGGACATCTCGATTTTGATGGAAGAAGCTGATGGGCTAGGATCTGGAGGAAAAGACTAGTTCAAGAGGACACAGGTGTAAGGTCTGAGTGATCAAAAGACTTTGGACAATTAGATACAAGAGCTCTACTGGAGGATAAGACACAAATTGCAAAAGGAAGTCAGAAGAAACACTACCTCATAGCTGCTCCCTGAATCTAAGTGTACCCCCAACCTGTGTCTGATACAAGCAACTTCCTCAAAGCTCAAATATCCCTGCATATTGACTTTGAAAGGGACCTTAGCAGCCGTGGTCAAACACTTGTTCCTCAGGGAAACTAAAATTCTGTCTTCAAGAGTGTTGAGAAGGAGCAGTTCCCATGTCACGGGAGGGAGGGAATGAAAGCCATGTGATACACGCATTCAGGGATCCATGTGTCCAGCTCACAAGAGAAGCTAGCCTTTGCAGAAGTAACCTTCCTCTTTTATAGATGAGTGAAGTTCATAAAAAGGATAAATAGCAAGCCCAGGACCCCCGCTTCTGAAATCCGAGGCCAGTGACTTTCTCAGGCACCACACTGCCCTTAAGGGTTTGGATACTCATCCCAACCTTGTTTCCCTACAAATCCCAACTTGGGTGGAAATGGAAAAAAGAGAAATCTGCTAAATGACTTCTACATGCACAAAACGCCTATGTGACTTAACAGAAATTACCGTCGCTCCAGCTATCTCTAAATATCATGGTGTGCTTTAGATTTACAATACCGAAATGAAAATAGTTGTAATAAGCTTGGTGATTCGTAATACCACCTGCCTCATAAATCAGTGTAATAAGGGGAACCTGGGTTAAACCATCATTGTAAGGAGCCAACATGTTCTAACTGCTTCATTCCTTTGCAGTGTATTTACTACTCTTTTAGAAAAGGTCACAGCCTTGGTGAAAAATAGAATTATACACCCAGAAGAAACCATAATAAGGCCTTTAATTTACCCCCCACACTCCAACGGACTTCATCCTAGATGGATTATCTACTGCCTATCATCTGTGTCCTTTCTAAAAAAGAAAACAAAAAACAAAAAAAACAGCCTCATAAAATGGGCTCAAAAAGTTCTTTTATATGACAGCACTTTAAAAAGTACTAAGGCATTGTACAGATGTAAGGGATTATCATTCTTTATATTAAGGATAAAGAGTTCAAAATCTCCATCAGGAAAAAGAGTACAATGTTTCTTTCACATTTTTTTCAAGCAGTTCTTTCTCATGACCACCCTAAATCTCTCCTTATTCTGTTTTTTTTTAATATTTTATTTATTTATTTGACAGAGACACAGTGAGAAGGAACACAAGCAGGGGGAGGGGGGGAGGGAGAAGCAGGCCCCCTCCATTTTCCCCTTCTCTGCATATATAAATAGACATTGAAAATAGAATCACAGGATCTTAAGTTTGAAAAATACATCTCCCAGCTTATCTTTCTGATTTCATTAACGAAGATACTATGAACAGTTGTGGCCATAAACATAAATATGGCCTATAAGGGCTGAACAGTAACATAAATAAGGAAATCAGTGGAGTAAGAAAAGTTTCTTGGGTCTAAAAAAAAAAAAAACAAACAATGCAAGCAGCATGATAAATAGTAGCCAATGCACAGGCTGAGTGGAAGAGGCAGCAGAGGGTAAGGAGGGGGGAGACCAGGACCGTGTCAGCCCACCGGAGGGTAGCACGTCCCCAATTGTGACCACGTAGAAATGCAGGCGCCTTGCGAGCCGATTTCTCAAACGGCTGAAATCCACATCTTTCCAGGAAAATCTCCTGGCTTTAAAATTGGGGTACTAATTTTTTTTAATTGATCAATCAATCAATCAATCACCTACAAGCCTGTTCCAGGCTTCCCCTAGCTGGTTCATGACATGATTCAGTGACATGATTCTGAACCCTCTTGCTGGTTTGTGTTCGGATGAAGAGCCTATGGAAGAACAGCTGGAGACCACTCCAGCGGTCGTTCCTACCTATTCCGTGGCCCGAGCGCGGGCGCTCCGGTCGGGTCCTCGGTGGCGGCCCAGGGCTCCGGTCTTCCGCTGAGAAGTGCTGAGTAGGTGCAGAGGGCACCCCCTGCCTCCAGACCAGGCTGCCACCTCGGGCGGAGTAGCAGTAAATCTGGGAGCTGGAGCAGTCCATACACCCCAAAGTACCTCCGGGTCACAGCCTTTTCAGGAAGTGACCTGCTCTTCCTCCTCAACCTCTCCAGAACCTCCTCAGAGGGCGAGATCCGGCGTGACTTCCGCGGGTGCTCACGGGAAATGGTGCTGCGCATGCGCAGAACTTCCCAGGGGGGCATCCGCCGTCTCAAAACGGCTGAGTGAGCTCTTGTTGCTCCACACCGTGGCGCTGAGGAGGTAGCACGTGTTCCACAGAGCAGTGGTAGGCAGGTTAACAGAAAACACCTCTGTGAGAAGCTGGTGGTGGGCCCTGCGATCGGTAACCACGGGAAGTCGTAGCTCTTGAAGGTTCAGGAGTGAGGTGGCCAGTTAACAGGAACAGATCTGGTGGCAGCAGGAAATTTCAGCAAAGCTCCCTGGCCAGTATTCCTGGAGGCTATGACACTGACATCAGCCAGATTTTCGATGGCAACAATGTCATCAGTCACCGAAAGAGCTCCTCCAGCGTCTTCTGAAGACTTAGGATGTAGATGCCGTGAACTGTTCACTTGAAGTCAAGATTGGTGCCACCCAACTGGGTTTCTGCTGCATAGTGCTCAAGGACATCTTCCTCCTTCATCTGCAGGACATCAGGGCTCTGGGCATTGAAAATGTCCCTTTAAATTACAATGGAAATCCAGGACAGTACTGTTTGGACCCCACTCTGGGTAGCACAGAAAGACTGCCACCTTGTGAAATAAATTCTGTCCATGGGTTCACAATATGACCGATCTGCACATACCCTTGGACATTTGTTTTTGTCTTACAGAAACGTGACTGTAATGTTTCCATTCACCCTCATGCTCCTCTAAATTTCACCGAGTTGAAGGTGGGAGGTTTCTCTTCCGAGGTCTGGGATTAAGGATACAGATTGCAACAACACAACAGCAGGAAAGAGACTCAAGAGGCAATGGTGTCTGTGATGCTGATTTCTTTAAGACCATGAACATCAGAAACATCTAAGATTTTTCACACAGGCGGGTCAGCTTTTAAATCACCTGTCAGATCTCTCTTTCCTAGGCAGAATACACCAATTAGGCTCCCTTTCCTTATTTGTTTCTGTTTTTCCACCTTTATGTTGTTTGGCTTATTCTCCTGTGAGTCCTTTCAAGCTTGTTAAATTTGTCAAAACCCATACTTGACAAAATGCTAGACTACTGCTAACTCCACAAAATAACTACCGAGCACCTCTTCCTCCTGGAAGGAAATGATATGCTTGCTTAAATTAAATATTGATTTTTTTTTTTTAAAGCAAACATTAACAGTACACTGTTAGCCCTGGCACCGGATTAGGATAGAATGTGGCCTTTTAGATGGACTTTGATGCTTTGTTCCCTACTGCAAATGTATTTCCCCTCTCAAAAAACAGAAATTGGGGGGCAGGGGGACAGGACACACTATCTGCATAGAAATAAAAACAACGCTCTAATATTAAAGAGAAAACACAATGATAGAGTCAGGAAGCAGCTCCACGAAGCCATTACCATGCTTATTGCCGTTTGAAGGCAGAATGATTGAAGTTATTGTCTTAATGTAAGATTACTAAATAATGCATCCCATAAAGGAAAGACATTGTATTGGCCATAAAACGTGTGTAACTGCAACAGAATTCATACTTATTTAACGGCACTTTAGAATCCGATGGTAATTAAAATGAAGTAGGAATTTTTAAAAGGCAAGAGAAATTCAAACACACCAGTATATAAATTGAAACATTCTCTTTGTTTTGCAAGCACATAAAGAAGTAAGTTTCACATGGGTTTTTGGCTTCTTTTTTTCTTTTTTTTTTTCTTTTTTGGCCCACTGGGAGCAACACAATTTTGACTCCTCAGTATTTCTACTTCTAATTGCTCAGAGGGTTCATTATCAGCTGTCTAAAGTGCAATACATCAACCTTGCAAAGCTGAGTTACAAAAGACGTTCACACATTTGATGGGCTGCTGTGCTAAATACATCTTAATTTGTGCTGCATCTGCTGTTTTCTCATTTGTTTGTCACGCTGTGAATGCTGCAGACTTTGTTAGAGCAGCTCCCAGATTTTTTTTTTCTTTACAAATGCATCAATTCTTCATTAAAAAAAAAAAAATGGCTGTCTTCCATCATTGTTCATCCGTGTCTTGGAATGCCATAAACTCAATTCTGTTATGCACATATATGTATGAAAAAATCCTGTGCATTTGAATATGTCTATGTATTATATTAGAATAAATGCACATATTTTTGCATGTGCATCAAGCAAAACATTCAGTTTAATCACATAAAGCAAAACAAACTTTTTTCAGCCAGCACTGAATGAGCAAGGTGACAAACATTCCAGTTTCCTAACTCTGGCATGGATAAAAGTGCTTCAAGTCACCCAGGTCTGGTTTAGGTTTCCCCGCTATGCAGAAGATGTGCATTAGGGTGGGGCTCTCAGTTCCTACCAACTAAGCAGCAGCTCAAGTGGGAAACAAGCACAGGCGATTCAGCAGGATCCAGAATAAACCAGTCTCACATTAGGGAAGTTTAAAGTCTATTTGGGAAGGAAAACAAATACCACCACCTCAGTCTTCACAAAACACAGGGTCCAAGGTAAAGGCAGGGCCTACTTCCTGGCACGTGACAATGCAGGCACACAAAGCCTGATGCTTACAAGAGCTGGGCTAGGTTTAATGCTCTGCTGTCACCAGTTAGAAATTTTTAATAATTGATAAACAAGCGACCCTGCATCTTCATTGTGCCCTGGACCCCACAAATCATGTAGCTGGTCTTGGGTGCAGAATGCATTTAAGGAACGCTGCTGGAACCGCTGATGGATTAACTCAGTAGCATTTCAGGCTGCCAGTTCTTTTATCTTTAAGATCACAAAAATGTGGGGTGCCTGGGTGGCTCAGTCGTTAAGCGTCTGCCTTCAGCTCAGGTCATGATCCCAGGGTCCTGGGATCGAGTCCCACATCGGGCTCCCTGCTCCGTGGGGAGACTGCTTCTCCCTCTCCCACTTCCCCTGCTTGTGTTCCCTCTCTCGCTGTGTCTCTCTCTGTCAAATAAATGAATAAAATCTTTAAAAAAAAAAAAATCACAAAAATGTACCTCTTGAAGAATAAAAGGTTAGAAGGAAGAAAGTGGAGAGAGAAGGAAGCCTGAAGGGAAGGAAAACCAAATAGTATTTACTTTGTATTCGTATAGTTTGATGGGCCATGAGGGATGGAAGGCAGCCATTTCTATGTGATATTTATTCTGAGCACAGAGACTCTTTGAATGAAACAGGTTAAAGGAATATGCCTTTTGTCATAGGTTTTGGGATCACTAGCCAAATTTAGGCACTCAGAATCAGTCTATAACATTGCAAAAAAAAAATAAGCTAAATACAGTTCTATTTTTGTTTTTTTTTTTTGACAATTTCCCACTACCCCTTCCCTCACAGTCATACACGAAATCCAAATTATTTCAGGAAACCTGAAATAAAAGCCAGGGAATACAGGGGAGTTGGAAACCTCAGAGAAAAGTCTGCAGCTCTTTTCACCCTACAGGCTGTTTATTTGGAGCAAGGCAGTGTGGACTGAGGGGCAGTGAGAGGCTGTCATCCTTTGTGTCTGTGCTGGGAGATGGGGACGCAGGGAGGCAGGTCTGCGCCCTCTCTTCTCCCGCCCTGTACACCTCTCCTTCTCCAAGAGGGTGACAAGGACTCCATTTACATAATGCCAATCAGTCTACGGCGTCAAGCTTTCCCAAGAACACGCAGAAGCGATTACCAAGGCAGGCGTTATGACTGGTGGAGTCACAAACAAATCAGGGCTTCCATAAAGGAGTATGTTGAATCAATAAGGCGTACTGTTCAACCAGGGCTGAGAAAAACACCTCATAAAGTAACAGCATTTGTAAAGGTTAATCAATTCAGCTAATTGTAAATGCTCTCAATTGTCAGTCCCTAAGCAGTCCCTTCTCTTTGTAGCTAGTAATTCACTGTGGGATGCAGCAACTCTAAAGCAGGAAGCGGAGAAAGAGGGGAAAGCAGTCAAATTTCTCATTACTCTCTCCATGTTGTGCTCTGTCGGTGTCTGTAAATGTCAATACATTTACCACAGGGAGATCGCCTTTTTTCCCTACTAGCACTACGTTGCCTCCTTCATTATATACAAAACAAAGTAAAGAGCCTAATTATCTTGGTCTAGGCAGATGGAGAGGAAATCAGGGTATTGATCTTTGGGGCAATATCTTAAGGCAATGCATACGACTAATAAGCTGGGCAGTTAAAGGGATGGTCTTTTATTGACATTGGTAAGAAAAACACATCTTATTCACTGCCCAGAATTGACTCAGGGAAAAAAAAAAACTCCTCTTTTTTCCTTCCCACTGCCTCCATGTCCCAGTAAGAACAAAACCAGTGGGGAGGGTTTTTAAATAAGTGTCTGTGGAGATGTGAGAAGTAGAAATGAATCATGTCAGATAGAAAATGATGAGATAATTCTACCCTAAAATTATAACTAGTCTCTGGCAGTGAAAGCAAACCACTGACTTTCATGGAACCAGGCAACTCTTGTCTTTCTACAAGGCTTCATGATCAGAATAGCCCATACTTCCAGGCCACTAATGGGTGTCCTAGCCGGGACACAGAATGCAATTTGTTTTAGTGATGCTGCAAGAGTCTTAGAAAATGGTGGTATGGGTATGGGATGAATGATAAATTATTTTAAGGAGAGTCACTTTCTTTTTTAAGCTTTCAGATACAACCTTTCTGCCCATTACCATGTATATGTGCATGGTACTACATTTCCGAAAGTCTTGTTTCCCTGGGGTTAGAGAAATTAATCTTCTATATTTAGAAAATATAGGAGGATAGTTATTTTCAAGGAGTATTTATATAAGCCCAAAATGGAGATAAGAACTATTTCAAATGTTTGGGTGCACGGTAATATTTATAGCAATGTGTGTAATAATAACTAACATTCACCCATTTATTATACCCTAGAAGCCAATGATGTATATAATTTCCCTTATTGAAACATGAACTGCTGAAGCACGCAGTCAATTTCCCTTTATTTCATCTGCAACTTCGTAAAATGTAAATGTCTTCTCCTTAAAAGTAAGGCTGTGGGGTTTTATGAAATTTGGAAACATACTAAGAATCACAATATGGGGTGCCTGGGTGGCTCAGTTGGATAAAGTCATGATCCCAGGTCTTGGGATCGAGCCCTCCATGGCGGGGCGGGGTGTCCCTGCTCAGCGAGGAGCCTGTTTCTCCCTCTCCCTTTGCCCCTCCCCCTCCTTGTGCGCATGCCCGTGTGCTCTCGCTCAAATAGATAAATAAAACCTTTAAACTGATAAGAACAGATACTACACTTGATCTTAGCCAAAAGGCCGAGAAGCAATATTAAATAAAACCTTTAAAAAAAATCACAATATATTATAAATCCTAAGCCTTCAACATTTTGACAAAAGAACATCCTTATCTTTTACATATCTCACTTTAATGTTATTAATCAGACATCGTAAAAGTATACTTAAATCTATGAAAGGCCTCCTGTCCCTGTCAAATAGTTTGACATTTCAGATTGTGTAATGCACTCGGACAAAACCAGTGACACAGTCAACACGTACCACCCTGTTGACCTGAACAGCACTGAAAATAAGCTGGGGGAGCTTCTTGGCAGCTGGTACATCACAAGAGTTTTTATCCCCAAACACGTGGGATAATGCTAGATCTGTGTAGGAAGGTGGCGTGTTTAAAGTAAAATTAAGTGGTGCATTATAATAATAATGGAGGGTAGTCAGAAAACAAAATCTCAGTGCTCCTCTAGAGTGAACAGAACCATTGGTTTACAGAAGGAATTCTGTCCTAAGCAAAAACAATTGCATTCATGCATGAGTACAATTTAAAACATGCTATGTTTACCTCTGAAAAATGAGAAATTAACTAGTCAGTGATGTCCCAAAGCTATCTTACCGACAAGTGAGGGAAGACTCGCCGCTCTCCCACCTGCCCCTCCCTTCCCCTGTCCTCCCTCTCTATTCCTCCCCCTCCCTCTTTCTCTAAGATAGACTCCTTTCATCTCACAATGCCATTTTCCCACAATTTCAGGAGAAATTTCCTGACATCTTTGAAAATGCCGAGAATGGAAAGTGAAGTTCTCTAAATGCAATTTTTCACCTTAAAGGAATTGAAATACCTGTTAGAGTTTCAAGAACTATGGCCCCAGGCAAACAGTGAGCAAAATTAACAAAACAACCCCCTCCCCACCTCAGGACCCTATTATCTCATTTCATTTACTGATTGTTCCTGAGCATTTGGTACCTTCATCCTCATATATATTCATTTGAAGCCTCACCCTTTTATACATAATGTAATTTTCTTTCCAGAGGATAAATTTTTATATCAGTTTAATAATTTCTTGAAGTTATACTGGAGTATCGCTCAACTCAGTTCTAAATTAAAGCACTTATTAAAAAACTTTGAAGCACTCTCACAATTTTAAATCACTGTGCACATAGCAATTTAAAATTATGGGAGCAGTTTTATAAGCACTTGAATTTGGAGGTGATCAGAGACCTGAAAATGTGCAATATAGAGTAATTTAAAATTATTAGAGTACTTCACATTTTTTATAAGCTCTTCAGCTGGGAAGAGATCGGGTTCTAACATCTCAGCCTATGCAGTGCAAAGTGAAGTAGTCCTCAGCCTGAGAAGATTCACTCTATTAAATCAAACTACTTTAATAATTTTAAAGTAATGTACAGTGAGCATGCTCAAATCTCTAAATTCACTTTTAGATTAAAAATATTTTTCACTTCCAACCTACAAAAGACACTTATGTGATAAAGCAGCAATTTACCCTTTCAATTTTAGACATCAAACTGCCCTCTCGCTTTTAGAGTAGTCTTGGGAAAAACAAACACCAAAATATTAAAATATTAAAAATATTTGTTCCATTTCTTTTAAAAAAAACGGAAAAGTATCATGTTATGAAAATCCAACAACCTAATTGTATCTGAAAATATTTCCATTTCAAAGTAAACTTTAGTGTACTATCTTTTGGGATATAACACTTTTACAGCCCCAAAAAATGGCAAACTAATATTGATGAAGGATAACTGGAAGAAAGGCAGGCAGGGACAACAGGGGTCCCCCCCACCCTACGAGGAAACCACCCTTAAAAGGATTTTACAGCACCCTGGAAGGAGCCTTCAACACTTTTCCACGTGATAGATGATGACAAAAGCCTGATTGGATGACAGACGCAGGGAGGGTTAATGAGATTAAAATAGTCCTCCAACAAGCCCATAAAAACCCCTAGACTTAGAAACCCCGATGACAACCCTCTTGGGTCCCCTCCCTCCTTGGGAGCTTTGTACTATCACTCAGTAAACCTTGCTTTGCTGCCCACCACTCTGTTTGGTCTACCTCTTCATTCTTCGAAGCAGCATGACCAAGAACCGAGGGGATCAAAGGAAAAAAAAAAAAATCCTATAACAATATCTCCATAGGGTTTTTAAGGTTAAACAGATAGCTAATTAGCTTATGGAAGAATGACCTCTATCCCACTGAGATGTATGGATGATTCTTCACAATCAGGCAGCTGTGTTGCAACCTGGGAGGATATATATAGACCCTACCATGTCTTCTGAAGAACACTGCTGAGCTGGACGAAAGTACGCAGTTCCATAACATTCCCCCAATCTACCCTGGAGTTCGAAGAAAGGACAACATAACAGAAGCATGATACGTACTATACTAAATGTACATTTGGCAAACATGCCTTTCCAGTCATTCAAATCCACTTATGTGATTTTGTTCTTGTGAATTCTTATACTTTCTATAGCCAGGTTAGAAGGTAGAATTCTGGTCTGGATTAATTATTTCTATTAATAAAGAAGATTATTAACCTGTTGAAAGGAATTCTAATCTCACAGCAAAATGATTTAATTTCTGTTATTTTATTGAGATACAATTAACCTACAGTGCTATATTAGTTTCAGTTGTACAATGTAATGATTCAAGAATTCTATACGTTGCTCAGTGCTCATCAAGATAAGTGTACTCTTAATCCCCTTTATCTATTTCACCCATCCCTCCACCCACCTCCCCCCCCCACCAGTTTATTCTCTGTATTTAAGAGGTTTTTTGTTTGTTTCTACTTTTTTTCTTTGTTCACTTGTTCTTTAAATTCCACAAATGAGTGAATGCAAATGGTACTTGACTTTCTCTAATTTATTTCACTTAGCATTATACCCTCAGGTCTATTTTTGTTGTTGCAAATCGCAAGCTTTCATTCTTTTTTATGGCTGAGTAATATTCCATCATCTTTATCTATTCTGTATGGATGGACATTTGGGTTGTTTCCATATCTTAGCTATTATAAATAATGCCACAATAAACAGGGGGTTGCATATATCTTTTCGAGTTAGTATTTTCATTTTTCTTCAGTTAAATATGAATAAATACCCAGCAATGGAATCATTTAATCATATGCTAATTCCATTTTTAATTTTCTGAGGAACCTCCATAGTGTTTTCCACAGTGGTTGCACCAGTTCGCATCCCCCCCCCCCGCCATAGCAGGGCACGAGGGTTGCTTTTTTCCCACATCCTCACCAACACTTGTTATTACTGGTGTTTTTTATTTTAGCCATTCTGATAGGTGTGAGGTGAGATCTCATTGTAGTTTTGATTTACATTTTCCTGATGATGAGTGATGTTGAGCATCTTTTCATGTGTCTGTTGGCCATCTGGATGTCTTTGCAGAAGTCTATTCAGGTCTGTTCAGGTCCTCTGTACTTTCTGGTGTTTTAAATGTGGTTACTGAGAGACCATTGATATTTGCATCAGGAATGAGAGGATTAAAAACTTATTTGGGTAGTTTACTCACTCCATTTAAATATAATGACCAATCTACCTACTTCAAATAAGTAGGTAGACATCTATAAAACCATTTTGAAAGCTTAAAAATTTTTTTTCTCTTAACTACCAAGTAAGTGCTAGGAGGTTACCTTTCCCTGCCTTCCCTTCCCTTGCATCTCCCCCCTTCCACCTCCCCTTCTGTCTCTCCCCATCCTTTTTCTTATATTCTCTCTCTCCCTCCGTCAAAGGTCCTATTCATCTGAAATTTTTTTTTTAAGATTTTATTTATTTATTTGACAGAGAGAGACACAGCGAAAGAGGGAACACAAGGAGAGGGAGTGGGAGAGGGAGAATTTTAAGTGTAGTCACACTGGATCTACTGGAAGGTAATCACTTAGTACTTCCTTGTTCTTTGATAATACTTGGAATTTTAACCTATAGCAGAATTGATCCTAACTAATGTGTTTAGAACCCACATGTGAACTGGCGTGGTTCCCAATAGCAGTTTGCCACTAGTGGAGAGTATGCTTTAACTGTTACAGCTCATCAGGGAATAAGGCTACAATATATACAAGCACTGCTCTATTTAAATGTCCTTCTCGCTTGTCACAGAAACTTCCAGAGCCACTTCATCTCACACTACTGATGCTGCCTGAAAATTAAACTCTCCTGGGGGCGGAGTTTGGAGTTAGTAATGTCTTTGAAAGTGCTCTCTCTTGGAATAGGCTCTTTCATTGAGAGATATGCCAAGGACATCCTTAAAGTCAGAGAAGGAGACTTATTTGGAGGGTTGTTGTAATGAGTTTTTAAACTTCATTTCAAAGGCCAGGCTCTGAACACTAAAGACGAAATTGGGAAATATGGCTCTATAGCCCTTTATAGGAAGAAAATGAGATTCTGGATTTTGGATTCTAATCCAATGACAGAACTCATTGAAGGCAGGGTACACATATTGCCCAAACTCTCTAAATCTTCCCACAGAGAAATTCGTGGATGCAACGAGCATCCAATGTCTCAGTGATAATGACAATAATGGACTCAGTGGATTTTTCATTTTAAAATATTCATGTGGGGGCGCCCGGGTGGCTCAGTCGTTAAGCGTCTGCCTTCGGCTCGGGTCATGATCCCAGGGTCCTGGGATCGAACCCCGCATTGGGCTCCCTACTCAGCGGGGGGCCTGCTTCTCCCTCTCCCACTCCCCCTGCTTGTGTTCCCTCTCTCGCTGTGTCTCTCTCTGTCAAATAAATAAATAAAATCTTTAAAAAAATAAAAATAAATAAATAAATAAAATAAAATAAAATATTCATGTGTATCGTGAAATCAGAAATATTATCTCTATGAAAACGTTTCTGCATGTGATGTAATGAGCACTGGGTGTTACATAAGACCGATGAATCACTGACCTCTACCTCTGAAACCAATAATACATTATATGTTAATTAATTGAATTCAAATTAAATTTTTAAAAAAGAAAATGTTTCTGAACTTAACCTATAAAATCTTTCTAACTAGCGTACTGAAAACTTCCAGAAGTTATATAATACCTGCTTCTACACAAAAGCATTTTGAATTCTACCGGATTTGCATTTGTCTTTATATGATGCTCAAACTGCCTTGGTTTTCATGTTATATCCAACAAAAATTGTTCTGGAAGAAGACTAAAAGAAAGCTGTTCTTGAAATAGAAATGTATAGTATTTAGATGGTTTGTAGGTATTCAATGGGATCAGTTCCTTGTCTGTAGCATCCTAAGAGCATGTAACTACCCAAGTATTCAGGGGTAATGACACAAAATCCTCTATTTGTGCCTGCAAACTAAAATTGTCTTTCAAGAAGCTAAAAAAATCTAAATAAGTGATCGTTAACCAGAAGTTAGAAAGAGATGATGAATTCGTGTGTGCCTGAATTGAGAGAGAAATTTGAGTATAAACAGTAGAAAAAAATCATAAGAGCACATCTATGGATTCTTGTATGTTGGAAGCAGAGAAGATAGTTAAAGGAAGCTCTAAGAATTTTTTTTCTCTAATATATGGGTTAACAGAACGCCTCTAAACAAAATTTTTACTATAATGAATAGGTAAAAAGTAAGTCAGGCAATTTTAATACAAAGAATTTGAAAATCAATGTGGATATTTCTAAAGAAGTAGCTATTGAAAGCAAAAATGTACTTGTATGCCTAAAATAAAGCAGGGATTTAGATGAAAATATAATACTCATACACACTTGGACTATGCAAACATAGTGAAACATGATGCACCTGGAACATTCGTCAATGGTTGCACTCAGGATATGTCATTACATCTCTCTGTAACCACCACTTTTAGGATCCTTATATAAAAGGTGAGAGAAGCAATATTGGATGATACCAATCTATGAGTCTCTCCTGTGTGCTACATTGACTTTAGGACCGAAATCAGGGAGATAATACTCAAAACCCCTTGTACACATGTTGTAAAGACGGATGTGTACTTTTAAGATAAAACTTTTTTTTTTTTTAATTTTTGTTTGTTTGTTTTATTTACTTATTCATGAGAGTCAGAGAGAGAGAGAGAGGCAGCGGCAGAAGGAGAAGCAGGCTCCCTGCCTAGCAGGGAGCCCCATGCGGGACTCAATCCCAGGACCCTGGGATCGTGACCTGAGCCGAAGGCAGACGCTTAACCATCTGAGCCACCCAGGTGTCCCAAGATAAAACTTTTTAATTCCTTTGCATTTTCCTACAGCAGTACCCTATGCTCATTGACATGAGTGTATTTAGTGCTATTTTATCAGAAAGCATTGCTAAATAAACAAAAATTTCATTAACACCGTGGCAACTTTAAGTAAATCTTTGCCTAATGATAGGTCCTTTAATTCCTAGTGCCTACTGCATGAGTTAGTCCATTTAAGTGAGAAAACATGTTTTGTCAGATTGTGTGAGTCTGACAATTTTTTGAACCAAACTAAAGCCTTTTGAGAATTGAATTCCATTTGCTTCAGGGGGGAAAAGAAGTGACTTTCTGGTTCAAAGGAAAAATGCTTAGAAGCCATATTTGAAAGGCTCATAAGGGGTCTTACACATCAAATAGCTCTTAGAAAACAACATTCTGATGAGTTAAGTGTAAATTAATTAGAAACATACAGATTGCTTTTCCTTGGCTATACACATGGGTTTCAAGGTTGAAGAAAGAGTGTTTGACGAGGTATGTTTGGAGCTTTCATGACCCAAAAAGCATAGTAAAGTAGTTCAAGATGTTTCCATGAAACAAAGATACCTGTTTCCTCGCAGGGATCTTTCCAAACAAATACCTAATGAGCTCTTATTTAAAAACATGCAGATGCAGGCAGGTACTCCATTTTGTGTTCCATCAAGTCTACCTAAAAGAGGATTTTTCCCTGCTAAGAAGCTGATTAAATCATTATAAATGAATTCCAGCCTTGCAGTGCTTCTGAAAGGGGAAACATAAGTGAAATAAGCATGAAGACATGCTCACTGCAAATCTGTCCTGTACTAGGAGTAGGAGACCATTTGTGGGTGGAATCCCTGAGGTACTAAGACTGCAGACCCAGGAGTAGTATTTCCAAAAAGTTTCCTGGATAATATCAGATTATGAGAATTTGGTCCAGGTAGTCTGGCTATATGTCCATCAAGTGTTTATATCCAATTAACAAGGAAATACAACTTGTCAAAGATATAAAAGCAAACGAACAATCGCGGAAATGTTTGCAGACACTCGTTCCCTAGTACCACCGCTACAGAAAGTACTTTAAAATGTTATCATTAGCAAATAGTTATTGCACATCACTTATGGTGCTGAAACTTAATGCCATTAGGATGCCCAGAATGCATATCTTCAAACCCACCACTAAGGGGAAAAAAAAAAAAAGAACGGAAAAGAAAGAGGGAGAAAAAAGAGACTTAAGGTGTATAAAACATTACCCTTATATGTTTTGCTAAGTGATTTATTTTCTCTTAATTCTGTTTCCAATTAGCTAAAATAAAATTAGGATACCCCTCTTAAAGCTGAACACACATGAAGCACCAAGGCCATCCAAGAAGAAGTAACCAAGCTCAACTTCTCCAAACCCCTTAATTCTCATCTTAATATAAGGATTACTCAGTTCATATTTTTAATTTACTATAATAAGTGGTTCTTACATTTCCGCCCCCCCCCAGGATCCTTAAAAACTTAGAAATATCCCCCAATGATAAATTTTTGAAGAATTCTGAAGTTAAGTTTTATATAAAAATTATGCTATTACAGGGCGCCTGGGTAGCTCAGTCAGTTAAGCATCCAACTCCCAATTTTTGGCTCCGGTCATGATCTCAGGGTCATGAAATCGAGCCTGGCCATCAAACTCCTCACTCAGTGGGGAGTCTGCTTGAGATTCTCTCTCTCTCTCCTTCTCCCTCTGCTCATCCCCCTCCTCTCTAAATAAATAAATAAATAAAATCTTTTATTTTTTTTTTTTAAGATTTATTTATTTATTAGAGAGAGAGCATGAGATGGGGGAAGGGCAGAGGGAGAAGCAGACTCCCCGCCGAGCAAGGAGCCCGATGTGGGACTCGATCCCGGGACTCCAGGATCATGACCTGAGCCGAAGGCAGTCGCTTAACCAACTGAGCCACCCAGGCGCCCAAAAATCTTTTAAAAAATGATGCTATCAAAATTTCAAATAACTGATAGGGCTGCTCAAAAAAAATCACCACTAAGATAGCTGTACTATTTGGTTTAAGTTCCCTGGAGCCCCTTGAATAGAAAAGCCTCCAAAAGAGGTTTTGTTTAGGTCTCCATTCTAAAGTTGACGTCGGAGTACCATTTCTTTGGTTAACATGATGGCATGCTGCATTCCAGGGGAGACGTGGCAGCTCAGAGATATCTAAGATGTAATATCCGTTCTATAATCAGGCAGCACTGTCACACACCTATTTTCTTGGCACTTAATTGCTCTAAAGTTCCACTTTTGGTTGTGGGAGATTTCAAGAGAGAACTAACCATGAGTGTTTGCTTTCTGGGCCCTAGAGGCAATGTATGTCCAAGTGGATATATTCCATCATACAGCCTTACCTCAGAAAAATGAATTCAGTGGTTCACGGCCAAAATTTTCAAAAAAATATTTGTTGAAGATGATTGCCCCTTTGCAGGACATATATAAGGAGGCTTGCCATTTGCAATTCAAATTCAGTAATGCATTGAGTTAGAAATGTTCTCATGCTTACATTTTTCTTTTCATCTTACATTGTCCCTTCCTATTGCTAAAATATTTCTTTGTTCTTAAATAGATTTCAAATCTATTGACTCTCCAAACCTTAAGGTAAAAAATTAGTACCACCAACTCCCAATTTGCTGGCTGGTTATCTTTTAAGCATTTAATATGAAGTAGATAGATTTGCAACTCAGAACAAGCTCTCCTATAGAAGTACACAAAATGCATTGTACATTTTTGGTAGATTACTAATGATACTAATTCAGTTGGGCATAGCCACGTGGATAACATAGCTTCCATCAGAAAATCTACGCTGTCCTCCAGCTAAGGACACGAGATCAACCTCTGCTTGGTGGTACCCAGAACACGTGGTATGGGAAGAAGAAAGCGAGGTAGGCACTGGTGGACATCAGAAGTGTGGTGATCCTCTGTAGATACTTAAGAGATGGATTTTCTCTTAGTTCGTATTTCCCATATGTTGTCCTGCCCTAAGAGGAGTGTCCTAGGACTCATTCAAATATGTTCTTTCATAAAAGTTGATAATGAACTTGAAGAAATGTTGGACTAAACATAATTAAACAGGTTTCCATCCTCTGGGATTTGGGGGATTTTTAATGGGAGACATCCTCTGAGAATCTCCAAGTTGGGGCTGAAGTCAAGATGCCCTTGATTTATGAGATTTTGGAACCTCTGAACAAGGACCTAGGTCTCCCTGAACTAGTACCCAGGAAATGCTCTGGTTATTCTTTGTTTAAGTATTCTCAACTGAAAGGAGGGTGGTTGCCAAAAGGACCTCCCTCCACAGAGACCTGGTGTAGTGCCTCCCAACTGGAAGCTCTCCTATCTCTTTATTATCTACCTAAATCGTTCGTAAATTGGAGACTGACAAGATCCTCTTTTATTAGGCAAAATAATTTATAGAAATATGTCAGCACCTCCTAATGTGGAGACCTACACGGCAATGTCAAAACCAAAACAAACAAACAAAAAAATTGAAAGGGAGATTACAGTTACACAGTCTGACCAATACGTTCTATTGGCTTAAAAATAGGATTAAATCCATTGCAGAGAATACTGTCAGCTGTACTGATATCATTAGTACATCAATATTATTCCAAATAGATCTGCCTAGAGACTTGACTAACACATACCAAAGCAATCTCCCTTTCAAGGCTAACACAGTTGAAAGAAAAGAAAAATACTTGAATGGGAAGGCAAAATAAGGGACACCTGGTTTAGAATATATCTTTGCGTTTATAAGGTGCTTTACACATTTTGTACTAGACTTTATAGACTAGACCATGGCGTGTGGTCAGAGAGCAATGCCGAGGCTCTGGATTGCAGCAACCAGGTATGTGTTAGGAACTTATATATAAGGAGGCTATAGAGTCCATTATTTCTGCAGAGCATGCCGTTACTGCAGTTCAGACATCCCTGGAAGTGATTTCCTTTCAGCCAGAACGTCAGTATTATACAATCCGTCCACTGCTTCCATGCAACCCTTAACGAGGCAGCACGAGGTGAGTGAGTTGCGTCACAGGGCACATAGAGAAGGGGCAAGTTTGGGCATTTGGCAGATTACACAAATGAGAGAAAATAAGGCTTACAGATAGAGGGGCTGAATGAACTATTTTTGCATTTGCTGTAACATCTCTGTTACGAGGAAGCAACGGTTCCAACACAGGTCAAAATGATCCACAGAGAACCTAAAGAGAAGGTAGAAGGACCACTCTGACAATGAAGCTTTAGAGCCAGCAAACAAATACTTCCTAGAGAAAAACCAATGCTGCCAGGTCTTTAATGAAGAGAGAATCTGAGTATAATCTAAATCAGAGGTTCTCAAACTTTTTATTTTTTGTATCTCATTTTTTTTTTAAGATTTTATTTTAAGTAATCTCTACACCTACTGTGGGGCTTGAACTCACAACCCCAAGGTCAAGAGTCACGTGCTCTACCAACTGAGCCAGCCAGGTGCCCCGGTTCTCAAACTTTTTAGTCTCAGGGATACATCCCCTCTTAAAAATCACTGAAGATCTCAAAAGGCTTTATGTGGCTTGTATTTCCTGGTGTTTACTGTATTAGAAATTAAAAGTAAGATATTTTTTGATATGTGTATAAATTTAGTGAGAAGAGTGATATTGTTTTACATTTTGCAATTCCTGATGCTTAGCAAAAGAATCAGCTGCGATGTCACGTGCTCTCTGGAAAATGCCTCTCTACTCGTAGAGAGAAAGCAAATTTGTCAACCAAGTACATAAGGTCTTGGTACTATTATAAGAAAAGTTCCATCTTGCAGACAACCTGAAAGACAGACAGGGGCCCAGAGGAGCACCCATACTGTACTTTGAGAACCAGTGAGCTAAAAACACTGCATAGTACAAATATTTACACATATAGATATACTATGTATAGAATAAAATTCTCATGTTAAGGACTTACTAACCTGTAGATGGATTATTTCATAGTGTAAGTTCAAACATCCTTAACTGTTCATTTCTTCCAATGGTATAAAGCCTGCAATACAAATTGCAAGTCAGAATGGCAATAAAGATAAAAAAGGATCTCATACCAAACAGAGGCCTAACAAGATGCATTCCTTTTTTTTTTTTTTTAAGATTTTATTTATTTGACAGAGAGAGAGACACAGCGAGAGAAGGAACACAAGCAGGGGGAGTGGGAGAGGGAGAAGCAGGCTCCCCGCTGAGCAGGGAGCCCGATGCGGGGCTCGATCCCAGGACCCTGGGACCATGACCTGAGCCGAAGGCAGACGCTTAACGACTGAGCCACCCAGGCGCCCTAACAAGATGCATTCCTGACTGTCAGTACCAAATATCATATTTTCACATGTGGTACTATTGTGTCCCAATAATGAGGTAGATGGAGTGAGCATTATCCTGTTTTATAGATGAGAAAAGTGCACAGAGAGGGGGTAAGTGACTTATCCAAGCACCATAACTAATCCGTGACAGAGCCGGGAATCGATCCAGCCCAGTGCTGCTTTGGGCTTATCGCTAGGCCAACACACAATGCCAAAACACATGTTTGGAAAGTGAAGATTATTACTGGGGTGTTGTGTTGCCTGATTTGTGTCTTTATAATTCTTCACTTACTTGGCCAAATAGCTGTTCCGGTAGATACATAGTTGGTGCTTTAGTATTATTTTGCTAAATGTTCCACTTTAACATTTTGAAAATGTGTAATTACTCCCTCTGACCTTAATTTTCCTTACATGTAAAATTTGGACCTAATTACGGCAAAGTCTCCAGCAACAATGACATCTTAATAACTAATAAAACAAGGCAGATCAGAATCTGCAATTTAATTTAAACAAAACAAAACAAACCAGTCCCCTCAAATTGGGAAAATGTGCAAGGACGCTTGCGGTTTACTCCAGGATAGCGGATGGTATCGGAATGTTCTGGAAGCCAGGCATCAGGGATGCTTACATCCTGCAACCCTCCAGAGAACATGCACAATACTTACTCTCTCAGTGGCCCACGTGAATTTGCAATGTTTTGTGGACAGCCACATAGGTGAACATGTTTGTCATTTTTGGAACCTGGGTACTAGCTCTGTTGATGCAAAACCTTTCCACTGTGTTTTAATAAGTATTGATTTTTCCAAAGATGAAGCTACCATCTAAAGTGAAGGAAGATTGTTGGGGGCGCCTGGGCGGCTCAGCTGGTTAAGCGTCTGCCTTCGGCTCAGGTCATGATCTCAGGGTCCTGCGATCGAGTCCCGCATCGGGCTCCCTGCTCAGCGGGGAGTCTGTTTCTCCCTCTCCCCCTGCTCCATCCCCCTCCCACTTGTGCATGCTCTCTCTGTCAAATAAATAAATAAAGTCTTTAAAAAATAAATACATAAATAAAGTGAAGGAAGATTGTACTTTGTTTTATCCGGAGATTTACCAAAAGTGGTCCACTGATTCAGAAAAGCGTGTTGTGGTACTGGACTTGTCACAGCTACCCACACTCAGAGCTGTGATACTCACGTGGTCCTACACACTTGGTGTGAGCATCTGACTACACCACCAGATCTACTATCGAGAGACAGCAGCACCTACAAACCTATCGAAATAGTTGACTGTAAATCGATTTCCAATAGTTCTCCTTTATATTATAATTAAGATGTTTTGTCAATACTTTAATCAGGTATGTATAGGTAGGTTATATTTTTTGTGCTTTCCATTGTCGGATAATAAAGGGGCACTTCCTAATTTTTTTTTTTTTTAAGTAGAATGCTGTCCCTGCTAAGATCAAGAACCACTGGATTAATTTCCTTTAGAAAATTCCCATTTTTTTCCTGCTCAAAAATTTAGTTTTAGATTCAGTATTAATAGGTATTTCTCAAATTTCAATCCCCTTTGAAAAACACACTTATGGTTACTCCATTTGTGTTAAAAAAACAGTGTGAAAATAGCCTGCAAAGTATCTGGCTAAAGGGTTTGACACATTGGGGTTTTGGGCGAGAAGAAGAGGATGATGTATTGGATCAACTTCAAAAGAAGCAAATTAAAGGTATTTTGGGTTATCTAATTTATGCAGCTTCGAGCTCCTCTAAATTCAAAACCCACAACTGCCTCCACCACAACCATCAGCACCAACACCAAAGACATACATACTTGAGAGAAGACAACCTTCTCTCCGCTTTACCTACTCACATAGAGAAAAGACGACGTAGTTCAGAACATTATTGATTAAATGAGGGAAGCTGCAAGGACTACTGGTACTCAAACATTCTCCTGAAAATTATTCCTTGCAATGTATACCATAGGTTCAAAGTGAGTGTTCTTTTCAAACACGAATGATCTTCATTTATAATTAAATACTGAAAACAATTTCGGTGACAAATGAGTGCCGTTTACCAAAATTAGATAAAAGTCATTGCCAAGTTTTAAAATCCCAGTGAATTTTTGATCAATGCATTCTACACAACAAATAATTGTGATATTTATTTTGCTACCTGTACATTAAGTTTTTCCTTGACTGCTTTCCTGAACCACACAATTATGTGAAGATATATTTTCCACGCTTTCTGCAGTCTGAGATACATTTTTTTGAAAATTGAAGATGAAATGACTTCTTAATCACGTCATTTTTTCCCCTCTGGAAGACACTGCCTTTTTTACTTACTGGTTTAAAAACTGCCCAAATCAATACAACTTTCATGGTTGGGTAACAGCCTACTTGATTATGTTGGGGAAATACGTAGAGTGCTGGGAATAGCATTTACTTCTCTGGCTCAATTAGTTTTGTAGCAACGGTTCATTAACAGCATACACCATTAATTTAGAATAAGCCCTCCACTAATAATGACAATTGATTTCTTTGTTTAATTTCTCTACAACCAAATGACACACTTTACATTGAACCCCAATTTAAAGTCCTTCGGGAATTTGGATTACATGACACCTTTTCAAAAGGTTTTATTTGATGACCTAACCCACCTGATGTTTTTCTCTTTGCCACATTTAAAATATAAAAGTGCATCTAATTAAACGATTATAATTTGAGTTATTAACTTTTAGTAAAAAATTAATAAGCATTTCTAAAAAGAAAAAGAAAACTTCCCCACATAAATTTCCCTTTCAACTTACGCTAACATCCATTTTATAATGAACTACAATGCATGGCGTATTTCCAGGTTTAAAGACATTACCTCCATCATTCTCTGTGGCCTGAAAGTCAACATTTTAAGGTACCAGCAACTGCTCTCTCTGAATACACTGACCTCGAGCCAGTCAGACATTCTTTTCTGCTTCAATTTCTCAGCTATAAAACAGATTGATGATATCTAGAAATATATGTTTTACATACACAGTAATGGCAGCCTTACTTGTCAACCAATCCTACTGACTACTATTCTTACTATGCTATAAAAAATAAACTCTTGTTGGCATAAGTATAAATCCCAAGTTCAGAGTCCCTGAATTCAAGTGCTGACTTTGCCGCTTATAAAGCAGATCGTGTTGGCCATGCCATTTCACCTTACTGAGCATCTATTTCTGCATACATCGGAAGTGATTAATGATACATATTCTGCTTCACTTCACGCACTTATGAACATCAAATAAGAAAACTCGTATGATTTTCAAATCACAGTAGGAAGATGACGAATAGAAGGAACAAATATATTTCAAAGACCATGATGTGTTTTCTGCTCTCTGGAATCCTGAATCCACCAGCGTGTATTTCTAACAAGCCAAAATAGTGTGATCTGAATGGAACATTGTAAACTAAACAAAGGCACATCTATATGACTACTACGAGCCAAAACAAGGATAAGCGGCATGGTCTACCTAACTATAGTTGAGCCCCAAATTCAATCTCATTGCATCAGCCATAAACAAAGTAAGGACTTACAACAATAGGTATATCACATCAAATCTACTATTGCGTTAGAACTTCCTTTCTTATTTTTAATGCCTAGAATCATTTGTTGGTGATTGAAGGCAAAGGTAGGACCTGTACCTATGAACGTGATATAAACATTAGTCAGAATGGCGGTTTTGAGTTTTATGCTATAGGCCATTTCCCAACATGGATTTCTAGTCCCAACTTTTATCCAGAGTTACAAATGAATATTTTTTCCCTATGTGCTGTGCATCTCAAATAGTACATCCAAAATCATATACTTCCATTTCGCACTTACATGCATTGGTTAGAGACTTTTTGCTTACTTTTTCCGTATACTTCTTAAATAGCTTGTGCAAATGTTGTATAGAAGCACATGTAACAGCGAAAGTGAAATAAAATAATAAATTTCTATATTTCACTAATTCTTAGTAAATGGATACATGCATAAAGATGAACTCATGCCAAAACTTTACCTATCTCCTGAAAGTCAAGCCTTGACAAGGAAAATATAATTGTAAGGGAATATTATTAACACCAGTTCCTCACAAAGTGTACACCCGATGCAACCCTCAGAATTTGAAACAGAGAAAACAAAATGAAATCTACTTTCTAATGACTCAACTCAAATCAACTTCACCCCCCACTGAGAAAAAGCTCACTGAGAAATAGTTATGCAGCATATTTCCGAAGTCCAAACAGCACTGCAAAGAGACACTGGTTACGAAATGTTTTGATAAGTGTGATGTGAATAATTAATAGATGAGAACATTTTTATTCCTTTCTAAGGGCAGCAGGAGATTAAGTTAACAATTTACGATGGCATGAGTGATTACTTCGTTTCCGTATAAAAATGAGCTGCTTAAAATCTAATCCTCACGGTAACAGGTAACACGTATAGCTCCTTGAGAAAAGCAGCAACGTGTTCAGGACAAGTGACAAAAACAAGTAGATCGGCAGCAGTATTTGAAAACAGCTGTCATGAACTGTCAAGAAAGAGAACAGACAGAATCAGTCTCTGACAGTGGTCCAGGCCCTGAACCACAGCAAAGGCAAATTTCCTATTATTTTTTCTGACTTCTATACTCTCTAACTTTAGAAATATTTAGATGAGATGCTTATATTAGAACAGAAATGAAAAAGGATAAGGAAATCGACAAATTTATATTGACTTCGTAGATATTTGCAGACGAAAGGGAAATGAAAACTTTTCCATTTTACTTAAGGAAGGAGGACATAATATTGCTTTATGACTCATAAAACTTTTAGAATTTATTCTCAAAAAGGCACACATCAGTGTTAGATCCTAACACAGGATGGCTAAAACCAGATGGGAATCTATGAAAAAAATATGCAATGTATTACAATCTAAAGGCCATGAACCATATTTTATTTCTTAGATTGGGTGGTGGTTACAAGGGTTTGCATTTTGTAATTATTTGCCTTGCTGTGTACTTATATTTTGTAAACTTTTAGAGAAATGGGTTGTGTTTCATAATTTTTAAAATGTTATTTTAAAATGTTACAAGCTGGGGTGCCTGGGTGACTCAGTTGATTAAGCGTCCGACTCTTGATTTCGGCTCAGGTCATGATCTCAGGGTCATGGGATCGAGCCCCACGTCTGGCTCCGTGCTCAGCTCAGAGTCTCCTTGTCCCTCTCCCTCTGCTCTTCCCCCCACTTGTGCACGCTTTCTCTCAAATAAATAAATAAAATCTTTCAAAAAATAAAATAAAATAAAATGTTATAAGCTAAGGGATGTCTGGGTGGCTCAGTCGGTTAAGTGACCAACTCTTGGCTTCACCTCAGGTCATGATCTCAGGGTCATGATCTCAGAGTCATGAGATTGAGCCCCACACTCAGCACAGAGTCTGCTGAGATTCTCTCCCTTTGCCCCTTCTCTTGCTCATGCTTGCTCTCTCTCTAAAATAAAAGTAAATAAATAAAATCTTTTTTAAAAAAAACATTACAAGCTGAGGAATCAGCAAAGTCCTAGTTGTACTTAATCTGTGGCTATGTCTGCCCTATCTGAAAATACACTTCAGCCAGTTCATTAAGGGGCTAGAAGCATTCGTCAGGCAAGGCTTTTGGCATCATGCAGATAAGATAATCATGCAGACCAAATAATGAATTTTATATATTTCACTAATTCTTAGCAAATGGCCTGGGGGCAGGTATGACAATGAACTCATGCTGAAATGTATCTATTTCCTAAAAAAAGAAAAAAAAAAGCCTTGACAAAGACAAAAGAATTCTAAATGAATTACTAATACCGGTTGTTTTTTTTTTTTTAAAGCTTTTATTTATTTATTTGACACAGAGAGAGAGAGAGAGAGAGAGCACAAGTAGGCAGAGAGGCAGGCAGAGGGAGAGGGAGAAGCAGGCTTCCCGCTGAGCAGGGAGCCCGATGCGGGGCTCGATCCCAGGACCCCGGGACCACGACCCGAGCCGAAGGCAGACACTTAATGGCTGAGCCACCCAGGCGCCCCACTAATACTGGTTTATAGCAAACACCAGGATGCACATCCAGTATAACCCTCTTACTTGAAACAAAGACAATAAATGAACCCTAATTTACTGGTGGTTACTATGATTTACTTACCCTAAGTGGAAGCCAACTGTTGTGGGTTATGCCATCTACATAGCAACTCACTTCTCTGTCCTTCAAATTCACCCCTGGAGATGTTACTTCAGACATGCTCGTGGTAGATAAATGTAGTCCTGATTTACATTGCTAGGTCATGGAGCATGAAATCTCAGTGCGCTCCAATCTGTGTATAAATATGAAAAGGTAAACAAATGCACTCACCTGTGTAGGGATAAGAGAGAGTGCTTACTGCATTAAAGAGCGTGCAAAAAAAAAAAAAAAGCGGGGGGGGGGGGCGGCTGGTGGCACAGTCGATTAAGCATCCACCTCAGGTCGTGATCCCAGGGTTGTGAGATCGAGCCCTGAGTTGGGCTCTGCGCTTCGCGAGGAGTCTGCTTTGGATTCTCTCTCCCTCTCCCTCTGCCCCTCCTGCTTGTGCTCTTTCTCTCTCTCTCTCTCTCTGAAAATAAATAAATAAACCTTTAAAAAAAAAAAAGAGTGTGCATATTACAAAGTTCTGTGAAACCAATGAGTGTCCAAAATGTATTGATATATAGTTGCAAATGCAGGAATGAAGATATGGCATCTAAAATCGTGTCCAATAATGAAGCACAGTGGGTTATGTATAAGAGTTGGTAATACGGGTTTTTAAATCTCAGTCTATAAATATTCTTTTCTAACCTACACTGAAAAATGTCTGAAGGAAACAGGAGTGTTAACACACACACATACAATCATTTGAATTGAAAAACTGTGGCAGCAGCTAAAATTTAATGAGTAACCTATTTCCTTTTAGACCGTGAGTCCACCATCCCACGTTAATTGGATTGTCTGGCATTCATAGCCACCAGATGGAAAAACTCAACATCGTGCAAAGAGCTACCGACCTTGGCTGTTTGTGGATCATGCAATGTGATTCACTTTGAATATTTTAGGAGACGACTGCCTCGTGGATTCTCATCATCTTTTTTATTCCTCTGTCTTCTATCTTTAATTACAGAATCACGAGATTTGGGGGATGTTACAAGGCACAGGATGAGTCAGCAAAATACACATTTGTGCTTATTTTGAACTTCCCCTGTTTTCGGTAAAATTTCTTGTATGAAAAAAGTATGAAAATCGCATGTCAAATAAAAAGAATTTTGACTTTGCAAACATCTTTCAGAAATAATGGCAATAAATTTAGGAGAAAAATAAGAGTAGGTCAGTGTTTTTCTTTGTGAAAGGGCTCATTAGGCTGGGGCAGTCAGGGACTGCCCAATTAGGACCTTTCAACTAAGAATACCATTCTGGTTCGATAAGTTTCTATATTCCAGCTAGGCTCAATTCCTTTTATTGTAAGATATTATATTAGCGAGGTGACAATAGCTACTATAACAGATAAACCCTAAAATCTCAGTAGCTTAACACAAATCTCAATGGCTTAACACAAGTTTATTTTTCGCTCCTGCAGATTCCAAACACTTTTCTTCTTCAAGGGTGTCTCTCTGCCAGAGGTTAATTCAACAGTTCTCACCATTGGAAGGAGGGCATGAATTTCCGGCAGACAGCTAGCTGTCTCTTCCACGGAAATTGTGCTTTTAGGAAATCTCAACTTACCAGGAAAACTCAAGTCGTGAGTCCATATTCCCGTGACTTGGGAAGGCTCTTTCTTCTCGGTCGTGAGATAGCCACAAAGCAGAATCATAATAAAGTACAGAAGAGTTTGGAAAGATTGCCATCCTATAGTCAATGGAACACTCCAGAAGAGAAGTACCTATGGTATACACAGAAGGATAAATGTTAGAGACAGATTTTACACACCAAAAGGAATTCTGATAGTTTTCATAATAGACGTGAGGTAAATTATGCTATAAATGTGTTAATACATGAACCTTATTCTATGACGACCCTACAGGATCATCTACATTCATTTTGCTGATGTTTGCATTTTAACACATGAGATTGAAAAGTTCAACTATGTAGAGTGGAGGATGGCTTCAATAGAAACAAGGAAGTTTCACTGGATTCTTTATGAAAGTGGCAGCAAAGGTCTGATGGTGAAGCTTCTGTCCTATTTCTCTCCACTTGCTCTCACAGATTAGACAATGTGCTGTCTAGTTTATATTTGTTATCCTATATCCCTTAGATATAAGCTGGACTATGGGTCATTGCGTATCCTTTCTGTCATAAAACATTTCACTGTGACCCTATTAGGTCAAATCTAAGTAATTCAGGTATATGACTGACACACTGATTCTGGCCCATTTGGTATGTCATTGCCACAATGCAGTATTAAACCCTAAGATTTCAATGTTGATGGGGCAGAGGATTTTTTGCACAGAAGACTGGAGACCTCTGAGGATGAACATCTCCGTACTAGGAACAAAGATCACAGTGGTAGGCTGACTCTTTCCCCAGTGATGTCATGGCTACTGGATGCTGATATTGAGAAATAATGGTGACAAAGCAGTCAAAAGGTACTCCCCTGAGGAAGGAGGATTCATTCATCTGCAACAGAACTCCCACGATGAGGCAAATATCTAAAATCTTCAGATTCTACCATCAGATCAATCTCTGTCTTCATTATACCTTCCCAGGATGCCAAGTTATCACGAATTTTACAAATGAAATGTTGGTACATGTTAGAGTCAGCTACCTTTCTAGTCACTGCTGGGAAAACAAAAGGGACTGGTTCTCATCTTGATTCTTCCATTTAGTTAAACCTATTGCAATTGTTCATCATTCCATTTAATCAAAAACTATTTATTCAGTGTCAACTATGAGCTAGCTTCTACTTGGTTCTACAGAGATGATATTTAAAAACACACTAAAACTCTAAAATAACGCCTCTTCCTTTATGGAACTGATAATCTAGGGGAGGGGACAGATAAACAAATATTCCCATAAATATAGAAAGAAGTCCAAGGAAAGCAATGCATGCAGCCATGAGAACACATCAGACCCTGGGGGCCAGGGAAGAACTCCTTGAGGTGGTTGGTTTCACCGTGAGATGGAAGGATATGTCAGAGTAACCTACACAGTGGCAGTTGGAAGCAGAAAGCTGGGGTGTGTAGACATAAAATGATGTCAAATTGAATAAAATTATATGACTGACAGAAGGCTGATCACACACAGGCTTAGAAGCCACTTCGGGTGATCCCCATCTTTGCACTAAGCCAGCAATGGGAGGACGCTGACTTCATCGGACTTGTATTTTACCAAGGTCAACCTTGAATCCAAGGGATGTCGAGAAACCACAGGGGAAGCTATTTCCTTCACTCTAACAGGTTCCCCTAGTTTTCAAGCCAGCTCAACTTAATTATGCAGTGGAAAACAACTTATTTATAAAAAAGAGTTGAATTTCACATGCCACAAATTTTGCTGATGTTATTAGGCAGCATTACATTACAGACAAGGCTTGTACTAAAAAAAAAAAAATGTTGCTATCTGTCTCTATATTAAACACCACATGTATACTGGAATATACCCACAATCTCTTGCCTGGGTGTGTTTCCAGTTAAAGAAAATAAGTCCTCCATTCCCCCTGCTTCCCTGTCCTTTCTGCTTATTCCCAAGACCAAATTTTCATAAAAAAATATGGACCACTAGTTTATGTCTTCTCTTAACTTTGAAATCCTTCTAGCAAGTAAGCCTTTGAAATTGAAATTCGTCATGACAAAGCACCTGGTGTCACACTCATGATGGGGAGCCCTCAACAGTTGTTGAGCCAGGAATTTTCTCTCCACTGGCAAATTCCCTCTTTCACGAATGCTTTACTCATTTCATAAATAAAGTATTTTAGGAAATATGGACCAGCACTTAGCCTGTCCACATTTCGGTGGATTACTTAAATTTCAGAAATTAAAAGGATTCTATAATTGTGAGTTCTGATGGTTATCAGCAATATTACAATGCCAGATCTTCTGTTAAACATTTGTGTGAAAATTAAACATGATTTAAATTCTAGCTTCTAAGATTTATTTCTCCCTGCTACTATTACACAAAACCACTATTAATATGCTGTGAAATGAGACATCTACGGCATTGCTAGTAAAAGCCTTTAAGTGGTAATCCTTCTGAATCCTTTCTTGTAATAGCCGAACATTTGCTGTACAAAACCAATGAAATTCACACATGCTGCTATGGAGTGGTGGAGTGATTATTACAGCATTTTTTTTTCCCCAAAGTACCTTAGGCATTAGATGATTAGAGAATAGTCTTATGTTTTAAACTTCCTGCCAACAATGTGGCTTTTAGTTGCATTGGATTGAGGACAAATTGTAGTATAATGTATGTTGACAGTTTAATAACACGGGTTACTATCCTTGGTGTACTTTATGATGTAATACATCCTTACAGGTGTCTCCAGAGAATTGTGCTATGATTTTCAAGGCACAGAAAATTCAATAAACTAAAACAGTCTGAGTAAGATTTCTGCCTTCTGTATACTTTGGACATTTTCCTAAAAAATAAATAGGTGCTACCCTTCTAAAATATTTTTCCAACATGCCTTTTCTGTTTTTCTTCTCAAGCTGTAGATTTTAAGACTGGAATGGTACAATTCTTATTAAATTATACATTAAAAATATAAAAGTCTCTTTCTTTATATAATAAACAGTCTTTTCCAGGTCTTAAAGGTAAAGTTCCTCTTCTATAAAAAGCCATAATTGTGGTTTTCAAAAATCTCATTAAATATTTAGATCTTTTAGAGCCACAAGTGTTTTCTGTTGAAGTTTAAACACATTTAGGCTAATTATTTCTAATGTTTTGACCATTGTACAAATACTTAGGGTATTAAATAGCTAATAGCATAAAACAAAATAGCAAGTCTTATGTGCAGAATTCATATAATTACTCCTGGATTTTCTTTTCATCAAGATACTTCTGGGTGAAACAAAAATGGCAATACAATGTATTTTTGAAAGTGATATGAAACATTAGTATTAAACGAATGCAAGTCTAAATACAGATGTGACTTTATGTAGCCTTATTCCCATTTACACAACTATAAACACAAAAAAATATTCAAGTTCTTAAGCACGCTAAACCCACTGTGATTTCACAATGGACAATTGTCTGGTATTTCAGTGATTTGCAGAAAAGAAAACATACTACAATATCCTAAAAGAAATATTCTCCCAATACTACTTTATTAAAAAAAAAAAAAAAAGACTCAGTAATTTTATCATCTACCTGTAAGGTGAAGGCACAGAAAATGACTATAAATCACTATTTTCCACAACTACGATCTTTTATATAGTCCTCTCTTTTATTTTTATTTTTTTTTAAAGATTTTATTTATCCATTTGAGAGAGAGACAGAGAGAGAGAGCGTGAGAGCATGAGAGGGGGGAAGGTCAGAGGGAGAAGCAGACTCCCTGCTGAGCAGAGACCCCGATGCGGGACGATGCGGGACTGGATACTGGGACTCCGGGATCATGACCCGAGCCGAAGGCAGTCGCTTAACCAACTGAGCCACCCAGGCGCCCTATAGTCCTCTCTTAAAAAAAAACAAAAAACAAAAAACTAGACAGTATGGGAATACAGAGGAACATACAGCAAGTTTCCCATCCTAAAGGTAAGATAGTCACTTTTTAGGAAGTACTTCCTTTGTTGCAGATACTGTGTAAAATATTTGACGTACATTATTTTCTCTACTGCTCCAAGCTACCCCAGAGGATAGGTTCCTTATTATTATCTTCATTTTACAGATGAGGAAACAGCATCCAGAAAGGTCAGTGGTTGACCTCAGATTTTAGAGCACATACATGGTGGAATTAGGATTCTCAATCTAGCATTCAGAATTCAGACTCTGGAACATACTGCCTTCCTCACTGGCCAGGCAATTGATTTAGATTTTTTTAAAAAGGCACATGTGGGTATTTTCATTAAAAACAACACAAGCTAATATAAAGAATACTAAACGGACATAGATTGTGACTTTTGTTTGTTTGAGGACTAAGAAACTCAATCGCTTCGGAAATCCGTTTGGAGATCCCTTCATCTCAGTGCTCACCCAACAACTCAATGTTAGTGCTCTTGAAACTCATGCTACTTAAATTATCTCATTGTTATCGTTATTATTGCATTTTCTAGCGGCATCTCAGAACCAAACTATCTGTGTGTTCAAAGCACACATATACAAAGTAATCAAGTTTTTTGTGAAGCTCCTGAAAGCTGAGACAGGGTGATGCGAAAAACAAATTGCAGTAGAGTATGAGGCTCAAAGAAAAAAAAAATCATGCCCTTGAATTCTAGCCTACAAGAACTTTTTCAGTTCCAGTGTCTTTGTTGCTTTTTCTAATTTTTTTGGCCCAGGGTTTGTGCGCTTTCCTCCTCCCAGGGGTTCCACCAGGCAGGCCTGGTTGGAAGAGGTCCCAGCAGAGAGCAGAGGTCTGAGGATTATTGAAGTGGTTTTCTTTTTAATCACTTATAAAAACAGAGACAAAGCCAGTCACCAGCCATGTGATTTACTCCAAGTCTCCGGGTCTCTAAATTCCTTGAAGAAAGCTAGAATCAGCACTTTTCCAACAGCGTGGTATTTTGAGCTTCAGTCAAGTTTGAGTACCATACTGCTTTGGGAAGGGGAGAGAGGCAGAGGAAAAAAAAAAAAAAAAAAAAAAATATATATATATATATATATATATATATATATATATATATATCACTTGAACGTCTTAATAAAATGGAGACCGTACTTAAACTACCATGCTCAAGCACAGGGTATGTGCTTGTGTCTTTAGTCTCTCCTAGCACTTTGAAAATGGATTCTCGCTTTATTTCCTGGTTGATGAAGCTTAACACAATCTCCGTTCCTTCCTCTCATAGCCTCTGATTTTTCTTTCGTGGGGTTTGCAATCAGAAAGTACTCCTTAAAAGCTAAATTAGGAACAGAAGATGAAGAGACTGAGATAAATCTGATTGCATTGGTCCTCACTAAAACGTAATTAACTAGCATTTAAGTAAACACTCCCTAGGCAATTGCAGAGAAAGGGGCAAAGCCCTGAAAGAGGAGTCACAATTTTAACACCCTAGTGGCCAAGCCGTCTTGGGAATGGTCCGCGGTTTCACATGAAATCCCCACCCCTCAAAAAACAACAACAGAAATCCTAAGGATGAGCACAAAGGATTAATTTCATTTTATTGTGTATTTGCAAGTTTCAAGGCTGGGTTAACCAGGCGACAGTATGCATTCCCCCCCATCCCAACCACGCCACCCCCACTTTAGAAAAGAAAGCAATCTGTAAACTCAAACCAAATGTTTTCCATTTCTTTTCCTCTCTCAGAAACGTCAGCGGACTTAGTCAAGCACAGGCAAAGTGCCAGCCGCAGCTAGATTACGCTAACCCTGGGATGCGGGAGTTGGCTGTGTTCCTCTGAGGCTTGCACAGGATGGTATTAAAAGTAATGAACACACAGAGAGACCCTGCAGGGCATGACGTGGTTTGTGTTTACGCCTCATTGGAACACTGTGGGTATTAGCGATTCTTCCAAATCTTCACCTGTATGGTGTCCTCTGGTTTTGCACACGTACTGACTCACTTCTCAACATATTTTGGCTTCTTTCCCTTGCAAATGCCCACTCCTCACACTCCAAGCCTGCATCTGTCTTTCCCTTCACCCTTCCCTCAAACTATACTCTAGTCAATTTGGTGGAGGCTTTCCGGTCCCTTTCTAAACAAGATCCCTGTTTCCTTGGAGCAGATGATGCCTAGGGTTACATCCTGAGGAGATGTGGACAACTTGAAAATTTTCAAATTCCATTGCATAAATTAGAGTATATGTAGGATCTAAACTAAAGGTTTATTAATTAATGTATAAAATGCAGCTTAATTTTACAAATAATAAGTACCTAATATTTTGGTTGGAATATTCACAGTCGTTAAGAACATTAAAGAAATGTTGCACACGTAGTTTTACCTTCAAAGATATACGTAGGGACTAGGTATACTAAGAGAATTTGAAACTAGAGAGAATCGATAGTCCAACATTTACTATTCATTGAAACATAATGATTTTTGTCCAATAATGAAACTGACATGACTGTTAACTTTATGAAGAAAAGAAACAAAATTAAAACGGCCCTGTGGTAATTCGCTTGGTCTCTTTCATCTAGTGTTGTTTTATTTGTACTTGCATTCTATAGGAGGCACAGAAAACACATTCTTTTAAATAGTTTGTAAAATAACAAGACAATACCATAATGATTGTATTAGCAGCAAGATAACAATACAATCCGGAAATCCAGAGCAACATGATACAACTTTCCCTAATAAGTGACTAGTGACTCAAGTCAATTGAGGGGACCTTCCGAATAAAACTAGAATACATGTGCATCTACCAAAGCCCATGGCTAAATGATCTCCAAGTGAAATAAAATCTGTTACTGGAAGAAAAGGAGTCACTAGCAAATCCCTGGTCATTACATGGTTAATATTAGTCACCTAATAGGAAGGTTACTTCCCATTAAGTCCAGAAGGTGAGGCCACGATGATCCCCTTACACATAATAGCAATGTACCAAAGAAGGAACTGATTAGATTACAATTAGAAGAGCTATTGCAAAGCCCTAAATATATAATTGGCAGGGTTCCTCCAAGTGGGAAGTGCTGATATCCAATACACATCAGCTCTGGCTTGGCTTGTCTTGTTAGGTAAACAAAATGTGTCTTGCCTGTCATTGTCATAAAATATTAATGCACTGGAAGTCTCTAAACCTTGCTAAGCATAAGGCCTATTATCACACTTAAGAGCAAAGCAATCTAATAAATCGCTGGCTGTGTAAAAACGAAGTCAGCTGGCAGAGACAGCAATCTCCCTTAGGGATGGTAAGAGCCTCATCTTCAACTCCAGCAGCTGCAGTTCCAGAGAAATTATGTTTCTTCTGCTTAGTAAAAATACATTTGTGCTGAATTCTGTTATTTAAACTCTAATGGAATCATTAGGAATATCCATACATTATGAGTAATAGAAAATTAACTAAGAAAATCATCTACAGGACTGTCATATAATAGGCACGGTATTTTTATTAGGCTTGAGTTTTAGGCAGTGAAATCTGATGTCAAATCACGCTGCTTACTTCTAAAACCCATTCCGAAAGAGTAGGAACCCCCAACTCATACATAAATAATCATGTGTAAACACTGAGCACTGAACTACTGTCCCTAATTGAAAGCAACTCACTTGTTTTGCCCTGGTAGGGGTCCTTCAGGCAGTAAGTAAACAGAAAAGCAATATTGTTGCTATGTACCTTAAAAACTGTTATAAAATTGCTGGTATGTTGTATTTTATGCAACACTTAACCACTCTCTGAAAACCCGAAGAAAAATATATTTCAGAATGGACCAAGCCTTTACTTGCCTCCACCCCCCCCAAATATATACACACTTTAAATTAGTCAAATCAACATATTTCCAGTAAGACAGAAAAGGTAAGCCGATAGATTTTTAAAATAGTAATGACAAGTGATAATAAGTGCTTGCACATATATTATTTCATTTTAACTTCATAATAACCCAGTAAGGTAAACACAACCATCACATCCATGTCCAAAATAAAGGAACAGATCATTCTCCCCGAGTCAATCATTTCACGGGAGGCACCATTAGTTTATAAATGCTACTCAACTGACTTTGAACGCCACACCTCTCAAGGCAGCCCAGTTTTTGTTGTTGCTGTCATTTTATTTTCTACTTACAACTTCATCTTGACAAAGACGGTGTTTCAAACTCTGAAAAGCATTTAGCCTACCTATATGTAATCGCGACCAAGGGATGGTAATTTGAGGTTACACGATTAATGGACGGTGTGTCCCTTTCATAGGACATTCGGTAACAAAATGTTGATGACCCACACGTGTGGAAAACATGAACTAAAAAAGCCTGCCATACTTAGAAGGAATATTAGGAGATGAAAATATATTTAAGTCAAAAGGGGAAATAAGCCCTTTCTTACGTGGCACAGGGATCATAGGCTTTACACTTACTCGGAGACTAATGTGGGCACTTAACAAGCATCCCTCGTCCGTAGGATGATGGTGCTTCAGGAAAGGAACACAGTCCTCCCCGGTGTTTGGTATATGGTGATAACATTCTCCATAAGGCCATGCCATTCCCCCGTAAGTTGACAGTAACCTTTATGTCAGAGAAACTAGAGAATTATCACTAGAATAAAGTGTGCATTATTTCCTCACTTAGGAAAAACTACATCATAATCAATCTGAAGCACAAGGATCTCTAGTGGTGTGAAAAGTGGGTCTGGAAGCTACACATTTACTGAGTAAATGCTGATAAGATCACCACCAGCTGACAGCGAGATCATCTCTCTGAATTCCTCACACTTAGGTCCTTTATTCAGTCAGCCCGTAACTGTTGATAACCTGCTCTGTGTGTAGCGTAACGGGACCTGCTGAAGTCAGAGGCGATTATGATTCAATGGCTGTCCTCAAGGTGTCCATACCTTTGTTAAGAAAAATTAAATTACATTAAATTACACACTCAGATATGTTAATAAAGGGACAAAGTGCTCAGTGACACAGAAGATGCAAAAAAAAAAAAAATTCTACTTCTTAATTTTCTGAAATCAAATCTAATCTGACATCAAATCAAATCTAAGACTTTATTTGCCCCTGGTGGCAAGAAGGGCATTAGCGGCCACATAGGCTCCTTTCTTCTTTGCTTTATTTGGTCCCTGGACAATGGCAGATCACCTTAAGCCTTAGCGCATGGTGGCCATTCTCCATGTCACAGTTCATTCTGTGGCAGTCGGCTGATCAGGCAGGCAGTGCCCCTCAGAGCTGAGTCCTCTCTCCATTAATCTCCTCAGATCTTGGTCAAAGCTTCCAGGGAACAACCACCACTTAGTGGCCAGTTTTCGAGCACTCTCCACAATGTCTCACATTAAGGCATGACATCCAAATGACTTTCCTTTTTCTACCTCCCCCCAAACCTACAACAGGATGTGTGCCCCTCTCCTTTCTTCTTTATTGAGAATTAACCTCTCATTGGCACTTCCTGCTCATTCTTCTCACTGCGTAAAAGATCCAATAGTTCTCCCTTGGTTGCTTCCTGTAACAGTTGAGTGTAATAGTACAGAGAAGTGCTGAATGATTCATCAAGTCAGGCTCCGTACCCTCAAACTAGAAAATACCTGTTTACCTCTTCTGAGGCAAAAAGAAAACATAAAATTCAATTCAAAAAAAGCAGTAGTACTCTCCTCTTTCCCCAAGGATGAAGCCCATTCCTTTATAGGCAGCAAAATAAACACCATGGTTGATTCGGTGCATCCTGCAATTTAAGTTCTCAATATCTCACCCTGTTACACCTCAACCACAAGCACACAAAAAGCATGTAGATGAATTTCTAGCTAAATTCTTCAACTACACCATGCTCTTTCATGATCTCATTTCCATATCTGTACATGACATTTTCTCTCCTGGAATGAAAATGCTGCATTTTCAAGGCTCTGTTCATATGTCAACATTTCTATTAATTAATTACTAACTTCTCTAAGCAAAGAGACTTACTCTCTTCACTTCTATAGCATTTTAATATTACTACTATAATATACTTGAGATTATATTATAATTACCTGTTTACTTGATGGTCTCTACCCATAGATCATTATGTCCTAGAGGATATGCACTATTTCTATTTTTTAAAGATTTTATTTATTTATTTGAGAGAGATTGAGCAGGAGAGAGAGAGCAGAAGTGGTGGGGGCGGGGGGAGGAGAGAAGCAGAGGGAGCGAGAGAAGCGGACTCCTTGCTGAACAAAGAGCCGGATGCAGGGCTTAATCCCAGGACCCCAGGATCATAACCTGAGCCAAAAGTAGATGTTTAACCAACTGAGCCACCCAGGTGCCCCCACTATTTCTATTTTATAAATATGTTTCCAGTAGGACACAGGTCTCAACTTTGGAACACCTCGGATGACAATAACAGGATGGCAAAGAGGATGTGAAGGCAAAAAATAGTTAAGATCAAGACTATACCTGGGTCCAATACCCCAAAATACTGACTAATCATTTGAGTAATCTATTTCAGTATTGTGGGAATACTGGAATCACTGGGCAGTGATGAAACTTGGCATCAAGCTAATGGCAGTATTCAGATCTAAAGGGTTCTCATTGAATCACATTGAATCTAGACACCAGCTGGTGGCTTATAGTTCAGGGATTGATGTGTGGTGAGGGCAGTTAGTGCTCCAGCCAGGTAAACCAGAGAAAGGAGTAGGAGAAGAGCCAAAAAAAGAGCTCAGCCCTAGGACCAAAAGAGATTTTCCTTTGCATCCCTTTATAACACTAATCATCAGTCATAGTGGTAATTGTAGTAACAGTTATTAGTATTATTGCTAATATCAGGACTAGTAAAGAAAAATATCTCCCAAAGTCCCCAACATACTTCCCTCATATCCTATTAGCCAGAAGTAGCTAAATGAAATAATGCACTGAAAGATGTTAATACTGGAAATGAAATGCTCTGTAACTCACAAAATGTAAAAATATTATATTTCTTAATTTTCCTAAAAACATCTAGTCTGAACTCTGAGAATCCATTTACCAGTGGAGGCATGTTGGCTCCTTCTCTCTTGCTTTCTTTGGTCCCAGGAAAATGGCAGCCTTAAAAATTAAGCCTAAGCCTTAATGCATGGTATTCATTCTTAGAGTCATCTGATCACTTCTAGATGCCCATGGTCAACTGGGCTTTCTGGATTGCCTCAAATCAATAATGATACATTCCCTGCCTCTGGGTACATCGTCATACAAAGTCGGCAAGAAAGAAGTGAAAATGGCTGATGGGTAGACCACAAATAGTATCTACCATAATCAGACAGAAAACATATCCCCAAAATCACTTCTTGGCAATTTGGCTAAGATCAAGTGAAAACAGATGCCCTAAAACACCAAGAAGAGATAAAGAGATGGTAAGAATGAAAGATAAGTTATAAACATATTGAGCATAGAAATAGAAATGTCAACATAAGTTAACAGACAAATTTTATAGGAAATGAATAAATTGAGGGAAAGACATTTTAGAAAAGGTAATGACTTAGAATTCTCAGAATTGAAGAAAAATGTAAGACCTTGAATTGAAAGAACACATAGCGGCAAACTGGATAAATTAGGACTAACCTACATTGACACATGCTCTGGTGACAATTAAGAACATCAAGTAAAAATAAAAGGTTCTTTAAAGTTCCCGGGAGGAAAATCCAATCACTCATAGAGGAGTTAGAATTAAACGGACATTGAAATTTTCAAAGACATCATAGTCAAGAAGGTAACAGAGTTACATTTTCAGAGTGTTGAAATAAAAGCACATGATGCTGGAATTCTATATCCTATTAAACATTTTCTTTAAATGTAAGTGTGAAATAAAAATATTAGCAGGCAAAAAAGACTTCAAAAAGTTAATCACACAAAAACCTGTGTTCTTCAGCAAATAAAGAATTAGATCCAGGAGGATGCTGCAAATACATGAGAAGTAAGGGTGAATAAATAACTTAAGGAATTATTTTATTATCTAAAAGAGCAATGACCATAAGAAAAAAAATCTAAAAAGTAAGAAAATGTCCCTAACAGTCAAGAATTAAAACTCTAGATGTTGTATAAATGGAGTGTTTCCTAAAGGGTTTAACTTATTGAAATAGAATTTATAGATATTTATAAGCTAAAAAAACAAATTAGAAAAAAATAAAAAATAAACTTCAGCATAAGTCATTTTTTTAAGATTTATTTACTTATTTGAGAGAGACAGAGAGAGGAGGGAGAGGGGTAGAGGAAAGAGAATCTCAAACAGACTCCCTGTTGAGCACAGAGCTCAACGCAGGGCTTGATCCCACAACCCTGAGATAATGACCTGAGCCAAAATCAAGAGTCAGATACTTAACCGACTGAGCCACCCAAGTGCCCCTAGCATAAGTCTTACTAAAAGATAATCACTTTTCAGACCAGCAGGAGAAAATTCACCATTTTCAGTGGATATTAGGAAAATAGGGGAAGTAAGGTGGGGGGGGGAGGATAAACAAACTTTTAATAAACTGAAAAAACAAAATATATGTCAGAAGTCCCAATATAATAGTAATTAAAAGAAATAGAAATGGCCTTTACCACTGACCAAAAATCTCTGGTGAATTTTTTAAAAGATTCACACGTATGAAAATGCAAAATACATGAAGTTTACAAATCAAGGGAGAGGAAAAAATGACTGCACACAATCATGGACCAAAATAAAGCCAGGATCAGACAAAATAATTTAAAATAAAAATGATCATGAGGAGGGGCACCTGGGTGACTCAGTTGGTTAAGTGTCTGACTCTTGGTTTTGGTTTGGATCATGATCTCAGGATCATGATATCGAGCCCCGGGTCAGGCTCTGCATTCAGTGGGGAGTCTGGTTGAGATTTCTCTCTCTCTCTCTCTCTCTCTCTCTCTCTCCCTGCCCCTCCCCCTGCTCACATGCTCTCTCTCTCTAAAATAAAATAAATAAAATATGAGGAAAAAATAGAGATATTATATGCTGGCTATGTATAATCATCATGAATCCATCTTCATATAACAGTGCAGTCGAAAATATTATATAACAGCTCCGATAGACCTAAAGGAGGAAATGGATACATCAACAATTATAATTGGAGATTATTAACTAATTACTGCCAATAAATCAAACAGACCATGAAAAAGCAAATATATTCCTTACTGATTAAAAAAAAGCTCTAATTAATAAACCTTACATCAATAGAAACTATGCATTTGCTTCAAGCAAAATTTAAAAATTTAGAAAAATTAACCTTGTACAAAGCCACAAAATCTCAATAAATCCCTCCTAATCAGTATTATATAGACTTTATCTGTAAAGCAATAAAATTATATATCAGTTAGTAGTTAAAAAAATTAGTGTCTTGAAGAAAATATTTCTCAATAACCCTTCGATTCAAGAAGGGAGATTATATAAGTTTTGAAGTAGAAAAATAGTAGTAGTACCCTATTTCAAAATCTGATCATCCATATGAAACAGATTTAAAGCTATGTTGGGGTTTTCATTGACCATAAACTCAATATGGACCAACAGCTGAAAAAAAAAATTGAACAAACAATAAATGAGATCCAGCACCTTTTTTAGTGCAAGTACAGTATCCAAAACACAAAAAGTTAGAATTCATCCTGAATGTTGTATTCTGTATGAGATGATACAATATAAGGAGAATCATGAGGAAAAACAGGAAAAATGGGAGTGGAGGGCCCCAGGATGGAAGGCTCAACGCCTTATTCAGATGGTTGGGATTTCAGGACAGTCAAGTAGCACAAGCACATGAATCCTCAATGTATCAGGAGTTACCATCTGTACGGTGGTGGAGTGTGTAGATGGATAATTCATGTGATTCAAAAGGGCAAAAGTGAGACCAACACCTGGGAATTCCAGTAGGCAGAAATTGAAAGAAGGTAAAAAAAAGAAATTTCTAACAGAGTTAATTAAAAACAATTGCTCAGAACAGCAAGTTAGGACAAAAGAATATTCTAGCAGAGGTGGCCTCCTGATGCAGTAAAAGGAATTTCTACAAAGAACAGGTCATTGGAGAGCAATCCATCTATGTCCATCTATGTCCCAAGTTGTAGAACAGGACATCTATGCATCTTGGGACTCAAAAATGTCTGAAGTTCTTTATTTTCACAATAAAAATATCAACTCTTTGAAAAAGAATAAATTCTCTTAATGGTACATTTGTGTTGTCCATGCAAAAAGTGGTGATTGCTACTGAATTTTACCTTTTCATGTTCCTGGTCAAATTTCCATTAGTATGCAGCCCTAATGATGGAAAATGATTTTGCCTAGAATTCGGTTTATTTTTCAGCCCTGATTTACCCCTCTGAATTACAAAAAGAGTGCTAAGAACTTGCATGTGTTTAAAGTTCTATAGAGTTTACTGTGCCTTTTCCTTTGATGAATAATAACATTGGAAAATATTTCTTTCACAAGAGCTAGAGACTGTGAATTTTTGTTTCTACTATAAGCATGGACTACTTGTTACAAAATGTTAAGAAGAGTTTTTTGAGTTTGCAACGATGAAGACTGGTGTCTTCTGTTACGCTGCCAATAATATGAGTTTGAGCAGCAAGGGATGAGGTATCCCTCACTGAAAAATGGAAGAGAAACTTCCAGTGCAATTCCTGTAGGATGGCCAAACAGAGGACAATATTTTCATTCATCTGTTAACTAGTTCATTCATTCACATACTATATGAGTGACACTCTGTGTCGCAGTGAAGAGCATGGACAATGGAGCCAGCCTGTATGGATGCAACTCCTATCTTCACCAAATGAGAAGTATGAAAGTCTAAGCAAGTAGCCTGATTTTCTTGTCTTCAGTTCCTGCATTTGTAAAGGATGATAATGATGGCTACTTCCTAGGTTTTTGTGAGGATTAAATGATGATAGAGATGATAGATAGATAGATGGATAGATAGATTAGATAGATAAAGACGGATGGATGGATGGATGGATGGAGGGAGAGAGAGAGATAGAGAAGGATGGATGGATAGATAGAGGATAGATAGATGGAGGAAGGGAAGGAGAGAGAGAGAGAAGGATGGATGGATGGATGGATGGAAGATAGATAGATTAGATAGATAAAGACAGATGGATGGATGGATGGAGGGAGAGAGGGAGGGAGGGAGGGAGAAAGGGAGGGAAAGAGAGAGATAGAGAAGGATGGATGGATAGAGGATAGATGGAGGGAGGGAGGGAGGGAGAGAGAGAGATGGATGGATGGATTGATGGATGGAAGATAGAAAGATATAGATAGATAGATGATAGATAGATAGATAATAAAGATGGATGGATGGATGGATAGATGGATGGATGGAGGGAGGGGTGGATGGATGGAAGATAGATAGGAGGATAGATAGATAGATAATAGAGATCAATAATTACAGATGACAACACATGTACAGATATATAGTACCTAGAACAAAGACTGGTCTTTGTGCCATCTAAGTGTTAGCTGTTACTACCATGTCCCAGAATCTGGGCTGGATGCTAGGGATACAATATTGAGAAAATGAAAGATACTTTAATAAAATACAATATGGTATGATAGGTCAAATTATGGAGTTCTACTTAATCCTAAAAATACAGGGAAGTTGTTGAAAGCTTTGAAATGGGCAAGCTAGGGTCAGTTTTGCTTGTTTTAAAGATTATTCTGGCCTCACTGAGACGAACGGATTGACCAAGGAAGAGGGGAAGGTTTCCAAAGAATGGACACAGAGAGACGAGTGCAATGTTATTACATGCCAAAAGCAAGTGCAAAGGAAGGCCAAAATTTTCTAATTTTCTTTTTCTGAAAATGTGGTGGGCTTGCGTTCGTGCGTGCACGTGCATGTCTGTTGGGGGAGGTGAGGCTGCGGTGTACACGTGGCTGTGCGGTCTGCCTAATCATTGGCGAACGCCGCTCTGCCTTTGGAGTTGCAGTAAGTAACACTCCGACCTTTACAAAGTTCCTAAACCTCTCTGAGACTTAATTTCCTCTTTTTGTAAAACATGGATTCACAGCATTTTGCAAAGAACTGAATAAGAAACTGTGTGTGAAAGGAATTCTTAATCATAAGGCACAATATAAATGTTGCAGTTGTGATTATGTCCAGGATCTGGAAATCTCAAGGTCTCTTCTAGGATGTTTATTTTACCAAAGGAGAGGCATAAAGATGGAAATGGGATGTCACAAGGCAAGAAAAAGTGGTGATTAATATCTGTGGTTACAAATCAAGCTTTTCATGTAACAACGTCCTTCATCTAGAATGTTTCAAGGGGCCTCATCTCTGACCAACTGCTCCAATATCTAACTCCCTCCCTCAGGATTTTGATTTCCACAGGTTTTCCCCTCACTGGGACAATGATCAGAACATTTTTTTAGCCTCCCACTATCTTCTTACCCTCACATCCCTCTTGAACCCAACTCAAATTCCGTGTTCAATCAGTACCATCATTCCTGCTCACATACCACCATACACACAATGCCCCCCCTTCATCATACTCCCCTGGAAAAATCCCAACCCCAGTTAAATTCAACTATCCACATGGGCTGCTTCTGCCCCCTGAGAGGTGAATATATGAAGGAAAACAAAACCACACTGACCGGATTCATTTTATAATCATGACCACTAACTACGGTCCTACTATACTTCTCTCATTCTTCTAGACGACTGACTAATGCTCTCCATTGTGCTAAATCCAATAGCCACTTTGCATATTACTATATAAGCAGCCCTTTACATTTTTATATTTAGCAATCTGATCAGCCTGGGAAGTTTAGGCTTGGTCCTAGTTTGGGATTTCTTCTCTTACGGTGAGCTTGTCCTACTGACCACCTGTGTGATGCAACAACCTCCTTCCAACATAAACATATACACACACAGGCACATGAATCCACGTAAGTGTGTACATACAGACTCATAAGGGAGGTCTGATCTCCCTTATCCTACTTGATTCCCCCCCCCCCATAGCTATACCACCGTTTGTCATACTATATATTTACTCGTTTGTTGATATTCATCTCATACCATTCAAATATACATTTCACAAGGACAGGGACTTTGTTTTATTCATCATTAAATCCCCAAAGCCTCCAGCAGCGTTCAACATTTAGTAGGTACTCAACAAGTTTTATTTGAATGAATGAATAAATGAGGGAAATCAATATTTAAATTTAGGGAATTTCCCAGAAGATAAAAATAGTTGTTTAATTAGCAATGACAAATCAAACGTGTTAACAAGCTATGATATAAATATTCCATATATGTATTTATTCATTATTCAGTAGTATTTATGACTTGCTTGTTTCCAAAAATGATCTGAGGCAACTGATATGTATACAGTATTGCTATTTATTAACTGAGTACAGAATATTCTCTCTGTCTCTTATGAAGGAAAAAAAAATGTGGTCTAATTGTTTTATAAAATATGAGTGAACCTTCATTAAAAGGGCACAGGGAACAGAGTAATAAGGCTTTCTTCAAACAGTGACTGATGAAAAATTTGTTGGTTTTTTTTTTTTATATAATTAAAAAAAACACAAATGGGCAGTGCCAAAGTTAGGGGATCTTTGAGTTACTAGAAACCTAGAGGATTTTTTTTTTTTTCATTTCAAGAGTGAAGATGTCAACTGAGCCTCTACTCTCTTTTTTTTCTTTTTAAAGATTTTATTTATTTATCTTAGAGAGAGAGAGAGGGACAACAAGAGCGGAAGGGGCAAAGGGGAGGGAGAGAGAGAAATCTCAAGCAGACTCCACACTCAGCGCAGAGCCCAACACAGGGCTTGATCCCAGGACCCTGAGATCATGACCTGAGCTGCAACCAAGAGTCAGACACTTAACTGCCTGTGCCACCCAGGCACCCTTTAAAAAGAAAAAAAAAAAAAGATTTTATTTACTCTCTTCTTTGATATACCTATGCTTCTTTCCAGTTTTACTAACTCAAAAGACGATTCCTCATATGCCAAATATACTATTGAAATTTGCATCTTGTAAAAAAAAAAGTCATTCTCAAATATTTACTATTATCATTTTGGCATAAAAACAGGTTTGCCCCAATTCTAAAACGTCTAAATTGGTCAAGACATGTTAAGTCTCTCTACCTACTTTTGTATGTCTAATATAAGTTCTTGCCAAAAAAAAAAAAAAAAATAGAGATATCTTTTCAATTCTATTAAGAAAGTAATTTTCATGATGAGATTGGCTAGAGTTTGGAACGAGTTTTACATAGAAGTGGAGAAGGCTTCGAGGCCATTAAAATAAAACCATACAAAACAGTGGGGAATGTACTCTACTAGGAGGGAAAATGCTGTCCAGATCCCTGGAGGCTGCCGCCGAGAGCTGAATAGGCCTTTTCAATCTCCAGCCTTTATGATTCCAGGTAACTATTCTGAGAATAGATGAAAGGAGTGGGTTTTTATTCTATCCATGTTGAGCTCCTATTAGCCTCTTGAGGAAATAGGGGTTTTGCGGAAAGTGTGAGTTTTCTGAGTGTTACTGAAATGTCCTTGTTTAATTTCCTTATGAAAAGGCACTCTAATAATAGCTACATCTTCTAATATTAACAAAGCTGCAAAGTTACACAAGTCAGAATAATTTTCCTCTGCTTGGATGGCAAAATCCTTCAATGTCCTTGTCTCTCTTTTCCCAATGTGCCACCCCCTTTATAGTCGATGTTTGCTCTTTAATATTTGATTCCAGGCATCCTGATACAGAGCTGCAGTGTGAAGTGGGAATATTCAAAAGGGAGAGAAGATATGGCTGCCACCCTACCATGAGCAAGTCCACTGAACTGTAAATCTACCCTACATTTAATTACTCAACTAGACGGTGCATGGATAAGGTCTCCCGAGTGTTGGCTATCAGAAGTGATTGAGTCAGCTTGCAGTAATAAGCTTTTCTACAGCTAAAGCCAAAGGTTAAAAGTAGACATAGAACTTCAAGGCAAGGATTGTTTTTAAAGAGCTGCAAAACTCAAAGAATAACAGAACCTTCTTTTGTATGGATTCCTAAGTTTCAAAACCTTAAATTGAAATGGGGGAGTTCTGTGGAAAGGACTGAGTCCCCTCAAGCAAATTTACAAGTATTTGGGTCAGTAACGGGGGTGGAAGCCCACCCTCCCCATGCCAACTTCTACCACATGCGCGGCATCATTAGCTCATGTTCGTATAATGAATAGCAAAGATAATTGCACTTGTGAGGTGAATCAGCAATTCCCCATTAGAGCCGCAAAATAACACTGTTTTCTTTCTGAATCATTGTGGAAGGCAAATGGAAAAGTGACAAATAGACTTTGTTCTCCATCAGTGATGGAAGGAGAATTCGTGTTGGGCGCCAAATTTCCAAAGTAAGGCATACAGGGCTTGCCAGCAAAACTGTTCACACCCCCACAGAGACCACAAAGCCTGCAGCTGTAATTTCAGAAACACACGTGTGTATAAATCAAGTAATTGCACACCTAACTATCCACTTGAGCCTGTGTGCCTGGGTTTTTTGCAGGTGCCCGGGGCACTTGTGCTATTTGGCTTTGAAAACAAGGTTTAGTCTAATTGACAGGATATTATCAAATTCAAGCTGACTTGTATGGACAAATCTCAAAATATGAGGGTGGCATGAGGTATCCAGCAGCACCTCTGAACATTCTGTATGTGTGTTCTGCAAGGTCCTTGCAGCTGACTGAATTCTAAACAACAGAAAGAGACAAAATGAAAATGTCAGTTTCGTTCTAATTCACGAAACTATGTTTCCAGAACAGTCAATGAAGCAACATCATTTTGAAACATTCTTGCCATTTACAGAAAGAGAGGAAAAATTGAGCAAGTATTACTTTGCTTTATATAATGATGCTTTTAAAGGGGATGAGGGGATGCTTTGGGTCTATTGGCCAGAAGAGCAAGCCGATCTGTGTTTCCATGTTCCAGCTGGCAGAAGCCCCAGCAGACAACCAGGGAGCAGGCTGCCAGCTGCCCAGGAAAGCGAAACTCACTACAACATGGAATCTGCCTGCAGGCTGAGCTTGTGCTCTTATTTTTCCGGGAAAAATTCAGGTCTTTGGGCCTTCAGAACAGGTGTAGTTACTACTCGTCCTCTACAACGGCTTTACATGTTCCAGTAAAGTAAGATGAATGGAGGACCAGTTCCTCCAAAAATTCTGCTGCGATTCAACAAAAAGCATTTCTGCATTTTTTACCTTGAGACAAAGAAAACCATGACATCTATTTCACAGATGATATTTGAACCACCAACTTCTCATTTACCGCCCCCCCCCCCACCGGAAGTTTACAGATTTAGCTTTGTTGAGTACACACATATACACATGAGTATGCAACACACACACACACACACACACACACACACATCATACAGCCAGAAAATTCTGAATGGAACGATGCCAAAACTCACCTGCAAATAATAAGATGCTGCAAACAGTGTTTATGTGTTAGACTATTTCTAAAGCACCAAACATTCCTACTGCCACACAACAGGGAATTAATGGAGGTTCTCAAAGGAGCATGAGAAATTCCACCTCTGCATTCCTTTGCATCTGGTTCATATTTTACTATTTAAAATAAAGAAATGGAATCAGAGGTAACGTGGTGACTACAGGTAACATGGTGACTTAAAATAGAGTGTCCTGTAAGGATGATCTTTCTTGAGACAAAGTCAGTAGTCATCCAGAGCAAGAAAAGAGAACTCCATGCAAAAGTTTCCCCCCCAAATGTGCACCAAGTCCCACTGGTCCATTTGAGCAAAATTTCCAGTAAGTCTTGTTTTCATAAAGTAATCATTAAAGAAACCCATTATATTTGCAGGTAATGTTAGCCAAAAATAACATTTTGATATGACAACAAAATTTAACCCTTCGTCTTCTTTTTTTTTTTTTTTTTTTAATGACTTACAGATTTTTTTATTAACACTTTATCAAAGGCCTGGTTTTGAGACTTTTAGAACTGGCATGCTCCTTTTGCTTGTTATCAGGGAACCTGAAAATGTATGAGGTGTTTATGGCCTATTAAAGGACAATTAGGCCATAAAAATAATCTGCCTGTAAAAACAGTGAGGGAAGGTGAAATGTGCAATGTATAAACTACAATCTGATCACCGTATAAAGGCCGAGTAGGAAAAGCTATTGATTTCTTTCCCATCAAACAAATACAATAAATTTCAGATGTATTTATAGGCTAAAAATAAACTTCAATCTTATACAAAGGAAAGAGTGGAAGCAATATAAGAAAAAGAATGTCAATAACCTAGTCTACATTTGAAATGATGGCTGTGTGTATCATGGAAGGGGGGAAGCGTGTGGGATGATGATTATCAAATTCCTTGTTTACTTAGACTCAGCTACTTTCATAAGGACATCTTCTGGACAGCATAAGGATTTATAAGTCAGATTTTTCAAATTCCAACAAAGTGTAGCACTTGTACACCACAAAGTATAATTTCTGAAATTGGATTGTAGTTTTTGAGCACCCCATGGGAGGGAGTTTGGAGACAACAGGGTGCTACACTGGGAATAAGGAGAGGACATGGGATGGGGGCCTCAGCCTTGGGCAGAGACTCACTACCAGTACCAACCACCTGTGTGATACTGGGAAAGACTCTCACCTGTTCTGCATCCAAGTCTCCACATCTTCAGAGGGGAGGATATTATTAAACTATCAAAATGTAAGTATTAAATAAAATAATACATCTAAAGGATTCTGCCTGACACAAAGGAAGTACTTGATACATTTCATCAGTTTTTATTATGCTATTGCTTGGGTCCTTAGACAACTGTGACCTTGGGCATGTCCCTTTAGCCTCTCTGGCCTGTTTCTTTTTCCTTTTTTTTAAAGATTTTATTTATTTATTTGACAGAGAGAGACACAGCGAGAGAGGGAACACAAGCAGGGGGAGTGGAAGAGGGAGAAGCAGGCTTCCCGCAGAGCAGGGAGCGCAATGCGGGGCTCGATCCCAGGACCCTGGGATCATGACCTGAGCCGAAGGCAGACGCTTAACGACTGAGCCACCCAGGCGCCCCGGCCTGTTTCTTCTTAATGATGGGATTGCACTATGGTCCTTCCCAGTCCTAACCATTTCTGACTATATAAAATCCTATACCCTAAATTGGATCAGACCTTAAAGTTTTTCAGGGCCAAATGCCAGACCAATTTCCTACATCCACTGAGGGTTGACAACTTCTCTGTGTGGTGATAACAGATCCAGTCCTTGGGAAGGTTGGGCTATTCACTGTTCAGACATAAAACATCTCCAAAGTAATAATTCCCACCTTTGGGGTACAAACATTGGCATATTGTCAAGATATGAGGAGCATAACAAGTTTTTTTGGCACTAGCAGTTAAATGAATGTAATAATTGCAGTTAAATAATTGTTAATCATAATTATATCATAATATAACTATATTACTATATGATATTATAAACTAGTTCAGTAATGATTATATGTTATAGACTTAGAACTTGAAAATGACTTGCTTTAAAATATATACATTGGAGCTGAATCAAGTTTACTCCTATAATAATGTCACTTTATTTAATTTGTATTCCCACAACTTTCTCAAGAGAATCTTGGAAAAACCAAGAATACTTTGCTCATGCTAATGTATGTATTAAATGTTTTGTGTCAAGGAAACAGGTAGTTCCTAAGAGGAAACTTATGACATTATTTTAATAATTTTAAAGGGCAAATGAATCAATGAATAGACCTAATAAAATATTGATAGAGTCCATTCAATATGATTGAAAGTTAACTGAAAATGTTTGTCTGCCCAATTAGAGTCATAGAGACAAAACAGAGACATGTTCTTTTTTTTTTTATTTTTTTTTATTTTTTATTTTTATTTTTTATTTTTTTAAATTTTTTTATTGTTATGTTTATCCCCATACATTACATCATTACTTTTAGATATAGTGTTCCATGATTCATTGTTTGTGCATAACACCCAGTGCTCCATGCAGAACGTGCCCTCCTCAATACCCATCACCAGGCTAACCCATCCTCCCACCGCCCTCCCCTCTAGAACCCTCAGTTTGTTTTTCAGAGTCCATCGTCTCTCATGGTTCTTCTCCCCCAAAATAGAGACATGTTCTAAATTCCTCCAATGTCTCTGCATTCCACACCCACTAAAACATTCTGTTAATATGTTTTATCAATTTTATACTTCAAGATACTTCTTTAAAAGCCATGGTTTGTTTGTAATAAGATTATAACCCTATTACTCTCAAGCTATTTTTCCTACAAATAATTCACAGGAGTTTCCTAAGTGTCCTTAAAGAACGTGTAAAATTATTACCTACCAGAAAATTGTGCCTAGGGAAATAGAAAAAAACTCATGAATGCCCTACACAGTGGGATAAATTCAGAGATAAGCATCCTAATCTCATTATTACTAATTTGCTTTACTCATATTATTCTTTTTATTGTCCAGGCCAGTTCTCCAAGAAAGTCCTGGGAATAACTATCAGCAGTACATTGGGACTTGTTAGAAACACAAATTCTTGTGAGGTCCAGAAATCTGAATTTAACAAGCCCTCTGAGTGCCTTGGATAAATGCGAGTTTGAAAACCACTGGTAAAGCCCACAAATTAAATCATAGTATTTTAAAATATTGAACAAAGTGGCTCACTGGAATTTGAATACAAATTTGGAGTAAAATTTTTAAAAAATACATTGAACAAAGGAAACAAAAAAATAATTTTGCATCCTAATTATTTAATCTACATTGTAAGAAGTTTTTACTATTAATTGTTATATATTATATTAGCAAAAACTATGAAAAGCAATGTCATTCAGTGTTAAGATTAAAGAAAAACAGGCACTCGTGTATTTCTGAGGAATGTGTGAAAAGCTTAAAATAATTTTCGTAAAGTAGTCCAGAAATCCCTACTTAAATAAAGACACATAAATCCTTTGACCCATGCAGCTCATTTTGGGAAAATTACACTACAAAAAATAAAAGTGTCTGTATGTAAAGCTATCTGTGTAAAAGTATTTATGGCAACATGGTTTGTGGAGGCAAAACCCTACTAGAGTAAAAATTGTAAGCAATCTGAAATCCCAGCAGTAAGGAAATGGTGAAATAAGTCATATAGTCATACTATAGGATATGATTCAACTTTCAGAAAAGATGGATAAGCCCTAGCAATACTGTTAAGTTAAAAAAAAAAGAAAGAAAGAAATGTACAGAATAATATGTCAAGTGTATACCCATATACATCACAAGGTACTACACCAGAAAACCTTGAAAGTTCTATAGATTAACACAGTAAAGGCTTGTATCTTTCTCACACAAAACCCATTCTGATCAGGAGGCCTCCTCCATCTCGAAGTTATGTCACCCAGAACCTGGAGCCTCTAAGATTGCCCCAGCAGGGCCTCAGCCCCAAAGTGACTTATCATTTCCACTCAGACTTCATTGGCCAGCCTTTGTCACATGAACCTTGCTGACAGCAAAGGAGAGACTGGCAAATGCAGAGGATAGTCACTGAGCACTGAGTGCCTCTTCTACCATATATATTTGTATAGCTTAGGATGAACACATCAAATTATTAAAATAGTTGCTCTTGAACAGCGATAATAGAGAGGAAGATAAAGATTATGAACATTTCTATGTATAATATTTAACCTGTAACAATAAGCATGTACCACTTTTATAAATGAAATAAAATTGTACTAAAATCAGGGATGTTTGTATACACAACCACCTTGACACCATACACACATGAATCTACAGATCAAACCTGCTAGGCCACCAGCGAAGAGGGAGAGTTTGAATGTAAGGGCAGGAAAAGGAAAAGTCAGCCCCTGTGTTTCAGGTTCCTGGGATGATAAGAAGAATGGGGCACAATATACAAACAGAAGAACTGATCTTTTTTTTTTTTTTAAGATTTTATTTATTTGACAGAGAGAGACACAGAGAGAGAGGGAACACAAGCAGGGGAGTGGGAGAAGGAGAAGCAGGCTTCCCGCGGAGCAGGGAGCCTGATGCGGAGCTTGATCCCAGGACCCTGGGATCCTGACCTGAGCCGAAGGCAGACACTTAACGACCGAGCCACCCAGGCGCCCCAAGAACTGATCTTAATAAAAGAAAAGAAAATTCTTCTATGGTAATAAGAGGAACCAAATATAGAAGGGCCACAGTCAGAGGTGGTTTGCATCATTGATGTCTCCACCATGAGAAGTATCTCTCTCATTGCTCCTATAGTCTCTGTAAAAGAGAAGCCAAGGTTTTCTGTTGAGTGTGAAGGAGTAAAATGGTTTGTAGATGGATCAGACAGAGTCTGAAGTAATGGTTGTAAAGGATGGAAAACAAGTTGGTCAGAGAAGCATATCAGTGATACCAGTGTAATCGACACAAATGTACCTCCCCAAATTTCATCAACAGCTTTCTTCTTTCAGAACTTTCCACTTGCCTCCAAGACCCCTACTCCACTCTCACTGTCACGGCTGCAGAGCCTCTGAGCTGGCTATCGTTCACATTGAAACCCAAGGTCAACTCCATGGTTGGTACACCTCACACACTATGTAGTCCATGCTCTTACCCCACATTTTCTAGATTTGGGTAAAATAATATACTGCAAGGGTAGGATTTGGCTTCCAGAACATCCACCAAGGAGCTAGGTGGATAAGCCAAAGTTCAAGGTAATGATCTCTTGTCACGTGAAACCTGACCAATGGGAAACAAAAGATGGGATGGGGTCAGGCAGATGAGTCTCACTTCTCTCTTTCTGCCATTTACCACTAAATGTGCAGTTCCTAGTCAAAGCACGGATCAAGAAAACATGCCTGCTGAGTGCCCTGATGTGTCTCTTCAAAACTTATCATAAAGTGGGACCCAGTGTGATGGTACATCACATTTTATTGTCCTGTACGTATTTCCTTTGTTGGCTTTTCTTTTTGTTGACCCTTTATACCTCAGCTTGACTAGCACACACACACACAAACGACAACAACAACAACAACAACAAAAAAACCCTGCACCTTTACCTTTACTTAGGCTCAGCTTTGAAAAAAAACTGGATTAAAACAATTGGTACAGGAACTGGCTCCAAAAAAGGGATGCTCAGGATGGGAACCTGGCATTGAATTGTTCATTTGTGTAAAACCAACGGAGACCCTATTGGTGGGAATTGGGGTGATACTTAAGCTTTCACCTGTGATTAATAGGAATGAAGAGTGTATAAAAAGCAAGGCATTGGGAAATCAGTGGCTGTGGCACTTAATCAGTATGGGAAATACGCTAATATAAAAATGTGCATTACAGTAACAACCCTAAAGACCATGCAAGAAGAAGTGGTAGGCATAGAGCTATCCCGCCCACTCCCCTCCAAAATGGAGCACGTTTTAAAAGCCAAATTACCTGAGTGGTAGCTTTAAAGGAGACACTTACCTTTGTATCTGCGGCAGACCGTACTGAGAATCAATCCCAGGATCTGGTGAATGGGTGACAGCTCTGCAATGGATAAGAAACGTGCAGCTTTCAGATGTCTTATGTTAGAGTCAAGATACCGGGGAAGAAAGAGTGGGACACTGAGATCTGCAATGGGATATTTTGGCAAGAGAACCCAGTAATCTTGAAAGCCCAAATAATACTGAGCCATCTTTGCTAGGAAAAGCAACCCCTTCCCTAGAAACTGAAGAATGAACTCACCTGAAGAAGGTGTGTTGCATCATGAGGGAGGTTATCTCAGAGTATGGCCCCAGCATCTCTTTTTTTGCCAACTCTGGAGACTAGAGCTTTTTTCACTGACCCTCTTGGCTTAGTCATCCAGGACGTGAAGACTAAACACCACCTTGGAAAGGTCTCTGAGGCTGATTGGACTCTTCAGGAGACAAGCAAGGGCATCTCCAGTCTTAACACACAAAATAGAAGAGACCTGGATTTAAGAGAGGATCTAAGAAGGTCATGGAGGTACAAGTGGGAGACTGTAGTGTCCAAAACCTTGTTCCCCTCTGCATCAGTCAGGGGTTTGTAAGGAAATAACTGCGAGGTAATATTTGACATTATGCAATTATGGAGGCTGGTAAAACACTGTAAAACAGTTGTCTTCATGTCTGATGTTGGAACTGGAGGGCAGGCAGTAGAGAAGGAAGATGGATGCAAAATGGAGAGCACAGGAAGCAACTGAAACCCGTGAGGACAATCTAAACCCCAACCTGGATGGAGCAAGTGTCCTTAAGGAGAAGCCGGTGCCTTTCATCATGGAACTAAACACACTTGGCCCAGAAGTGAAAGTGAAAGAAAATGCATAGGACAGTGGAATACTTGCAGGCAGGGAGTTGAGCCAGCAGATAAGCAACAACATATGTGAGCCATAAAAGCTCCTGCCCCAACCTTCTGTGTGTAAAATATAAAATGGCTGGTGCTTTACTTCTGTCTTTTTCTATTTCACGTGAAAATGTCCTTTGTGGCCCATCTAAACGGAAATCGAAAGGAAGAGGAATTCTGGGAAACGTATTCAAACGAGTGAAGCTGACACATTACGATACACCATACCCTCCTTAAATTCCTTGGATTATTACCTTTTCAAGAAAGGACTACTTGCCTCCGGTACAGTGCCGTACTCACCACGGCTGCCTTTGGCAGGTTTCCCAGGGTAGATGCTGGATACTGGACCTATGTGGTTCCCCACCACATACACTGAGCTATCCATTCGAAGCCACCTTTCCACTTCCAGCCTTGAGTCAAATGCCACACCTTAGGGCTTCCTGAACATCCACTGAAGGGCAAGCAAATGCACCCCAAAAGGGCATGGGGAATGGGATATAAAAAGGAACTGGATGTTACATTTCCCCTCTTTTCTCCCTTCCACGGACTACTCTGAGATACAGATCTTTAGAACCCAACCATGGAAATTCCCTGCCTGCTGAGAGAACACGCCTGCTGGGTGACAAGACTGTGTCACTTCACAGCCTGTATGAAGCAGGCAGCGAACGTGATAACTCATTACATTACGTTGTTTTACATTTGTTCACACCTCACTTCCCAACTTTTATATCCTCACCATCATCCCCATTAAGAACAATATATTAATCCTTGCCTCAAGCTCTGTGCTCTACAGAATCTGGAAAAAAAAAAAAAAAAAAACCCAGGAAATTTGAAGACCCATATGAGGCTGTGGGTAATGAGTAAAAAACCATCTACTTTACTTTGGTGGTTCCTACGTTCTACCTTCTTGTTCAAGTGTAAACACAGAAAAAGAAGACTGGTTTATCTAGAGCTGGGTTTTGTCAAAAGCCTTCATGAAAAGACAAATATGCCACATCCCATACTTGTTATCAGTGAATGACATTTTAGACAGATTTTTTTTTCCTTCATCCTTTCCAAATGTTCTGCAGTAAAAACAAGTTTTGATGGAGGAAGAAGAGAAGGGTGTTCTGGCCTTCATCAGAATCTAGGGAACAACATGGACATAACGGACCCTTAGTAAAGAGAAGGAAGCACCGTTCCAGGGGGTTCTCATGATGAAATGAAAGGTTTTTTTTAAAACTTTCTGCTTCCTCATTGTTTTGCCCAGGGTAGATTTGCATGTTAGCACAAGCATATTATGGACTTTTATTGTTTTCTTAACAGTTAACCTACCTTCTGATTATAAGCAGAACACTTCTGGAAGATTCACTAGGATTTTCAGTTCCAAAAACGCCATTGTGATATATAACTGCTATATGAGACAAAGAGGGCCTATATACAGACAATAGGAGAAAGAGCGAAAGCACTTTTCTCTACATTTTAATTAAACCAACATTTATGGAGCATTCCTTATAGGCACATATAACGGATAGCACTGCTTATATAAAAATGAATTAGGACTGTAATTTCAATATAATGTGATGAGTGCTGTGAACGAGGAAAATATGAAGGGCTATGACATGCAAAGCATCTACTCCCAGGACTTCGAGAGTACTTCCAGAAGAAATGACAACTACCTGAGGTTTGAAGGGTAATTAGGGGTTATCCAGGCAAAGGAGAGGGGGAGGAGGATTTCACAATGACCTTTGATGTGTGTTTATCACATCACTTACTAAGTAGTTAAATACGCTCCCAGAAAAAAAGTCTTATACATCATCTCTCAACCCCTCATTTCTTTACCTGCTTTACTCCTCAAAACAGAAGGACCAAAGAGAACAATGCCTTCATTTGACTTGAACATAAAGACGCTGTCACAGAGCAAAAAGTAACCAAACTTGAAGCTTTTCAAAACCTGGAATGGATTTTAAATTTAAATAAATGTATTTATATTCTAGTTGGAGCTGCTTTTCACAGATGCAGGAGTTTGTTGTTTTTTTTGTTTTTTTTCAAGTACACTTATTTGTAGCCCAAGTAATTTCAGTAGCTAAATGTACATCTGGAACCTCATGAGGTGGTATGAAAGACAGAGAAACAGTGACAAAGAGTGAATGATTTGCACTTATTTACATATTGAAAAGAGTTTGCTTCAGGATTGCCGGTATATTATCAGCACTAAGTTTTGTTTTTTTCTCTCTCTCAGAAGAATGAGGTCTCCTTCTGAGTCAGACAATAACATCAGCTAGGCCGTTGTTCAAGACAACAAGGCACTTCCCACAATGCAACTGGAATTTCACCTGCCCCAGTACTTCCGCGTGGTTAATGACAGAGACACAAAGGAAGCCAGCCATGTGCTATCTTCTGTTCCTGAAAGCTGATTATTACAAGTTATATAAAACCAACTTGGTGAGATATGTCTTTTGTCTATTATTTTTGCCCATTTTCATTTTCTTTTCAAGTCTTCATTTGAGTCTTGAAGATGAACTATTAACAAACCACATTTTTCCATTCAATTTTGCAGTATTTTTCTAATTCCTGCCTGAGCATCCACACGGGCAGTTAAATGAATACCTTTTAACCTTTTTTGAAATACATCTGAACTATGCAGAAATGTAAACAAACAAACAAACACTTAAACCACAGCAGGTTACAACCTTAGGGCAAGTCCTTGACCCAGGAAAGATTATTCTCATTTCATTTTTATGTGGTCTACACATTAAATCATTCCTCCTCCTGTCTCTTTCTCCTTATGTTTGGTATATTTTTCCAGTGACTCTTTGAAGTATCTAGTCTAGGACAAGATGATAATGGTTAGCAGATGCAGGCTACTCTTGGAAGGGCAAGAGGGTAGAGTGTGCCCTGCATCTTCTCAGATTCCACACCTTTGTGATCAATAGTTAAATGGGAACCTCAGGCTTTGGGACAGTCCTGCCAAACTCCTTCCTCACCTCAACACCAAATTCTTTCCACCATTATACTCCTCAGACACTTTAATATTGTTCACATCGATAACAGGCAACACCAGCTTAAAACCCGTCCCATCAGACTATCCACTGCCCCTCATTCTTCTGATAACCCCAAGGTCACTCTTTCTATTCCCTGAAGATTTTATCTACTGCTCACTGGCACTCTCTCCATTACTACCTCTTAAGCCATTATGGTCCCAATTTCACTTGTTGTCCTTTAGTAATTTTAAATAGACCCACATTTTACTCTTAAAAGTGTTCCCATTTGGTCAATAAATTATAGTCACCTTGGTCATGGTCATAATTACTGGTGTTTATGACAGGCAAATAGATGATTCTTTCAATCCCCAAACTCTTCATTTATTATTTCTTCTCCTTTGATGATATTGCCCTACAGCCTACCTTGATTCTTCATTCCCACGAGACCACCCTAAATCTTGTCATTACCAAACACTAACCCCCCTCCTCCCAAATCTTAATTTCAGTCTTCCCAATCTCTAACCTTTCCTATCTTTTCAAGTCTCACACATTATTACACCAAGCACAACAATTCTTTCTCCCCATCCCTGCTCACAGTTCTTTCCTTCTAAGAATTTTTCCTTTTCCCTCACTCCTGCATGTCCTCATTTCTCAACATATGCAGCTTACCCTAGTAGGTCATTAAAATCCCTCCACTACATATGTCCACTCTGGTTTCACACACCCTTTTTCTTATTCCCTTGGCGAAACCAAAACCTTAGTTTCATCTTAGTTGAATTACACTCAACCTTAGTTAAGTTCCATTTTCTGCCTACTTTACGCTTGTACCTAAGTAGGTGAGTGAGATAAGAAGTTGAGAACAGACAGACACACACATACATACACAGGCTCACACACCCTCACACATCACTAATGGAACCATGCTGACTGTACTTGAATTTGTCATCGCTCTAAGTGCACCCATAATGCTGTTGGGCAATTTTACTCTATTTCCCCCAACCATTTACTCTCCTGCTCACCTAGATGATTCCATGCAGTCTCCCCTGTACTCAAATTTTGAAATGCTCTTCCCTCTTCCTCTCTCTCAGCTGATGAACTTGCTTCCTATTTCAGTGAGAGAAAAGAAGCAATCAGAAGTGAACTTCCACAAGTTCTCTCGGCTCCCCGCATTTGTGTCCACATGGTCCACCACCTTCTCTCTCTCTCTCTCTCTCTCTCTCTCTCTCTGTCTCTTTTTAACTTTATAAGCTCTAGAAAAGGCCAACCCTTTCAATCATCTGTTCGATCTCACCCAATGACCAGTAATACCAGATCTCACCTTTTCTCCTAAGTAGAAATGAGACACAGGGGAAAAAATAATATTTTAAGAAATACAGGGTACACTGAGAGAATGTGACAGAAGTCACAAGAAGCGGGGCACCTGGGTGGCTCAGTCGTTAAGCGTCTGCCTTCGGCTCAGGTCATGATCCCAGGGTCCTGGGATCGAGCCCCGCATCGGGCTCCCTGCTTGGCGGGAAGCCTGCTTCTCCCTCTCCCACTCCCCCTGCTTGTGTTCCCTCTCTCGCTGTGTCTCTCTCTGTCAAATAAATAAAATCTTTAAAAAAAAAAAAAAAGAGAAGTCACAAGAAGCATCTGCTGCAGTCGTGATTCCTGCTCTGTACTCAGAAATGAGAGAACTATCCACAAGATGAGTTTGGGATCCAACTGGATCTCCTGGAGATAGAATCAATCCAAAATAGTAGGCTCCGGTGGTTACGATATTGTTTGTTAGTTTGTATTCATCTAGCTTTCCCATGATCAATTAAGTACTACTAAAGATTCATGTGGTTTAGATTATTTAGTTTACCAGATTGGTTTTGCTGTCTATTATGGTGACTAGCTCTCTTTGCTTTTAATAGTCAAGCTATTAACTTACCTATTAACTAAATTGCTTCTTGGCCTTTGCCGTCCCCTGGGTATTTACTTTCCATCAAAATCACAGAGCGCATTTAAACTGCAGTGTTCCCGCCAGCATTCCCATAGTAGAGGGAAGAGCCAACAAAGCTCTTCATAAAGATGTTGGTGCTGTCATTATCTACATACTTATCAAGGCTCTCATGCAGGAAATGCTGCAAGGCCCACTCAGCAATGAGCAATGATAAATCCACACCAGTAATTCTTTCTTCCACAACATATCAAAGTAGAAGAACAAAATTTTATATGGTGTTATAAAGCTAAACTATTAGTCATGTATCAGTTTTATTTTCAAAAATAAAAGAATGCATTATCAGTACATATTAGTTCAATTAATTATCACAGGTCAGGGAGGTCATATTTAGCAGGTTAATTGTCACAAAGTTAATGAGCAAATTTAATCTACTCTAGTAGAGAAGTGAAAAAACCGTAATTCTTTACAACACACATTTTAACAAATGTAGTTTTCCATAACAAATGTAAGATATTTATAAATTAATAAGTCGGCAGTCCTGGGAAAGAAACCATTCCACCAGTTTCCAAATATTATAGAAAAATCATTTTGCTCTTTTTAGTAAACAAGTATAGAAATTCAACTTCATGATGACTAGAAACAGATTAAGTGTGAATTTAACTCAAGCTTTATAATGAATGGTTGGTAAGCAATCTCTAAATTTCTCCCTCACCAAAAGTAATGACTTTTCCATTCTCAAAAGCACTTGTGTCAATTCCATCACTACATGTTTTTCATTAAGTATCCTTGAAACGTGTGGTCGAAGTTTCCAATTAGAATTTTAACCATAGCGGGCGCCTGGGTGGCTCAGTTGGTTAAGCGACTGCCTTCGGCTCAGGTCATGATCCTGGAGTCCCAGGATCGAGTCCCGCATCGGGCTCCTTGCTCAGCAGGGAGTCTGCTTCTCCCTCTGACCCTCCCCCATCTCATGCTCTCTCTATCTCATTCTCTCTCTCAAATAAATAAATAAAATCTTAAAAAAAAAAAAAAGAATTTTAACCATAGCTAAATAAAATGATTTACGATTTTTAATATTTTATTTTACAAAAATTAATTTCTGACGATTTCCCCTAGAGTGGGGCCCCAGTGTTCCATCAGCCAGAGGAGCAAATGGCTCCTTGAGCTACCTATCCAGTCACAACTCTGGTAGGTGTATACACATTGCTAACTTCAGCCTGAGCATTTTAAAATGTCTCTTTCTTTTTGGATATGAAACTTCAGAATTCATTTCCCCATAGATTTCTTAGATTTTTGTTCCTATACATTACCAGAGTTGTACGATTGTTAGTTTCTCACTTCTCCCCAGATTTGATTTTATAGTTGGACCCATAGGTCCTGTTAGGATTTGATTGTACCTAATGGTTGTTCAGAGGGAAGGAGGCACATGGAGAACTGAACTGTCCTCCTTTTGCGAGGCAGCTCCCATAGATGAGGGAGGTGTAATATCTTCAAGCAAGAGAGGATATCTTTCATCAAACAGGGGGAGAGATGTGCTGAAGTGATCAAAAAAGGCTCAGTGGGGGATGAGAGTCCTTCAATTACTCTAATTGGTCCCCATCTAAATGGCTGAGGACTACTCTTACCTAATGAATACTCTAACCTTCACAAAAGTGACTTGGTGAAGCTGTGATTCAAATAACAATATATTTCAGCAATATGCTACATCAAATTTTTAGCTTGAATTTAGTCACCTTAGCTCTGTAACTAACAGATCAAAAGCTCCTGTTGACAGAGTCATGGTAAATCCCTTGTTTTCAGTGTATCCCTGTGACAAGAACTTCTGGATGTGAGTTTGGTTATCCTTACTTTAAGCTGTGCAGCCTTATTGGAAGTAGCTATTGCCATTTATAGGGCAATATGGCAAAATACCACGATCCCTCCAAACCTTGACCTCAGTAAGCACTTCTCTCAAGGTGACTGCTGATGATAATTTAATTAACTTCCTGGCCACTGCTGGGAGTGAGCTTCCAGAGTATCACCACTGGATGTTAATGGGATTTTCACGACCTGTACCAAACCCAGAATGGATGACCCATCCCGGATTCCCTACAGCCTTATTTTCCTGAGGGAATTTCACCTGAAACCCACTCTTTTGTGCCAAAATCTATCCATTCCGTGTTCTTAAGTGCAAGAGAGACAACAAACTCTGGTGAATTTAAATAGAAAAGGAATTTGTTATAAGGGAACGGGTAGGTCGTGGGATCAGTGAGATGCCTGGAAAACACAGGCTTAGATGGCAGGCAGGGCAGTGTCTCAGGAAGGCTAGCTGGTGGGACACAGCCAAGGTGACACACAGAATAATCACAGCTATGCCACTGGTAGAACCACCACTTGACACACGTCACCACAGCTGCTTGAAATTCGTGCTCCCTTTACGAACTTCTCAACTTTCCTTAAATATTTGAATTGTTCTCTTAAGAGACAAAAGTCCTGGGTGGGAGCATCCAATTTGATAAGCCCACCCCATGTCCCCTTCTGTGGCTGAAAATGATCATCCCTTAAATACAAGGTATATGGACATTGTCTTGCCATGAGAAGGCAAATTTGTACTTACACAATAAGCAGAAACAAAATAAATTAGGTAATACCTTGTTCCGTATACAATGAAAAACTAAAATATGTTTAAATAAATATAACATAAAATATAGAGATCTTTTGTGAGAAAAAAACCACAACATTTTACTGAATGACATAAAATAAGATCTGAATAAATGGTGAGATATATCATGCCCTTAGAAGGGAAAATCACCAGAATAAAAATCCCTAAACTCTTATGAAATTTTATCATTAAATCCAAATAAAGCACAATAATTTTTTTCAGTTTTTTTTCCATTGACCTTAGTAAGCTAATTCTGTAATTATACAAAGACATGTGGAAGAATTACCAGGATAATTTTGAAAAATAAAATGGTGGCAAGGGAATCACACTACCAAATACTAAAAGTAATTATAAAGGTATAGAAATTAAAATAGTATCATATTAGCCAAAAATATAAAGTTAATAGCAAGCAAATGAATGGAACAGAATACAAGTCCTGAAATTCTTTTGTACATATGGAAATATAAGGTCTAAGAAGAGTATTATTTCAAATCAATGGGAAAGAATAAATACTTGATAAATTTTGGGGGCAATCTGCTGACAATTTGGGAAAAGATCCCTATCTCACACCATTTATAAAAATAAATTCTACTTAAATAAAACATTGTAAAATGATATAGAAAAAATAAATATATTTTTACATGTCTTAGAAAGTTCTCAAACAAGCATAGCAAAAACAAATGTAAAAAGACTGAAATATTTGATAACCAAATTAAAACTTTTTGATGCAAGACACCGCCATTCATGTTAAGGGAAGGGCTTGCCCGGGAAAACAAGATTTTCCATCCAAAATATTGAAAATATATAAAGTGCAGACATAAAGAACAATGAACCCAGAAGGCAAATGGGAAAAGTTTATGAGCAGGCAATTCAAAAAGAGAAAAAAGTCAAATGATTAATAGAGCAAATGAAAGATGCTTCATCTCCTTAAAAACAAAATAAGAGAACAACAGGATACCATTTCTCACCTACTACTTTGCAAAAATTAAAATGTTGTTAAGGATGTGGGTAATGGGGACCCTCACATCACCCTCACACTATTATAAGTATATGCAGCAGTATGAAGACCAATTTGAGAGTGTCTATTGAACGTAAAACGTGTAAACCTCCAGAAAACCTACTTTTTGGTATCAGATCTAGTGAAACACTGATTTATATGCACAAAGGAATATAAACAAAGTTATTTATTACAGCAATGTTTTGTAATAGCAAAAAAAAAATGAAAGCAATCTCAATGCCTTTTTCAACAAAATTACTAAATATGCTTGGTAACACTAAACAGTAGCAGATAAGCTATTGTGTGAAAAAGGCAAACTGCAAAGGAATTCATATAGTATGAAAATATTGATACTGAAACCATAGATTACACAAAAGCCATATTTCTATGTATTAGTTCATATAAGATGTTGAGAAACTATTTATTGAGTTGATGGAATGGTTGCTTCAAGAGAGGACAATGGAATTATATATGATAGTAAAGAAGTACTTTCAATTTATTTGATGTTTTAATATTCTTAAAATGATAATATATTCACTTCTGGCTTACAGAATTAAAAATAATATTAAATTTTAAAAGTTTTCCTGTTGATTTAATTGCTGAAGAAAATAGCAAAATTTTTTAATAGTTATACTGCAGTCACCAAGGTCATCTGCTTTTACACATGTAAAGAAATGAGCCATGTATACAAGATTAATCTTCCCAGTGAAGCTGAGTAAACTTCCCTAACAGTTGAGGGAAAGATTCTCACATGAATCTTCGAAATATGGGATGTGGTAATATTTCTTCTTATAATTGATACTGTCAATTAAAGACCATTTCTATCATGTTAAGCCGTTAACTCAAGCAGCAGATCTCAACAATCTATCAACTATCTTTTAGGACAAAAATTGCATAATATTTAATATCCATGATAAGATGTCAGGATTTTTTTTTTTTTTTTTTACCAAGACCAACAAGGCTGCAAATGGCTTTATCCTCCAGGAATCTGACGTTTCCCATTTGATTATTTTTTTTATTTATTGGAGAAATAAATTTATGATACATTTTGGACCAAATTTTAAAAACCATATCCACATGACAACATGGGAGGTAATGAAACACATTGCGGAGCTGAATGCAACAGAAACTGAAAGAAGGGGTCCACCCACTGGGTTTCCACAGAGAAAGATTTGCCATGGGAGCATCCGAGAGAATTTTGAAAGCTGTTTTCAGTTAGAACTCACTTTATCATTCCTGTGTCCACATTTGATCCAAATATTCATAACCGTCTGCTGTAACTACCAAACACTCGCTACCATTTCAACGCCATTCTTTACTTTAAGCTTTCTTGATTTAGTAGAAATAAAAAGTTAATAAACTATCCTCATGTGCAATGAGACTTGAAGTTTAAGCTCAGCAGCGTCAAGCCCAACAGACAAACTGTGATAAAAGGTTTGGAATACATTATCTCTCTAAATCTGGGGTTGGAATGTATTTTCTGTAAAGAGCCAGATAGTTGACTTAGGTTTTGAGGATCATATGGTTTCTGTCACATTTACTAAATTCTACTAAATTCTGCCATTGTAGCACAAAAAGAGCATACATATACCACACCTAAATAAATGTGTGTAACTGTGTTTCAGTAAAACTTTATTAATAGACACCAAAATTTGAATTTCCAGTAATTTTCATGGGTCACAAAGTAATACTTGTACTTTTTTGCAGCCATTTAAAAATGTAAAAGCCACTCGTAGCTTGAAGGTCATGTGAAAAAGCAGGAGGCAGGTGGTATTTGGCCTTGGGGTACAATTTGAGCACCCTTGCTCTGAACTGCAGAAAATGATATTTAAAGTTTAAACCATGATTTACTTCCATTTATTACATTGTGATAATAATTTTTCAATTTGTCTAAAATGGGTAGTTCCCGTGTGGGTCAAGGTCAATTAATACAGCATCAGTAATACACAAAAATAAATGCTGCTTGAATTGTGTGACCTTGGGTGAGTTTAATTGTAAAAAGAGGATAATCACTGTATTTCTTTTCACAGAACTTTGTGATGAATAAATAAGCCAGAGCATGGAAATCGTCTAGGACAGGGGACTGGTACATAGTAAGAATTCAATAAATGATAGGTTATTAATAGGCTGCATGGGAGTCTGATCCCATGGGCAAGCACATCCTTAATGTGAAACAGATGCTGGTAGCTACAAACAGCAGATTCCTGATATTCCCATCCCATTGGCAAGATCATCCCAATGGTGAAAAGGATGCAATTAAACATTCAGTTCATCCAACTCCCCTGATTCTGGCTCTCTACTCATCAGAAAACATTCTCTAACAATGATGTGGCTGCATGTAGTCAATTTTCAGATAATCTCAGCCTCTGCAGTACTATTGTAGTATTGCAAATACTCATGTTTGCAACTAGTAGTTAGCCTAGCTCATGAAAGATCATCCCAAAAGTTGGAAAATTCACCAAGGTAATGAGAGACGGTCATGAAGACCTCTTATCATCATCCTGGCATCATTGTCCCTGCATGGGTGCTGAATAAGCTGTTCTAGCTATAGGATCTCCCTCCGGGTCTGGGCTCTTTCTGCACTCCAGGTCCTCTGCCTGGGTACTAGAAGTTCTCATATAAGTGTCTGCAAAGTGTTAGGTGATGAGGTATGGCGAGTCTTTTGGTAATCACATCACATTACAAGACAGCTAAAATAATATTTTAACTGGAAAGAATGAATTTTTAAGGGGACGATAAAAGAAAATAAGTAGGCAAGAGGGAAAGCTACTAACTTCACACCAACATTATTAATTCTGCTTTGGTCAGAAATATGCACTCAAACACCAGTAAACTCCTGCTATATAAGATTTTTTTAAAATACACATTGTATCCGAGTAGATAACAACATACTGTCCCAGGGTGTTATTGGCTGGTGGCTGTCAACATGAACATCAGCTGTCTTTTGTGGGGGGGGATCCTTCTAGACTGTGGGAAATTGCACTGCACTGACTAATGACCAATTTGTGGTAGAACGTGGAAGGCTGTGCCTGACTCACAGAAATTCTCATTAATGCCTTGATCTTTCTCCTGCAACCTGATTGCAGCTGTAGGCCTTCTTATCTAATGTACTTCTAACCTAATGAGCGGGCAGTGATGATTTTTGGAGAGGTTTTCATGATAAATGTGTTTCTAATTTTTTCCTTTAACATATATAAATATATTTTCTTTTTCTATGCAAGACAAAGCATTTAGCCCACAAGGAGAGCTAAACACTCTCAGAGTAACTGACTCATTTAGCGGTGCTTGGCTTCCTGTGCTTGTCAGCGGCAGGTGACATTTAGCGCAGGCTTTATCTCAGTTGCAGTAATTACTGAGCTGACACGAGCTCTCATACGCAGCACAGATTGTTTTCAGCAGATGTAACCAAGCAACTCTGCTTTCTCTGGAGCAGTTATCCGGGTTTTAAATTGTGGCGGTCCACACAGACACAGACACACACAGACACGACACACACACACACACACACACACAGACACACACACACACACAGTTTAATGTCATTTTTATGGCAATACTCACTCTTTGTTGTTTTGACTATACCAGGAGGTGCTTGAATGGGATATCCCCATTGTATGTAACTTCTGCACACTGGCAGCGAATCCTAACAGAAAGGTTACTGTTATTATAATGTATCTCAGCAGTGTACCAAATGTTACTTTAATGATGTAATTAATATGCTTGGATTTACCGTTTGATGTTCTGAGGCACCAATTGTGTTACTGATGGGATAGCAATGATTATGTTTTTTAAAAAATGGTGAGAACAGCATTTTTTTTCCTCAGAGAAGTGGGAATGGGAAAAAAAAAGTTTTAATAAAGGAAGTCATGTTCCCTAACTACCCTTAATTATTTGTGTCAGACATAATCTTAGTGGTGCAGCAACCTTCCAGATAATTCTTAAATTCAAACAACTTAATATTATTTATATTTAATCAAACCACTTATCCTGAATACCTAGATAAGAGAAAAATAATAGCCTGGCCCTTTAATATTTTCAGTTTAAATTGATATTCTCATATTTCCAGACTCTAAGATTACTCTGGCCAGTTAGCAATTATATTACAAAAAATACATAATTGTCCAGAACCATAACTCAAAACATGTCAGTTACATTAGCTTTGCTATAAACTCAAACTATATAAATGTTCAAACTTTCATTTACCCGAATTGCATGACCAGACATCATGCTGTTTAATGGATCGAAACAAGAAGTAGAATTACTAATAATAAATTACTACATTGCAGATTGTGAAATATATGCAGGCTTCAGCCCAAGAATTTTGAGTGAAGTGATACATTGAGAGCATAAGTTTGAAAGAGGCTTGGGTCAGGTCGGGGCTAAAAGAGAAATGATGAATGAGAACCTAGCTCATCAGAGGAGAGTTGCCCAGTGCTGTTGTGACCGAGAGAGAGAGAGAGAGAGAGAGAAACTTGGGTATATGACTTATGAAAATCATTCCATTTGTTAAAAAAGAAAAAAGGAAAAAATATCTCAGAGGTATTACTGAGAACTTTATTTTTATTTATTTATTTTTTTAAAGATTTTATTTGACAGAGAGACACAGTGAGAGAGGGAACACAAGCAGGGGCAGAGGGAGAGGGAGAAGCAGACTCCCCGCTGAGCAGGGAGCCCAATGTGGGGATCGATCCCAGGACCCTGGGATCATGACCTGAGCCAAAGGCAGATGTTTAATGACTGAGCCACCCAGGCACCCCTTTCTGAGACCTTTAAATGTTATAATAAATGTTGGATGATTTGAGGTTGAGCCAGATTGTAATTATGCAAAATAAAGCTTTCTGTTAAGTAGAATTTCCATAAGAAATTTTAACCTCTGGCATTCAAGCAGGAAGGCAAGGGATGAGGTGCCATCATGAATAAATGTTAAACCTGAGCAAGATAGGGACTTATCAAAAAAACTGAAAAGAACTTTCTACCCTGCCCTCCAATTCCATCAAGGGATTAAATGTATTGTATGAAAGTACCTGCCACTTAGTATGCTGAGCAGGGATGCGAAATAAAAATACTGACAGTTAACCTCATAGAGTACTTTTAGTTCATTAAGAGGGAAGCTGTTTTTTGATGGAATGTACCTATGTTATGTAAGTCACTTTATTTTTTTTTAATATTTTATTTATTTATTTGACAGAGAGAGACACAGCGAGAGAGGGAACACAAGCAGGGGGAGTGGGAGAGGGAGAAGCGGGCGTGGGGCTCGATCCCAGGACCCTGGGATCATGACCTGAGCTGAAGGCAGACGCTTAACGACTGAGCCACCCAGGCATCCCTGTAAGTAACTTTAAATGGCAGCTGTCTTTTAAGTTTGCATTTGCTCATAATATCGTTTTCAAACAACTGAATGTTGATTGGAATTAAAATTCCATTCACTTGACACAGGACTCTGCATCTATGCATCTAGCAGCAGGTTATTTCAAATTCTTGTGTCAAATGATAATTGACCTCATGATTACAAGTGATGCCCTGGCCTCACGTTTCTATCCCAATGCACATATTCACAATCCACAGAGAGGGAGAATTTTTGTACTCTTTCTCTCAGTGTTTCCTCTGCCCACAACGGAAGGAAAAGGGATGGGCTGAACAATGAAGAGAGAAAGATTTTGAATAGTAAGAAAACCTAGATTCCGATGCTGGCTGGCATTCTATCACCCACCTTCCCAGTCTCGGGCTCCTTCATTCTAGAAAGTCATTGATATTTGCCACTTCCCTCCCCTGCAGAGTGGTTAGCAAATAATCATGCTGATGTGTCTGAAATCTTTACAGGGAAGCCTTGTTATTACTCTCAAGAGTTATCACTGAAGCTGAATCTCAGAAAATCTCCTTACAACCATTCCCCTTATAAAATATCTCCCCTCTTTGAAAAGTGAATTTCAAGCTGAAGCAAAAACCACCATAATAACTCTGAAAAACAAACTGAGGGTTCTAGAGGGGAGGGGGGTGGGAGGATGGGTTAGCCTGGTGATGGGTATTGAGGAGGGCACGTTCTGCATGGAGCACTGGGTATTATGCACAAACAATGAATCATGGAACACTATATCTAAAACTAATGATGTAATGTATGGGGATTAACATAACAATAAAAAAATTAAAAAAAAAAAACCACCATAATAACAGGGCTGAAAACTGAATCTTTCCACTTCCTTATAGACCACAAGCGAGAAGCAAACCATGCTGTAAGTGTCCTCCCCTTGAGATGAAAGAGAACAGACCCATTACACAGCATCCACCAGACCACGGACACGAGCAATCAAGGCACATCTGTGGGCTGGCTTTGGAGAGAGACCCTGTCTCACCACCCGTCACTTAGAGGTCATAATATTTTAGTGGCTCCTCTCTCTGAACAGAATAAAATGTGCAGATAGTTAAAGAGAATGAAAGTTCAGTTTAAAGCAATGGAGTGGAAGGGAAGGGTAAAAGGGAATTGATGAGAACCAAATGTCTCCCATATGGTTCTCCACTGAGCTGCTGGAGGGCCATATAAAAAATTAATCCGACTCATATAATTTTGCTCAAAGCCAAGTATGTGCACGTAATGAAAATGCAACTCAAACATGACACATCTGGGTTTTCTGACAACATTGTGGGATGCAGCGTTAATCTGCCTTAATAATTGATTCTTTGGCTTGCAATTTATTGTGTTTTATTCCCTTTCATTTTAGGACCTGACATAGTTGGGAATAGATGTCTCTTCCTATCTAGAAAATAAAAGGATTATGAAAATTTACCATCCCTCCAAGTGGTATCACTTTCTTATATACGTGTACTCAGTGATTACTATTTTTGCATGTTAAGAGAAGAGACGAATTCTTCTTAGAGGTAACAAAGCTTTGTAATCCATTGATAGAACATTCGGGATGTTCAAGCTCTGTTTTCTGCCCTCCATTTTCACCTAAATAGTTGGGAATGGCAAGATTTTAAAGAGACGTGCTTACAGATAATTTTAGCAAAAACAAATGATGGCGAGAATGGGCTCGAACAACATCAGATGTAGAAGCAGGACCATTCTGGACTGCACACTGATCCCAATTCCATTTGTCTTTCTCTGCAAAACATGCAGAAGGAAATGAATCAAGTCGTGGTGTGAACAAAGTGAATAACTCAAGGCCCATATGCCGAACTAGAGACTACACAGAGGCACATGCTGATATTGGTTGGTTGAACACTAAGGTTTGCGCCAATCCGTTCCACAGATTTATTGTATTCATCTTTACTTCCTCATAAGGCAGTACGATGTTTAAGACGCTGTGGCACTTGATGAGGTAATCCTCTACCTCGAGTGCCCACCATTTCAAACTTAGCCCCTGGGTACTGGAGATTCAGAATTGAGGAGACCCAAGCCCTGCCTTCAGAGAGCTCATAGTTCAGAGGGGGTATGTCTGGGCTAACAAGCAAGTGCAAAACACTGCCTAGAAGTTTCCATTAGTCCACTTCTAAGATTCCCATAGGGTCTACAGGCAACAGGGGCCGTTTGGGACATCTTCCATTTCTAACTCCCGATGTGCTGATAATAAGTGGATGCTGTGACTGAGGTGGGGCAGAAAGACCCTTTCATTCGGGGACACCTGGGTGGCTCAGTCCGTTAAGCATCTGCCTTCAGCTCGGGTCATGTTCCCGGAGTCCTGGGGTCGAGTCCCGCATCGGGCTCCCAGCTTGGCAGGGAGTCTGTTTCTCCCTCACACCACTCGTGTTCTCTCTCTCTCTCTCTCTCTCCCTTTCTCTCAAATAAATAAATAAAATCTTAAAAAATAAAAAAGAACCTTTCATTTGGCTCTGGGCTCTGATGAAGCTAGTCCCTCAAAAGGGCCCAGCAGGAGTATAAGAACTAATGGAACACTTGAACAGCTTTACGTCAGAAACAAATTAATTAGTAAACAACAAATAAAAAGTGTGAGAGCCTGGGAGTGAGAAAAAATAGGGAGCAGCACTGCCTAGACATTAGGCTGAGAACACAGTTTGTAAAGAACCAATGAGAGACCAGGAAGCTACAGACTCGTGAGGTTAGAGATGGGGAAATTAAACAGCCTCTTCGTGGGTCTGCAAGCATGATTTCTAGAAAGATAGAAGGTCAAAAACAATCTACAAGCAGCTGTGATCAGTCACGGGCTAAGCGGTAAAGATGCGGAGCAAGCAACTTGGTCCAGCAGCTTTTGGGTTCCTCCGGACAGCCCCTCGTTCACATCTCTGCAGACCTGCATCCTGTCTGAGCCCAGACCTGGAGGCAGAGATCTTTCCCCTGATTATAGAAGCTCTGGTTGGGGAACCTCGGGGGTATTTAGGTACATGTGTTGCCATCTACGGAGACTTTGTAAACAATTCTCTTACACCTACTTTGTTCTATTCCTGAGGCACAAGACCTGACCTGGGGACAATGAAGAGGACATGCAGACAAGGAGTGTGCTGCGCGCTTTGCAGAGTTAGTTCGTCTAGAGAAGGCAGGGGCCAGGCTGAGGGCGTTTTTGTCCTAAGAGTATTTATGAGAACTGAGCGGTGACTGGCTAGCCAATGGGTTTGTGAGTCCCTAGGAGGCAACTGTGGGTCCCCAGAAATAGTTCAGGGTATTTTCAAGGGACATGAAGTTTGCATTAACAGGATGCAACAAGAACAAGGGTTACTCATGTCACTGTGGCTTCAGGTTTTTGGTTTTTTTTTTTTTAAGTTTTTTTTTTTTTTTAATTTATTTGACAGAGCCCCACTGTGGCTTCAGTTTTAAAAAAAGCTTGCTGATTGGGGCGCCTGGGTGGCTCAGTCAGCTAAGCGTCTGCCTTCGGCTCGGGTCACGATCTCAGGGTCCTGGGATCGAGCCCCACATGGGGCTCCCTGCTCCTCGGGGTACATGCCTCTCCCTCTCCCTCTGTGTGCTGCTCCCCCTGCTTGTACTCTCTGTCTCAAATAAATAAATAAAATCTTTTTTTTTTTTAAAGCTAGCTGGTAAAAACTGGTGACATTTGGGTACATTGTGATATCACCAATAATATCTTTATCTGTGGTCATGCTTCTTCATTCCCATCGAACCTGACTTCCTTGCTTCCTCTCTGACTCTCATTTCCTCCCCAAAGCTATTGGGATTTTCATCAATTCTTTGGCCGGTGGGAATATTTCACTCTGGTGGATCTCTACATTCTTAGGCGCATTTTATTTAAGTCAGGCTCAACTCATTTTTTTCTTTATAAAGCATTTCCATTCTCTTGATGTTTTTGAAATTATCCAATTGGTACGTGCTTATTGTAACAAATCAAATAATACAATAAAAGATGTAAAAAGGTAATGCTAATCATCTCCCTCCTGCATAGGCTCCAAACCTCTAATCCCACTCCATTAACATATATGTACCTTGCAACTTACTTCTTTCACCTAACAGTATAATTTGTATATCCTTACAAATCAGCACTCATAAGTCTAAATTTATTTCTTTAATCTAATCATACACCATAAAGTACATTTTCTATAAATAGGTTCACACCATTCATGGTGACTTTAGAACTATTTTATTGAATATTTATTCAGAAGAGGGTTCACCTTATAAATGTTATGTGGTTTAATATATTTTCCCATAGTGAGCACATCTATTTCACGGTCAACCACATGAAAAACCAAATACAAACAGCACCCTTAGAAGCTCCTTGCCCCCTCACAATCACTACCCTCCAGACCAATACTTACTATCCTGACTTCTAACATCATAGTTTTCCCTTTTTAAAAATTTATATAAAGGAAATCATCAGTATGTATGCTACTGTGTCTGAATTCTTCCATTCAACAGTATGATTATGAGTTTCATCCATATTTCTGCATATGATGTGTTCCTTTTCCTTAGCGTATAGGAGGCTAGGAAACAAATATAACACAACTTGGGTTGTATTCAGTTTTAAGATATTAATAAGGCTGCTATGGACCTCAAAATAGGGAAGCCTCCCCAAAACTAGTCTCTTACGTATCAAAAAGAAAAACCTCTTTCAAAGTTCTTGTTTCTGCTGCTAACATCAAGGGTCTGATTTGAAATTCAAAGGTGAAGTTCGATTAACTTATATATCTCAGCATTTCTGAAATACCAAGGACGGGGTGGGTGGAATATTCTAGCTGCCTGGACTGAGAACTAGAGCCTCATGTTTCAAGGAAGTGCAAGTGTAGGCCAATGGAAGGCCCTGGAAGACACTGGCTAAACCTCCAATACCATTCTACAGCAAGAATGTCTCAGCAACAAAGAACAGCTAGAATTAACTATTGCTCTGTGTATCAGGATCCAATCTAGAGGCCAGGAAGCTGGTAGAGGTGATAGCCAGAAAGACCTAGAAAGAATTAATGAAGAATTTCAATTTGTTCCATAAAAGATTAAAAAAAAAAAAAAGAATACACGGAGCTGGTAGGAAAGAAAGACAAAGTATAGGAAGGAAGAATGGAGCAGAAAGAAAGGGGAAGAAAGATGAAAGGAAGGAAATAGTTAACAGATTTTTCAAGAATAGCAATGGATATAGGTATAGGTGGTCAAAAGGTACAAACTTCCAGTTATAAGATAAGTAAGTCCTGGGAGTATAATGTACAACATGCTGACTACTTAACAATACTATGCTGTATATTCAAAAGTTACTAAGAGTAGATCTTAAAAGTCTTCAACATAAGAAAAAAATTTTAACTACATGAGGGGATAAATATTAATTAAACTTGTGGTGATCATGTCACAATACATACATATATCAAATAATGATGTTGTACTTTTAAAATTAATACAATGTTGGGCGCCTGGGTGGCTCAGTTGGTTAAGCGACTGCCTTCGGCTCAGGTCATGATCCTGGAGTCCCAGGATTGAGTCCTGCATCGGGCTCCCTGCTCAGCAGGGAGTCTGCTTCTCCCTCTGACTCTCCCCCCCCCCATGTGCTCTCTCTCATTCTCTCTCTCTCAAATAAATAAATAAAATCTTAAAAAAAATTAATACAATGTTATATGTAAAAAAAAAAAAAGGAATGCATCAATCTAACTTTCAGCAGTTCCCATGGCTTTGGGTTTTTTTTTTTTTTCAAGATTTTATTTATTTATTTGACAGAGAGAGTGAGAGAGCATAAGCAGGGGGAGCAGCAGAGGGAGAGGGAGAAGCAGACTCTCCAAAGAGCGGGGAGCCCGAGGCAGGGATCGATTCCAGGACCCTGGGATCATGACCTGAGCCGAAGGCAAACACTTCACCGACTGAGCCACCCAGGCACCCCACTGCTTGCTTTGATTATGCTATTTTTCATATCACTGAATTCAGTTGATCTTCATTATTCAGAGATTCCATATTTGCCAGTCTCCTACTTGCTAAAATCTATTCGTAACCCCAAAGTGAGCAATAGAGGTATTTTCGCAGTCATTGGTAAATATTCGTACAGTAATGAAAACCTGGAGTAGCAGGAAGCCCACATTCTCGGCTGAGGTGGAACAAAGCAATGGCGTTTTTATGTTAGCTCTCACTGTAAGCAAATGTCCTTTTCACCAACTATTTAGTGCCACATTTTCTCATTTTTGTGCCTTTTGCTGAGTCCACTGTTTAAAATGGCTCCCAAGCAGAGCGCGAAGTACCGTCTAGTGCCCCTAAACACGCGAAGGCTGTGATGTGCCTTACAGAGGGAAATACTGTTCTGGATAAGCTTCTTCGTTCAGAGTTAGAGTGTGGTTGGCCATGAGTGCAATGTTAATGAGTCAAAATATATATTAAATAATATCTTTTGTGTGTTTTATAAATATTATCACTATAGATTAAATAAAACATAGATTAAACAGAAACATACATAAAACAAGGTTATGTATCATCTGTTGGTGAAAATGTTAGGGCCAATCAAAGGCTTGCAGGAACGGAACCCTATTATTTTTCCAAGAAACAATACTCCAGTTTTTGCTAATTCAGTGTTCACAGTGACTGTATACAACATAACTACTAAAAAAAAAAATTTAAAAAAAAAACAAGAATTGGCTAGATTTAATATTACCTGCTGCATGCGAGGGTCTTAGCAGAGAAATTTTATACATCTCTGAACAGAGACACGAGTATAAATTAGGAAGAGATGAGGTTGCACGTCTAAATCACACAGGTGCAGGGCGCCTGGGTGGCTCAGTTGGTTAAGCGACTGCCTTCGGCTCAGGTCATGATCCTGGAGTCCCGGGATCGAGTCCTGCATAGGGCTCCCTGCTCAGCAGGGAGCCTGCTTCTCCCTCTGACCCTCCCCCCTCTCATGTGCTCTCTCTCTCTCTCTCATTCTCTCTGTCTCAAATAAATAAATAAAATAAAATAAAATAAAAATAAAAAAATAAATCCCACAGGTGCAGCCGGGGATTGCAATCTTGGGCAGTGCAATGCTTGAACATCAGTTCTGCGTGCGTAGGAAAGCAGCTAGGCCAGAACCTGATACTGACAAGCAGTTAAAACATGCTTTTGTGTGCTCAAACAACCTCTTCAGTATGAGCACATCTTTATCTAGAAGATGAATGGTGTGCCAGCTATCAATCTTGAGGGAACGTTATCAGCATAAGAGTGACAATATCTAGAAAGTGTTAAGAATGTTTTTAAAAGAATTGTATTTTCATGGACTTGTTCATTATGGCCAAATAGAATACAACAAAATAATATTCAATTAAAATTAGGACATAACATATTATATATATATATATATATATATAGATATAGATATAGATATAGATATAGATATATATCCCATCTTTGAAACCAATTATGGGATTTATATCCATCCATCCCTGAGAAATACATAATTAAGAACAAATGTTTATCTTTTTTACTTTTAAAATGCACAACGGGAATACACAAATAGCCAAGCACACATTATTTATATCAAGTTCTGCAGAAGCACAGAATCTAGTGATGATGCCATGAGTCTTACGGCCTCATCAAATATAAAATGAAGGTCATGTATCATATGACCTCACTGATATGAGGAATTCTTAATCTCAGGAAACAAACTGAGGTTTGCTGGAGTGGGGGGTGGGGTGGGAGGGATGGGGTGACTGGGTGATGGACACTGGGGAGGGTATGTGTTCTGGTAAGTGCTGTGAATTGTGCAAGACTGTTGAATCTCAGATCTGTACCTCTGAAACAAATAATGCAATAGATGTTAAGAAAGAAAAGAAGAAGAAGAAGAATGTAGCAGGAGGGGAAGAATGAAGGGGGGGAAATCGGAGGGGGAGAAGAACCATGAGAGACGATGGACTCTGAAAAACAAACTGAGGGTTCTAGAGGGGAGGGGGTTGGGAGGATGGGTTAGCCTGGTGATGGGTATTGAGGAGGGCACGTTCTGCATGGAGCACTGGGTGTTATGCACAAACAATGAATCATGGAACACTATATCTAAAACTAATGATGTAATGTATGGGGATTAACATAACAATAAAAAAATAAAAAAATAAATAAAAAAAAATAAAATGAAGGTCAAAAATGAAATGAAAAGAATATAATGTATAAATGAAACTTCAGCATATGACCAGTTCTGCCTCTGAAGAATTCATTATAGTAGTATGCTCTGATTTTATTTTTTTGCTTTTTTTTTGCATTAAAATCAGACTTTAAAAGAAACCCGCAAAATAATATGCTAAGATACTATTCAAGGGATGACATTGCCCACTGAATACCATTTAGCGTGAATCAGTGGTAGTACTATTAATTTCTCCTATTTGAATGCACACTTTAGCTAGCACATGACCCATACCACGAACATCAGTTACACCCCAGGGGCCAGACATCAACAGCATGTGCTACGAGTAGTTTATTTTACAATTGCTGTGAAATAAAAGCTGATGGAAATGAGCCACTGGTGAATTACTTGCTAGCAAAAATAGTATTTGTATCACTACTGAAAAACTCCCTCCCAAAAAGGGGGGGTGGTGCAGGCAGAGGTTTTATTGTATAGTTCACACAGAAACAGAGATAGAGGAGGTCCAGGGAAGTAAACAATTAAGAGTCTGGAGTTTTTTATCTGCAGTTAAACAGAATACATTTTAGTAGCTGAGATCCTGTACCACAGTTAATTAAAGCACGATCTGGACACATGGACACACGACACACAGACACACACAGATAGACACAGAGACAGACACACAACATGATCACGCAAAAAAAACCAATAAAATAAAGAATTATTTCCAGATAAACTACAGTCAGTTAGGTTTTTCCTCTCATAAAAGAAACATTAATATGACTTCAATCTTTTGATGTACGTGATCTTTCCAGAGCTATATAGGAAAGAAAATTAAAATCTCACAGCAGGTTTTTCACAGAACTAATTTATCCCTGGTTGTTGTTGTTGTTGTTTAATTTAAGAATATCGCTTCTTCTTGCATATCGCTTTTCTATAAAACTCAGTCAATATCGGAAATATTTATGTTCTCATAGAAGATATGCAAATAGACTCAGATATTTTACTATACTTATAAAATATATAATGCTAACTCAGTGTAATCCATACACAAAGACCTGTCTGCATTGAAAAGATGCACTTGATTTATTTAAATACAATGCTCACATATAATATCAATTACTCCCAGCTCCTTGTTCTAAATTGGATTTAATCTGTTAACCTCTCACCTTCCTTTAAAGAGAGTCAGAAGGAAGGATCGACATGAAAGAAGATGGAGTTCGCAAGAATAAAATGGCACAATGGGATACACTGAAAGCAAGTGGACCTGTTAATTATCCTGCTTACAGGTTTACACACACACACACTTTTGTCTATGATTAACTGGATTGTACAGCTGTTGTTCCTTTTGCTGAAAGGTTTGACCTTTTGCTTAAGTCCAATCTAACACAAGGAAATCATTATTCATTTCTCTCCCACTCAAAGTCTAGATGCAGATTTGAAAATGTTATTTATTGTCTGGCTGTTAGTCTTTAACGGGCAGCAGTTAGACTAAACGAGACAGCTGGTTGCATCGACCTATCCTTTACTGCCCCCAAGGCCACGCATACCTAATTCAAGGATATCAGATAATGGTATGTGGCATGATTTACATGTAGAGAATTCCGAATTCATTGTGAGCCTATTTATAACTACAGCACCTTCGATAGCGAAGATGATTTAATAGAGGTTGTAAGGGTTTTCTGACAAGAGGCATTAATATTAGAACCTTTTCGCAAGCGCTGCAAACAGTGGTGTGGGGGCGGGGCTCGCCTGCCTTATTTTTCATGGGCGACCCTTTTTCTGTTCATTAGCACTTACACTCCTGGGGTTGGGAAGTCACTGTTTTAACTCTAATTTGTATGTAATGAGCATATTCAAGGCAAGGAGACTCTCCTTCATTAACAAAGCTGAAAAAAGGCTGGTAACTCTGATGAAAAAGGACATCCAATCTCATGGAAATTTAACCGGTCCAGTTTTGCAGATGGTATTTGGAAAACCAAGGGTCTGCTCTCTAGAGATGGTCAAGGTGGATGATCAAGATTCTGTAATGTCTTTTCCAAAAGAGTTAGAAACAGGCTGATGTCTTAGCCAATACACCTCCCTTCAATAAAACTAACTCTAATGGATGAGGCTGCCTCTGGGTATTGCTAAGAACATACAGGCAAGTCTATTTGCTTACCCAGATGCTGCACTGCCAATTACTTCAGACGGCATTTTGCGATGGTTCAAGTATTAAAAACAAAAACAAAACAAACATGATACCGTTTACCGAACGGTCTTGAGAATTAACCACACATTTGAAAATGCAGTTTAATGGAGCATGTTATCAAAGAAGGCTTCTTTATTAACAAGACTTCTGGTTTACAATAGATGAAACAAATCAGCACCTTTGGTGGTGCATTATATTTTTAATTTGAAATGTAAAACCTGTGTTCTATTTCAAATAGCAATTCTCACATAAAATATATCTCTAAAGACTGGAACTGGTTGGCATTTACTTTGAAAAGCCTGTATGCTATAGCTTTCAGGGGCAAGTTTCATTTGGGGATAAAATACTTCCTCTAGATTACTACCAATTCAAATTCAATCTTTAGAAACCTCTAGATGACATAATGAATGGCTTTTACATACCAGGTTGGATTTTATTATTTGTTTATTACATAAAAAAAAAAAGACTCTGATGTCCAAATTGGAATCAACACCTTATTTTTATTTAGTTTCTCAGATTAATCATTCTAACCTGTCTAGAATTACTAAGAAATTAATTAATTAAAAAAATTCATGCATCATTTATAACAAAAAGTAACATCTTCCAAGAAGTCCTATAATAAAAATAAAAGTAATCAGTGGAAAATAATGTCCCTAGCACATCCATTATCCAAAATCCAAGAACATCCTAGCGCTATCTCTGTTCATCGTGCTGTTTCTTGTTGTTACCGCACTTAATGCATATTTGAAGATCTTCATTCATTGCCTGGAATTATAGCAATGCAGAGAAAGCACAGAACTCTGACTATGCAAGCCCTGTTCTGTATGAATCAAAGGGAAATAAGACACTCCCATTTCATTTGGCTCACAACAATTGGTGACAATATGCTCTTCCTGAAAATCCAGGCTTGGATCTATTTCATGTTGTTTATAAACTATCCTTTCAGTTGTATTTTTTTTTTTTTTTGGAAGTGGCTAAAACACAAACACAACAAAGACTATCAAAACTAAGGCAGATGGTATGATCCTATATTCTTGGACTTACATTAAACCAAATGAAATCAGAATTAAATTATTTTGAAGGATACAAATCCTATGGTGCAGATGAGTGAATGATTTCTTGCTTCCTCTTATTAGCTTGCCATTAATCAAGTTACACTCAATATGTAGGACAGTGCATTCTCTCTTCAGGTTATGTCGGTAGGGAGGGGAGGTCGACAATGGACTGTCAGCATTTGCAATGAAGTTAAGAGAGAATTGTCAAAGTGTGTGCTGAAATTTGGGATGAACATGTCATGAATTGAAAATAACAACTACTGACAGAAATATAGAGATAAATAACATTGTAACTGGGGGTTTATTTTCATTAGAGTGCAGAAATTTGGAGTGTTTTCCTTGATGGTTTAAATAGGTAGCCTGGTAATTAATACTTACTGAGCAATTCCCATGTTCCATGTACTTCCTAAACTCATCTCAAATGATATACATGAAGTAATTTAGAAAACCACATATAGCAATAAACCATGAACAAGGAAGTACCAATTACGTTTCTTCCAAATTTAACAAAGAAATGTACAATTCCAAATCAATAACTAAATCTGGGGGTCTGAAATATATACATTCTGAGACTTAATATACAGCCCAAGGAACAACCCTCTCAGAGTCTCAGAAGGTACATGTTTCCAAAGCAAAATAAGAAGGCATGTACTATTCTTGAATGAAGACTGGAAAATAAATTATTTTCATGATGTTTAGAAAAATGTTTTATGCTTCACATTACAAGAGCCATATTTTCAATTCTCCAAAAAGATGACAAGTGGGTTTATTCTTCTCAAAGCTTGACATGCTAGTTTGATATATGCTGTCAAGTAAAATAATTATTTTCAAAATTCTATTATTTGGCATTTAAAAGATCAAATAGCTATTCATTGAAGGACCAAATATTTAGAAGAGTGGCTATTTCTATTACAGGATAAAATCACACATGGAGAGAAGCCACTACACTGTTTCTTCAGGCATTAAAGATGTATTGTGTGTTGGGGTGCCTAGGTGGCTCAGTCAGTTAAGTATCCGACTCTCGGTTTCAGCTCAGGTCGTGATCTCATAGGTCCTGATCTCATGGGTCATGAGATCAAGCCCCATGTGGGGCTCCGTACTCAGCGGGGAGTCTGCTTGAAGATTCTCTCCCTCTGCCCCTCCTCCCACTCTCTCTCTCTCTCTCTCAAATAAATAAAATAAGTCTTTAACAACAACAACAAAAAGGCAGCAAGACTTCACATACACAGTCTTAGAACCTTACATATGTCAGGACCCAATAATTCAGTAGTTCTAATTCTGTAGTTCTCACATGGGGAAAAAAGGAGAGGTGCAGGGCAGGGATTTTGCTCCCCAAGAACATGTGCCAATATCTGGAGACATTTTTGGGTGTCACAATTTGGGGAGAAAAGTTCTATCAGTTGTCACAGGTGGGAGGGGTAAGTTCTACTACTATCTAGAGGGTAGAATCTAGTGGGTAGTGGGTAGGAATTGTGATAACCATCCTACAGTCCCAGGACAGCCTCAACAACAAAGAACTGTTCAGCCCTAAAGATCAATAGGGTCAAGATTGAGAAACTCTCCTCTAATTGCTTATAATACACCAAAAATTAAACTTATAACCTTAAATTTTAATTAATTCTTATAAAATTAGAGAATATACCCCTTAACATTATGTCCCATTTAAGAAAAAAAAAAAACTAGCAACATAAAAATACTTACACTCACCTCTTGAGCAGATGCTCCTTCAGGGAATTATAATAGAAGAAAGGACACTGGCCAATGCTCGCTAGTGCTGAGAAAAATGCTATCACTCTTGGAGGGAGATACTGGGTAGGCTGGATGCTTAAATGTCAAAGATCTTGAGTGATCATTAGTGTATTTAAATTTGAGGTTATAATCATGTTTAGAATAGTTAATGCCTGCATGAAGTAAAAACTTCAAAAAGTACAAGAGGGTATTCAGTAAAAATGAATTATCTCTCCCACTCCTGTCCCACAGCCACCCTTTTTATCTTCCTAGAAACAAATTTCTTAGGTTCTTTTCCCAACACATTCTATGATTTCTTTTGGGTGCTTCGAAGAGTTTTTCCTTTGCATCTAGGCAGTGAATACACACAGATGTATAGGTACATATAAATGACAGTAGACCATGCACACTGTTCTGAATCATATTTTGCCTTCCAATGAAATATCTTGCAGATCTATTACACCTGACTCATTTTTTAATTGCTACATAACTTGAATTATGAATGAAAATAATATAAAATATGAAATGGAATATGAAATAAATGAAAATAACCATATGAAAATAACCATTTTAACCAGTTTCCTGTTAAAGGCATTTAAGTTGTTTTCAACCTTTTGTTATTATCAATATTCCCACAGTATTGGCACTGTACATAGGGCATCTCTTGCTTTTGTGATTATAACCATTACTTCTTTTTTTTAAGATTTATTTATTTATTTTAGAGAGAGAGAGTGATGGGGGAGGGGCAGAGGGAGAGGAAGAGAATCCTCAAGCAGACTCCCCACTGAGCATGCAGCCCAATGTGGGACTTGATGCCGGGCTCAATCCCAGGACCCCAAGATCATGGCCTGAGCCAAAATCAAGAGTTGGACACCCAATTGACTGAGCCACCTACGCACCCCTAACCATTTTTATTTCCATACAAAAGTGGCATTGCTTGTTAAAAGGATATATGTATTTTATATTTTAATAGATACTATCAAATTGCTGATTATATATATATACATAAGCCCATTTCATATATATATCTATATATATGAGCCTACTTCTTTGTATTTTAATAGATACTATCGAATTGCTGATCATATATATATATGAGCTTATTTATTTACACCCATGTCAATACCATTTGCTGAATCTTTGCAAATCTACTCTCCCCCAAAAATTGTAGTTTTATTTGAGGATGTGGAGAAAAGGCAACCCTTGTACACTGTTGGTAGGAATGTAAATTTGTGCAGCCACTATGGAAAACAGTATGGAGTCTCCTCAAAAAATTAAAAATAGAATTACCATACAATCTAATAATTCCATGACTGGATATTTATCCAAAGAAAAGAAAAACACTAATTCAAAAATATATATGCACCCCTATGTTTATTGCAACAATATTTATAATAGCCAAGACATGAAAGCAGTCCAAGTGTCTACTGATAGATGAATGGATAAAGAAGATTGGCTACACACACACACACACACACACACACACACACACACACTAGAATACTACTCAGCCATAAAAAAAAGAATGAGATTGTGCATTTGCAACAACGTGGAGGGACCTAGAGGATATTATGCTAAGTAAAATAAGTCAGACTGCGAAAAACAAATACCATGTGATTTCACTCATATGTGGAATCTAAAAACATGAATAAACAAATAAACCAGAAGCAGAATCAGACTTACAAATACAGAGAACAAACTGATGGTTGCCAGAGGGGCAGGGGGTGGAGAGATTGGGCAAAATGGACGAAGGGAAGTGGGATGTACTGGCTTCTGATTATGAAATGAATAAGTCATGGAAATAAAAGACATAGCAGAGGGAATATAGTCACTGGTATTGTAATGCATTGTATGGTGAGAGATGGGAACTACGCTTGTGGGGAGCACAGCATAACATACAGAGTTGTCGAATCGCTATGTTGTGTGCCTGGAACTAATGTAACATTGTATGTCAACTACACTCAAATTAAAAAATTATACTTTTAATTTTCATTTCTCTTATTATGAGGGCAGTTTTATATATTTACATGGTTTAGATACATTTATACTTTCATACCTGATTATAATCTTGGCCCATTTTTTGGTTAGGTTATTGGCTTTTTTCTGTTAGATGTTGACAAACTCAAAAATATTAACAAAACCATCCCTTTGTCTGTAATATGAATTGCAAATATTTCCCCCCTTTTCCCTTTGACCATTTTTTTTTTTTTTTTAAGATCTTATTTATTTGTTTGTCAGAGGGAGAGAGAGAGAGCACAAGCAGGGGGATCGGCAGGCAGAGGGAGAAGCAGACTCCCCACTGAGCAGGGAGCCTGATGCGGGACTTGAGCCCAGGACCCTGGGATCATGACCTGAACCAAAGGCACACGCTTAACTGACTGAGCCACCCAGCCATCCCTATTTCTTTGTTTTTGGTGTAGGGTATTCCTTCAGAATTCTTTTTTTGTTGAACTTACATCAATCTTATTTTATGGCCTCAGGATTTTTTAAATCATATTTAGAATTACATATAAAAAACATCTCAGGGACGCCTGGGTGGCTTAGTCGGTTAAACGTCTGCCTTCGGCTCAGGTCATGATCCTGGGATCGAATGGGCTCCCTGCTCAGCAGAGAGTTTGCTTCTCCCTCTGCCTGCCCCTCCCCTTGCTTGTGCTCTCTCTCTCTCTCTCTGACAAATAAATAAATAAAATCTTTAAAAAAAATAAATAAAAATAAAAAACATCTCACATCTTCTTCTATTACTCTTGTGGTTTTCTGTTTGTTTTTAACCTTTGATCCATTAGAACTTATCCTCACTTAAAGAGTCTAGTTTTATTTTTCTTTAAGATAACAGCTACCCTGTTATGCTAACAATATCCACATTTTTCCCCATTAAGTTAAAATTCTATTTGATTCTTATATTACTTGGCTCTACTGCTGGGTTTTCTATTCTGTTCCACAGAACTCTTTGTCTAGTCTTAGGCCAGCATTATATTGTTTAAATTATTGTAGTATAAAATGTTTTAATATTCAGCAGGAAGCAAACACATTCTTTCGGGACATTTTTGCCTTTAGATAATTAATACAGGAAAGTTAAGCTAATACATGTGTGTGAGAGATGAATATGACTGCAAACAGCCTTTCTCCCTTAGGTTAAGAGATTGTATTCCCTCTGGAATTTCTCACTGAAAACTGGGCAACCAGCATCTCAAACCTATACATTTTCACTCCAAAGGAATTCTCTCTCTTTCTACTCTTGTCTTTCTAAGCCAACTTCAAGAATGAATGTGAAGATAAAAGCTAGGTAAGGAAATACTTGGCAAAGAATGGAAACCTATTTCTCTCCTCTTTCATGTGAATGGATTGACTTTTCAAAGTCATTCACGGGACTTACTTGCTTATTAGGATGGAGGACGTTGTTGGAGGCAGAAATGGATGAAAATCAAATGTGCTCTTGACGCATGCACATCAGACCCGTACATTGAGTCAAGTCTTTCTCATCTATGAAGGCAGACACTTGACCCAATCACTGCTTTCTTGCTATTGTGTGTGCAATGAATAAAATCTGTTCAAACCTGCGGTCTGTGAATTTATCTGCTGATACTCTTTTATGTAAATGGAATGAAAGCATTTGAAAATCAACGCAAGAATGTATACAGGAATAATTGCTCAAGTGGCCAAATTTGATTAGACTCAACCTTGGGCTTTGTATTATATTGTATGAAACATTTACCACATACTGCCCCCAGGCTTGAAAATAATGTAATTCCGGCCAAAATTATTATTTTCATGTGGTTATCATACTATTATTTTCTTCGAATGTAAGTTATAATGTCTGTAAATATCCCTAATGATCAGACTGACTAAACGTAATCAAACGTAAGCATTAACCTAACGGGCCACCAGTGTTATTGTGGTTTAGGACCCCTTCCTTTAAGTATTCCTGGGACTGCCCCAGAGGGATTTCACACGCGCTCAAGAACAATCCCCCATCCCCACGCAGCCATGCTACCTTATGAGACTCAGCAGTACTTGCCCGTGGCCCCAGTTAGTCCACTGGGCAAAGAAGACAGTTCCCCATCTTTATTATTTTCTAGGTCCCTGGATTTACTCTGTGTTATTCCAGTGGGTTCCACAGCCCTCCTGCCCCTGTCTCAGCAACTGCTGCTTCTCCCACATTCTTCTGGTCTAGTGTTTGGTCTGAGCCCTTAGAATGCAAGAGTTTTGGGAACATCTGAGATGAAATAAGAAACAGTATCTCTTGGTTTTGACCTTTTACCCTATTAGTGGGCACCCTGAGAAAACTTGGTCTTCCATAGGTTTCATAGTTCCTTAAAACACTCTTCTTCCTTTTTACTTTACTTTTATAGTCTTTATTTTTCACTTTAACCTGTATCTCTCCGCAGAACCTAAACACACCTCTATAGAGTTATCCAGGAGATAGATTAATGTAACAGAACAATGCTGTAATCACAGTCTATACTTGCCTCCAGGAAAGAAAGGATGAGGCAGTAGGTTAAGTTCATGAAGCTAGATCCCTCTTCCCTCAGGGTATGTCCTTACCTGGGAGCCTCTTCAGCTCCCCCTTCAAACAGACTTTTGTCAGGCCACCCAATAACTCATCAGCTTTGCCCAGATAGTTCTAAATTCCAGCATCAGACATAGTGCATTGTCTTTTCTAGGAAGCTATGCAGCTGACACAAAAAAGAACTTCCTGAGATTGTCTTAACAGTTTCCAAACACGGTCAGTTGTGCCTGAACCCCGAATACAAACAAAAGGTAGTTAGGGTTCTGGATATGCAGCCTGGTACAATCAAATAGAAAGAAAGCAAGAAAGATAGGGAAAAAAATCCAAAATATGCTCTGAGGCTTTCCCCCTATTTGTAGTAGGATTTTGATGTGTAGAGATACTGGCCTTAATCTCAGATATGACAGAGGAAGAAGTTTCAAAGGAGAAAACCGGGAAAGAATATACCAAAGGCATTTTGTTGTTTTAAAAGAGACAGTCTTCCCAGTGGCCCTCTGATCAGAAGTCGTATCTACCAGCCCCAAACAGATGTAAAAACAAAGCCTTCAAATCATGTAGATTGGCAAAACAGCAAGAGAAGATCATGAGTTTGTTGTTTGAAGAGAGACAGTCTTCCTCGTGGCGCCCTGATCGGAAGTAATATCTACCAGCCCCAAACAGGTTCTCTTTTATACTTCCTTCAAATGCTATGGATTGGCAAAACAGCAGTAGAAGATCCTGAATGATAATCACACTGGAAAGTCAAATTATTAATGCAAAGCCACCTATGGCCGTGGAAAGAATGTTCAGGTGTGGCTACTGATGAGTACAAACAAAGCAGCCAGGAGTGCTCGGCAGGATTAGCATACGAAAGATGACCCTGATGTCACAGACCCTATCCATGGCAATGCATTTATAGAAGCTGATCAGTGAATATATTGACACTCTAGCTATGTGGTCAGGATGGAAGTGCTTCTTTAAAGAAACAGGAGAAATGTGAATTGGTTAACAAAACAGTGCTCTGCTAAGGCAAATGCAACATGCTGCAGAAAAAAATGTGCACAAGGAAGAGAACAAATACAATATAATGCATGGTACTGTGTGAGCCCATTTCCCACTTGCCCTTTGCCTTTATTATTGCCACACAGTGCTGGTGTTAAAGATGGGCCCTGTGAATTATGAGGCTCACTGGACCATGCTATGACACCATTCTTACATATCAACCTACACTGTAGTGGGGCTTCTTGTCTAGACATTCCCCACTTCATAACTATTCATACTTACACGTTCATCTATGACTCCTACAGTGCAAAGCCTCAGTCTCAGGGAACTCTCAGGCCCAAACACATGCCACGATAAAACCAGCCTCCCTCTCCTGATAACCTAGACCCTGATGTTAATCCTGAAACACCAGTCCAGACATACCTGCCCTCATGGTACTACCAAACACAGTAGCTCTGGAAGGAGGCAGAAGAGGTTAGAAAGTGAAAATGAGGAAAGACAAGTAGAGACACCAAAAAATGGAGACTAAAGGCCCTGGTGTAAGAAATTCTATGATATGGAGAGGAGTAGAGAGGAAGCCAATACAGAGGAAGCCTGGAGAAGGAGGACTCTGAAAGGTAAGACAGCATTCCAGAGAGAAATGATAAGAATGAAGAAATTCATAAAAATAGACATAGAAAGGACAGGAGACACCTACAAGATGCGTCAATAGCACAAAACACTTGGTGACTAATGAGATGTGGTGTGAAAGATAAGATCAGTTGAAGGTAAGTCTCATCTTTAAACTTAGGCTCTCAGGTGGGTGGTAAGGCCATAAATGTGATGGGAAATTCAGAAAGAGATGCAAGTATAAGGATGGAGATAAAGGGGCACTTGGGTGGCACAGTTGTTGAAGCAACCAACTCTTGGTTTCAGCTCAGGGTCCTGAGATCCAGCCCCACGTCAGGCTCTGCACTCAGCATGGAGTCTGCTTGAGATTTTCTCTCCCTCTCCCTCAGCCACTCCCCCTGCTTGCACTCTCTCTCTCTCTCTCTCTCTCTGAAATAAATAAATAAGTCTTTAAAAAAAAAAAAAAGGATGGAAATAAAAATTTAAAAAAGATATTATCTGCATGACATGCATGTAAAAAGATTTTCTTTCTTCTGAGGCATAAGGGTAGATAAAATACAAAATACAAGGTAGAAAAACATAAAACACAAGATGCACCATTAAAATTGAATTTCAGATAAACAACAAATCATTGTTTAGTGTAAGTATGCCCCCTGCAATATGTGGGGCATACATAAACTAAAAAATTCCTTGCTGTTTTCCTGAAATTCAGACTTAACTGGGCATTCTGTATTTTTTTTGCTAAATCTGCCAACTCCACTCAAGAGAGAAGGGGTTAAGATTAAAGATGTGTTATTCCAGTATGTATTAAAATTTATACAGAAAGACAAAGGAACTAGAACAGCTAAACACTACTGAAAAAAAGAATAAAGTGGAAAGAATCACACTACTCAGTTTCAAGACTTACTATATAGCGCAGTAATCAAGACCATGTGGTATTGGCAGAGTAATAGACACAGGTAGATCAATGGAGCAAAATAGAGAACCCAGAATAGATCCACACAAATGTGTCCAATTGATGTTTGACAAGAGTAAAAAAGCAATCCAGTAGATGAAGGATTGTCTTTTCAACAAATGGTGCTAACACTATTGGACATCAATAGCCGCCCCCGCCAAGCTATCCTTGAATAAAACCTTACACCTCATACAAAAATTAACTCAAAGCTGGTCATAGATATAAATGCAGAATGTAAAACTATAAAACTTTTAGAAGAGAACACAGGAGGAAATCTTTGCAATGGGCTTAGGCAAAGAGCTCTTAGATATGACACCAAAAGCACTATCCATAAAAAAAAAATACTGATAAGTTGGATCCCATCAAAATTAAAAGAAAAAAACAAAGCATTTACTCTTAGAAGTCTATGTCAAGAAGTTGAAAAGGTAAGTCACCAACTGGGAGAAAATATTTGCAAATCGCATATCCATCAGAGGACTCATGTCCAGAGTATACAAAGAACTACCTAAATCCAACAGTAAAAAAACAGATAAATTGAACAGTTCACCAAAGAAGATATATGGATGGCAAATGAACACATGCAAAGGTCTTCAATATTGCTAGGCATAAAGGAAAAGCCAGTTAAAAATACAGGATACCATGGCACATCTATAACATGGTAATTAAAATAGTGGTACCATCAAATGCTAGTGGAGATGTATAGAAACTGAATCACTCACACATTGCTGATGGGACCTAGCAATGTCACTGCTGGGCATTCATTCTAGAGAAGTGAAAACTTAGATTCACACGAAACCTATGCATGAATGATCACAGCAGCTTTTATTCGTAAGAGCTAAAATCTACCAAATGTCCTTCGATGGATAAATGATGAAGCAATCTGTGGTACATTCATACAGTGGACTACTACTCAGCAGTATAAAAGAAAAAAATAAAACTACTGACACACACAGCAACTTGGATGGATCTTAAAGATATTCTGCTAAGTGAAAAAGCCAATCGAAAAAAGTTGCATACTGTACAATTCCATTTATATGGAATCTGTTAAATGACAAAATTATACCAATGGAGGGTAGACATGTGATTGCCAAAGGTTAGGGAAGAGTAGGGAGAGTGTGAGTATAAAGAGGCAGCAGAAGAGAGTTCTTTGTGATGAAGGAATATTTCTGCATCTTAATTATAATGGCAGTCATATGAATCCATATATGTGATAAAATATGATAAAATTATACATAAAGACATGCAAAAAAAAAAAAAAATGAGTGCCTGAAAAAGGTGGTGAAGTCCCAGTAAGATATATAGTCTAATTAATCATTTGTGTCATTCATTTTCCTGGTTTTGATAATGCACTAAAATTATGTAAGATGAGGCCAATGGAGAAGCTGGGTGATGGGTACGTGGAACTTCTCTATCTTTGCAATTTCTTGTAAGTCCATAATTATTTTTTTAAAGATTTTTTTAAGTTGTGTTAGTCAGATAGAAGTGAGAGCACTAAGAGTGGATGAACTTATTCCAGGAGAGTGGTGTTTATGATGAGAAGAGTTCTGTGAACAGACTCCTGGCCGACAATACACAGAGCCAGCAAAAATATCACAGAGGAAGAAGTCCCATCAGAGGAGAGTGGGAGTCATGGCACGAAAGCCAAAGGAAAACAGATTTTCACACGCACGCACACGAGTGCGCTCACACACACACAGGGGCAATCAACAGTGTTGAGAAGCCTGGTGTTGCAAATGAACACTGAACTAGGAGTAGAGGGACAAAAGGCAACAGAAGCAGCTAGTGAACTCTTCCAGGAAATTCAACAGGCGAGAGAAAGAAAAAGACACACCTACAGAGTCAGTGGACATGAAGAAAGATTAAACTTGACTTCGGGAGGAGAAAGACGGAATACTTAAAACTGAGGAGTCCTGTAGAGAGGAAAAGAGTTTGCCTATTCAAGAAAAGGAGGAAAATAAATGACGGAGAGCACACGCAAGAAGGGCCAAGGAGGTGGGACCAAGTGCTCAGATTAAAGGATCAGCCTCCTGGAAACAAAGTCTGGTTCTAGTTCACAGGGACGTATGACTAAAGGAGACCAAATCAGAGACACAGATATTTGAATTTTGAAAATCATCACAGCAGGAAGCGTTGCTAGTAGGTTTTACAATTAATAACATACTTTACAAAACAATACAAACCTAGATTTCATGAATCAGAACTAAAACTGGCCATTAGAATTATGTTTTGCCTGAAGGCATGCAATTCTTTTTTTTTTTAATTTTTTTATTGTTATGTTAATCCCCATACATTACATCATTAGTTTTAGATATAGCGTTCCATGATTCATTGTTTGTGCATAACACCCAGTGCTCCATGCAGAACGTGCCCTCCTCAATACCCATCACCAGGCTAACCCATCCTCCCAACCCCCTCCCCTCTAGAACCCTCAGTTTGTTTTTCAGAGTCCATCGTCTCTCATGGTTCTTCTCCCCCTCCGATTTCCCCCCCTTCATTCTTCCCCTCCTGCTACATTCTTCTTCTTTTTTTCTTTCTTAACATATATTGCATTATTTGTTTCAGAGGTCCAGATCTGAGATTCAACAGTCTTGCACAATTCACAGCGCTTACCAGAACACATACCCTCCCCAGTGTCCATCACCCAGTCACCCCATCCCTCCCACCCCACCCCCCACTCCAGCAACCCTCAGTTTGTTTCCTGAGATTAAGAATTCCTCATATCAGTGAGGTCATATGATACATGTCTTTCTCTGTTTGACTTATTTCGCTCAGCATAATACCCTCCAGTTCCATCCACGTCGTTGCAAATGGCAAGATCTTATTCCTTTTGATGGCTGCATAATATTCCATTGTATATATATACCACCTCTTCTTTATCCATTCATCTGTCCATGGACATCTTGGCTCTTTCCACAGTTTGGCTATTGTGGACATTGCTGCTAGAAACATCGGGGTGCACGTAGCCTTTCGGGTCCCTACTTTTGTATCTTTGGGGTAAATACCCAGTAGTGCAATTGCTGGATCATATGGTAGCTCTATTTTCAACTTTTTGAGGAACCTCCATACTGTTTTCCAGAGTGGCTGCACCAGCTTGCATTCCCACCAACAGTGTAGGAGGGTTCCCCTTTCTCCGCATCCCCGCCAACATCTGTCATTTCCTGACTTGTTAATTTTAGCCATTCTGACTGGTTTGAGGTGGTATCTCATTGAGGTTTTGATTTGGATTTCCCTGATGCCGAGCGATACTGACCACTTTTTCATGTGTCTGTTGGCCATTTGGATGTCTTCTTTGGAAAAATGTCTGTTCATGTCTTCTGCCCATTTCTTGATTGGATTCTTTGTTCTTTTGGTGTTGAGTTTGATGAGTTCTTTATAGATTTTGGATACTAGCCCTTTATCTGATATGTCATTTGCAAATATCTTCTCCCATTCTGTCAGTTGTCTTTTGGTTTTGTTGACTGTTTCCTTTGCTTTGCAAAAGCTTTTTATCTTGATGAAGTCCCAAGAGTTCATTTTTGCCCTTGCTTCCCTTGCCTTTGGCGATGTTTCTAGGAAGAAGTTGCTGCGGCTGAGGTCGAAGAGGTTGCTGCCTGTGTTCTCCTTTAGGATTTTGATGGACTCCTGTCTCACACTGAGGTCTTTCAACCATTTGGAGTCTATTTTTGTGTGTGGTGTAAGGAAATGGTCCAGTTTCATTCTTCTGCATGTGGCTGTCCAATTTTCCCAACACCATTTGTTGAAGAGACTGTCTTTTTTCCATTGGACATTCTTTCCTGCTTTGTCAAAGATTAGTTGACCATAGAGTTGAGGGTCCATTTCTGGGCTCTCTATTCTGTTCCATTGATCTATGTGTCTGTTTTTGTGTCAGTACCATACTGTCTTGATGATGACAGCTTTGTAGTAGAGCTGGAAGTCTGGAATTGTGATGCCGCCAGCTTTGCTTTTCTTTTTCAACATTCCTCTGGCTATGCGGGGTCTTTTCTGGTTTCATACAAATTTTAGGATTATTTCTTCCATTTCTTTGAAGAAAGTGGATGGTATTTTGATGGGGATTGCATTGAATGTGTAGATTGCTCTAGGTAGGATTGACATCTTCACAATATTTGTTCTTCCAATCCATGAGCATGGAATGTTTTTCCATTTCTTTGTGTCTTCCTCAATTTCTTTCATGAGTATTTTATAGTTTTCTGAGTACAGATCCTTTGCCTCTTTGGTTAGATTTATTCCTAGGTATCTTATGGTTTTGGGTGCAATTGTAAATGGGATCGACTCCTTAATTTCTCTTTCTTCTGACTTGTTGTTGGTGTATAGGAATGCCACTGACTTCTGTGCATGAAGGCATGCAATTCTTATTTAGGAATCTGGTGAAGGCAATTCCCTCTGGGCCATGATGACATGGGCTTGTTGAACATGTGCTGATTTATAATCCTAAAACAAAATAATGCTATGAACAATTTTGCTTTCCTCTATGTGCTTCATTAGTCTGAAATTTTTGAATACTTCTATACATAAGAATGTTAAGGTAAAACTCATTTTATATGTAAATCACACTAAAAATAAATGGATTATGTATTAAAGTCTCAGAAAGCTCAGAATCAATTTTTTCTAAGGGAGTTATTTAACACTAAGACTTGTTCAATAATTAAGTGATGGTAAATTGCACTTACATACGATGGCAAGCTTTTTGACATTACCCTTGCTTGAAATACTCCATTGGTCACCTACGCTTCTGACATGCCTTAGAGACCAATGACAGTGATGAAACAAAATAGTCTCTAGGGACCAGAAACCGTGTTGTAGGTTGAAGCATCTGAAAGTCATCAAAGGAATGTAGAACAGCTAACAATATTTTACTGATGAAAGGGAAGAAACGTGAATAAGTGGTGAAGGGGAGGCTTTCTTATTTTCATTTGTTTGGATCATAGCTTTGAACCACATTTTCTTTGAATCCACATTTTCTGCCTAAGTGCATCTGGCACCAAAGGTATCAGGGTCAAGTGGGCTATGGTAGCAAATACACAGACATGAGAGTTCTAGAAGGTTACCCACTAGATTAATGACCATGTTCATCTCTGAGAAAAGATATACATTTCTTTTTTTTTTTTTTTAGAGAGAGAGAAAGAGCCCAGGAGTGGGGGTGGGGGAGGGCATGGAAGAGGCAGAGGGAGAGGGAGAGAGAGAATCTTAAGCAGGCTCCATGCCCAGTGCACAGACCCAGTGATGCTCGATCTCATGACCCTGAGATCATGACCTGAGTCAAAATCAGGAGTCGAACGCTTAACCCACTGAGCCACCCAGGCACTCCAAGATATAAATTTCTATAAATTTCTACATCAGTTTAGCTTTTTCTCTAATAAGCATGTGTTCATGTTTACTTGTATAATTAAATACAGTTGACTCTTGAGCAACATGGGTTTCAATTACACAGGTCTACTTATATGTGGATTCTTTTTGATAAATACAGTACAGAACTGTAAATGTATTTTCCTTATGATTTTCTTAATAACACATTCTTTCCCCTAGCTTACTTTGTTGTAAGAATATAGTAAATAATACATATAACATACAAAATACATGTTAATCAGCTGTTTATGCTATCAGTAAGGCTTCCAGTCAACAGTAGGCTAGTAGTAGTTAAGTTTTTGAGGAGTCAAAAGTTATGTGTAAATTTTTGACTGTGTGAAGGTCGGCACTCCTAACCCCTGCCTTGTTCAAGGGTCAACTATAAATAGATGTATAAAATAAAATAAAATTCTAACGAAAACATTTCATATATTCATAGGTCCTTACCTCAGCATTACAGTAATGACTAAGTGAAGCAAAACACAATGTAAGTACTCAACGCATGTTAGCTATTATTATTATTCTGTTTTGCCAAGATACTGCAAACGATTCTCTGAACGGACCATAGCAGATAAAAGATGGCTGCAAATTAACATTCTTCCCATTGAGAAGTAGAGCCTATTTCCACTGTTGTTGAACCTGTTGAACCTGACCTGGTCCATGGCCACTTTGACCAATAGAATATGATGAAAACAATGTCATCCTGGTTCTCATGCCAGCTTTTAAGAGGATCGGCATCCTTTTTTGCAGTCTCAGAAGCCCTGAGTCACTAAGTAAGAAGATCACCTACCTTTAGGCCACCACACTATGAAAAACCCTGGAGGATAAGACACCATGTGGCGAGAAAAACAGAGCAAGTCTCCCCAAGCACCAGCCACATGAATGAGGATGCCATCTTGAAAATGATACCTGGTAAAATGGATACAAAGTAGTCAACTGAACATTATCAGACCTACAAAACTGTGAGTAAAACTAAAACGATTTTTAAACCTCTTAGATTTGAAGTAGTTTGTTACAGAGCTACAGATAACCACAACAGCATCTTTAATGTCTTCCTATCTGCATTTTCCAATTTTCTACAGTCATCGTGAAATTCCTTGGCATACAAATAAATTCTAAACTGGAGAAATTCTTTTAGTTTAGATGAAAATTCGGAGAGAAGATGGAGTAGGTTCCAATGGAAAAGCACTCCACAAAAACAACTAATTAAGGTTGGCTCTGACTATATATGTTAAATGACCCCTCATGTAGCTGTGGAAGCAATGAGATTTCGAGAGCTAAAAGTTTGTTCAAGGGGGAAACTCTCGATGTTGAGCTAATGAGCTGCAATTGTCTGTTCCCTGAGGAAACTGTTGACATTCAGCATATGCTAGGGGCTGACAGTCCAGGCTTGGCCCAGATAGAGGGTCACTGCTTGGGGACAGTGAAATCAGCAGAGCTTTTGCTGGTGCTACGGGAAAGCAGTAATAGAACTGGAGGCTTTGAAGGACCTCAACACACAGCTACATTCCCCCTCAAGCCATCGGCCAAATGTTGAAGTAGACAGAGTAGGGTTGGTTGCTTTATAGCTATACTGAAAATTTCTGAAAAACAGAGGAAAATTTTAAGCCGTCTTCTGGTATACAGAAGAAGAAAGCTCACCAAGGTGACAGAGCTCAGATACACACCAGCTGAAAACCCTGGGGGAGACCAGGAAGAGACTATCTGTGGCTGCATTTCCCCTGGAGGTCTTTCTCAATTCTGGGCATAGGACAGAATCTGAGACTCAAAAACAGAGAAATGGTGGTGGTCTCAGTAAAGCTAAAGTAAAAGAAATTGAAGACTAGATAACTCCAAGTAAAAGGCTAAATTTATCACGGTGGATAAAAATAAAATGCAAGCCACATGCTGCTTATAAGAAATGTGCCTTAAATATGAGGACAACAAAATGGTAAGCCAAAATGGAAAAATACACCATGCATATGCTAGCCAAAAGAAAGCTGGAGCAACCATACCAATGCAGACAGAGTTGACAATAGGCAAGAAGAATAACTAAAGAAACAGAATATTCACCATGATTCACCATGTGCCCAGTACAACAGGAAGATGATAATTCAAAATCTGTATGTTCATGATAAAATAACTTCAAAATATAATATAAAGCAGGGGTGCCTAGGTGGCTCAGTCAGTTAAGCATCCAACTAGTGATTTCAGCTCAGGTTATGATCTCATGGGTTGTGAGATTAATCCCAACAGCGGGCTCCGTGCTCAGTAGGGAGTCTGCTTGGGATTCTCTTTCCCTCTGCCCCTCCCCCCACTCACCTTCCTGCTCTCCCTCTCTCTCTAAAATAAATAAATGAAATCTTTAAAATAAATAAATATATATATTTAAATATATATTTTATATATATGTATATATTAAATTGTTTAGATTCCCCTGTCAGAACCATACAAACTCAGCAACAACAAAAAATCATGCCTTCCCTTTCTTTCAAAGAAAGGCCCAATAAAAATTGAAGAAAGTAAATTCCATACCAACTTCCATCCAGGTTTCGTCCTTGCAATAAGCCCTGACTTCCTCTCTTTGATTTATGGGCACATTGGTTTCTCTCAGGAATCTTTAAGGGACAGTTAGTTGGCCCAAATTCAAGTCAGTCACACTGCTTGCCAAATAAAAACAGTCTCCAGTGTGTCTTCTCATGTTCTGATGCATATCTTCTTTTGAATACCTTCTTTTGAATACGATTCTTCAAGTCCTGGAAAAATGCCCATCCCTTGTGTACTGTCTAGTTACTCTTCACCCCTAAAAGATCCTTGGTTTGCCAATTAAATCAGTTAATTTCTAGGCCAATTAAATTAGATCAATCTGTCAGTTTTCTTAAATTAATCAAATAGGTTGTTGAGTATCATGTAGGACCAACATGGAATAGGATAAACCCAAAATTTTAGGCCCACAAGTAGGAAGTAGCTGAAGAAATCAATCATCAGAATATATCTTCCTATAAAACAATAAAATGTTATGAAGAAGGACTAAATCAGAGACAACTGATGCTTTTTCCTCAATTTCTGGTGCCTCTCCCCACCCTAAATAATTGGGATTATACGAAATACTTCGGCATAAACAGAAATTCCTCAAGGAACAGTGGCATATTCCCTTTTATAAGTTCCCCACGTAAAAATACTAAACAATTAAACTGCCCATAAAGTGAGCCGTGAAACTTATCAATCACAAAGCCGCAGTCAACTATTCATCAACATTTTTAAAGGATTTATAGAAGTGGATACTTCTCAGACTCAGAAAGCTCTCATGTTTGCTTGGCGAAAACTTCAGAATTCTCTTTGCATTATGGTTTAATAATATGGCTCCCTAAACTGCAGAGTCTAGTTGTTGTACCTGAAACTAAATTAAACAGTAACAACTTTCTTTCATTTGAAATGTGTTTCTCTTCCACGTAATTAGTCCATGTGTGTAAAAAAGAGAAGGGAGAGGGGCACCTGGGTGGCTCAATCGTTAAGCGTCTGCCTTCGGCTCAGGTCATGATCCCAGGGTCCTGGGATCGAGCCCCACATCGGGGTCCCTGCTAGGCGGAGAGCCTGCTTCTCCCTCTCCCACACCCTCTGCTTGTGTTCCCTCTCTCACTGTGACTCTCTCTGTCAAATAAATAAAATCTTTAAAAAAAAAAAAAAAAGAGAAGGGAGAAAACAATAGGAAGTCTCTTTGAGTAAGATCCCTATTAATATTTCCACCACAACCTCATTTTAAGTCTGAGTCTTTTTTTCCATTTATTCATCTCATGGTCAAATCAAATAACCATAAGAGTTTTATATACTCATCATTGTACAACGCAACTAATTATTAAACTAGAGAATAAAAAGGAACAGATTTTTGACCAACAAAAAACCATGACACTCAGGCATCGCTTAATCATATCCTTGACAGAATCCTTCTCTTCCCCCACCCACCACCCACCACCAAACCATTCTACGTACTGTGCTGGCTCAAGAAAACAAGGGGATAAAAAAGCTCTTTCTGTCAGGATGTGAGATAACTTATGACTCACAGTGATCGGTGATAATATATCGCCTTGAATGTTAAGGGAGGCCCGTGACAGAGATGAAGCAAACAATGTATTTCATAAAGCTGCAAAGGCGTAAATTAAGACTTCAGGTAATAGGGACAATAAAAGTCATCATGCAGGTCTGAAATGTAAGCGTGATGGTTCTTACAAAATGCGCTGTAATAGCCAGCAGGGTAGTGACAGATGATGCACCGCTCGTGCCCAGCATGGCAGGCAGAGGGCACCTCGCCCACCACACTCCTCGCTACAGCCAGGTAAAAGGCATGTTCCTACCACGTCCGGTAAATTAGTTTAATAGACTCTGGTCTGCAGTGTCCTTGCTGGAGGGGGCTAGGAAGCATGGTGGAGTGCTACTCACCACTTTGCTGAACTGTTATTGATCTAGGGTAAATGTTCGCTCGCTCATGTGTGAAGTGAAGTGCAAACCTTTGTTCAATTCTGAGCAGATTTTTCAACTCATTACTCCAAACTTCCCCAGCTGCAAAAGGCAGGGGTGACTGTGTTTCTGGCTATTTCGGTGTAACGGCAGGATTTGCAGGGTTGTCTTCCCATGCTGCTGAAAGGAGAGACGTGTGGATCACCTTCCTCTGACAGATCTAAGGTCTTTCTGTGCTGTTTCATTCTCAGAGACAGTCACAAAAAATGAGAACTTGGAACATGAGCTTCTCCTTTTATGCTCATTTGCTGCTTATGGTATTGGCGAGTACTCAGACATCATACATGATCCTCAGAGATGCTTTTCAGAGACAAACAACATACACACACACACACACACACACGATAGATAGATAGATAGATGATAGATAGATAGATAGATAGATAGATAGATAGATAGATAGATAGATGATAGATAGATGATAGATAGATAGATAGATAGATGATAGATAGAACCTTACAGAGAAAGATTATACATATAGAAAGGTGTCTGCAGATATAGATTACTACACAGCTATAAAATTACTCACTATTCCTTTATAATCAGAACCCTGAACTATATCTAACTTAATTCATACACCAAGTTGCCATCCATTTTTTAAAAATTATTCACATCAATACTCAGTTTCCTCTGATCTGGTCTTAATAGTAGGATCCTAATAATGGTATCGTTTCAGGGACACAGAGGAGGTGCTCACCTCACTCCTTCCAAAATTCCTCCAGCCAAATGACTGATTCTTGAAATGCCACAATTAGTAATAATTGATTCATTTAATGTCTATTTCCTCATGGTATGTAAATTTCAAAATAAGTAACAGTTAAGCCTTACCGGTCATTTTCAACTTAAGATAAACAGGTTGATAAAAATGCATTCTTGACATTAAGGAGGGCACGTGATGTAAGGAGCACTGGGTGTTATATAAGACTGATGAATCACTGACCTCTACCTATGAAACCAATAATACATTATATGTTAATTAATTGAGTTTAAAAGGAAAAGAAAAAAAATGCATTCTTGAGCACAGGTACAAAGCAGGGCATAGAAAGGTTACATGTAACATACTGCTTGGAGGACACTAGTTTTGGGGAGCAGCAGAAATACCTAAAGGGGAGAGTATTTTTGTAGGTGGAAGAAATAATGGTAGGGGAATGTGCATTTCATGGATTCTGAACACAGTTTCTCCATGATCCCAGGTTCCCTTTTGCAGACCCAATCACTTATTCCCTGGTTAATGCTGTGTATTAAGAGCATCTCTGAAGATTCTGGCAGGCCTCACAGGCGGCTAAGAGAACTAACTTAAGGAATGAGTTTGCTGGATTTCCTCAACTTTTAGCAAGACTATGCCCAAAGCTAGAGCTCAACAGGAGGAAATTTTATATGTATATGTTAACATATATATATGCATGCATATGTATATAAATACATGATATATATTATATAAAATATATCTATAATATAATGTATTATATAAGTATAATATAATGTTATATATAATGACAGATCATATTTCTATTTCTACCTAATAACACTAATAGGTGAAACCTACAAGGTACACATCCACAGTTCCTCCTCCCAAATCCTCAAAGACAGACGTGTTTCAGCATTCTGAATTACTTGGGGATTTTGAAAACATAATATGGCATGGATATCAGAAATGCATCACAACACCACCAATAGGGTGACTATTCATTATCAAACAGTATAATTTCTACCATGAAACATACAAATGTTCACACAAATTTGGTTTTACAAATGAAAAAAATAATGATAAATATCCTTACAAGAATTCAGGTCTGATTTTACCACCAAATAAGTTTGCCATAATTCTATGAAAAAAAAAATTTTGTTGTTTAACGATCAAGGATAATTGATAAATGTTTCTCTCACCAATTTTGGACTGAGATGATCAAGAATTCTTCTATAGCACTTTTTGGTAGCACAGTCCCTAGTTTATAATGTGTATGTCAAAAGTACCCATCAAGGGAGGAGGTGGTGTGAATGGATGATGTTCAAGTAACTACTGTAAGCCTCATTCAAAGTCTTGTAGCCAAGTGCTCCCAAAGCCAGAGTGAAGGAGGCTGGGTAGACAGCTTTTCCTCCACTGCTCTTTTTTGATCAGTATCTCTACCAGAGCTGCACTGCCCCTAAGTTAAGATACCATCATCATTCAAGTGTGGTTGAGTGAGGAGGCTTAAAAGGGAACGATGGACAGTACCAGCTTGCCACCTTCTGTTTCCACGCTAATTGCCTTCAGGATCCTGCTCTTTTACGTCGAGATATAATTTTCTTCCTCCCTGCTGTGCACAGACATCATCATCTTTTAAGTCCCTGGGCACAGGAGCTTATGAAGAGAGTAAAAGAGCTGCCCACATTCCTTCGATTCCAGCCTTTTGTTCAGAATATTTATTCCCATTTCATCTGACTGGTGGTGGAGGTACTGTGTGCACCCATCCTCCACATCCTCCAGCCACACATCCTTAATCTCCTTCTTGATGTTTCTCCTTGGATAATGCACCCTCACTTTAAACTATAGCTGTGCTGATAATGTTCTCCCTGAAATGTGCTGCCCTCTGGGCTTCTCTCTCCCACAGCCAACTGGGCTTGAAACCCTGGAGACAGCAATGATGCCTACTTTGTCTCCAAAACAGGGGGCAATGAGCAAGGCCCACCAGTTCTGTATTTGGAAAACACCTCCCTGCTTTACCAACCAATTCATATCCTTCTCCATCTGTGCCTGATCAGTTGCACCCCATTGTGTCTTCACCAGGCCAAATAACACACCAGAGTCAAATGAATCTTACTGAAGTAACTTTCCATTTAACTTTGCTCCATTCAGAATATTTCCAAGATTAGAATATATTTATATTCTTATGGATAGTCTATATATATATATATATATATATTCTTTACTCTGCTTTCGGAGCCCCTATAATACAAACGCAATTTGCTTTTCCACTTTCATCTTTCAACCCTCTGTTACAACTTTTCGACGGATACACTAGCCTTGACATATCATATGAACTTATCAGCATCTTTCCCATCCCTTGCACATTTCCATGCTGTTCACTTGGTTCAACCCTGACTCCACTCAATCATCAAAGCCCAAGCATTACATGTCCAGTAAGGGTTCTCTTACCATCTACAGCCATAATAATTGTGGAACAGACTACCTGTCATCCTCCAATATCCATTCTCCCCTTCCTTCCCGTGACAACAGAACTCCCTGTTTCTAGCTGAGCACATGAATACCCAGGTGAAAGACTACACTGTCCAACCTCCCTTGCAGGTAGGTGTGACGTGGGACTAAGATGTGACAGGTGGAATGTGAATGGAAAAGATGTATTTAACTTCTGGGTCACACACTTTAGAGGAGGGGCATACCCTTTTGGACCACATGGACTAGAGCAAAACCATTAGAATGGCAGAGCATGAAAAGAGATGACCAAACAGCTGATGACTTTACAGAGCAGAGTTGCCATTGGAGCTTATATAAGAGATCTAAATTCTATCTTGCTTCCGCCATTATTGTTTTAGACTTCTATTACAGCAGCCAAATCTGTCTCCTAACTAATCTTACATCATTTATTATTTGTATGACTCAACTGCTTATATTCCTATAGTCATCCTAAAATTAGTAGTTATCTCTGTGCTTATATCCATCTCCTTCGCCCAGTGTGAAGAGGGACAAGGAACTTTTCTACACACAGCGAACTCCAATACAGCACTTCTTCACACCCTGGTCAAGCACAGGACACTAAGAATTTAATGAATACAATCATACTCTATTTATCCACGATCAATGGAGAATGAACTCTTTTGTGTAAGCACATTCACAAAATAAAATAAAAATATACTTTAAACCTCAAAAATATTTAAAGAAACTTCTCTTGCATAAAACATCTGAAAATATATTTCACTCTTTGCTGGCATATTTACACAGAAGGTAATAGATGTAACTCTGTTGATGCTTTATGTCTCAAGATCATAATTGTCAATGTTCATTTTGTATTATTCTCTATATATCTCAATAACAACTAAAGGATATATTCCCAAATATAAAGTACCAGGGAAGCCTTTGGAGAAGACTTTTATAATACCTTTTTTATGGGTATAAAACTAATACCTATTTATTGCAGAGTATTTAGAACACGTAGAAAGCCTATGGAAAACAGCCTGAATTCTTAATTTGTATTAGCAATATTTTTCTTGTTTATTACCAGAAGAGTATGAGTCATTTTCCTCCATTTCCCTCATGCCATTAGTGTGTTGTTGTTTCTAATATTCTGTGAACTAGAATATCAGATGTTCAAGTGTCCTGGAACTATGTAAAGATCTGTGGGAGAACTAAAATGTTCTGCTCTAAGCAAAAAGAACAAGTTTCCGGTATGAACCCAGTACTTCATCCCTGACTTTGGGGTAGTAGATATTAAGTCAGTCTTACAATTTTTTCCTGGAGAGGAAGCTGTGAGTTGGGGAGGAGCTGGGAGTACTAAGATTGCTGAACTCTGGGTTCCTTCATACTCCTTGGGTACTAAGAATTCTAAACCAGCCAGGCTAATAGTTATAGAGACAGAGGTAAAAATTTTATGAATCACCAAGTGTAATAGTGAGACATGTGGCTTACACTCACACCACTTGGGTCATGCTTCTACATATTTTTGATGTGGAGATATAGAACACACATTGGTCATTGGTGCAATGTACTTGACTGGTCATCTTAATCACCTGCCTGCCTCCTGAGTCTCTGGGTTAGTGGGTTAGTGTCTCCTGCTAGCATAGGGGCACAAGGGCAAGAACACCCAAATGTTAAACCCATGCATAGCCACTGTGAAAAAAATCAAAGTTTGGAAATTACAGTGGGTGATTGTGCAAACTTTGCTAAAATCAAGATGCAGCCTGTTTATTAGATTAAATGAGCACATGCCCTGGAACATGGTAGACAGTGATTGATTTAGAAGGTCTATAGATAAGGGGACAATGATACGTGATTATGGTCTTACGTCAAGGTTGATCAGTTCTCTGGCTTTATGTCATAATTCAGTTTGCAAAAACTTCAACCACCTCATTTCTCATACAATATTATATCGCTCCACCATATGGATAGCATCACATTGATAGGACTTGGAGAGCATGCAGCAACAAACACTCTAGATATCTTGGATGGACACTTAGGTTCTGGAATCCAAGACATAATTTGAAAGAAAAGTCAAGGCCTCCCATCACTGAAGCTCCGATGTATCCAGAAGTGACATATTTTACTGTCTACTTCTAAATGGCACAGAAATGTAAGGCCCTCTTTGGGTTTTAGGAACAACATAAGCCAGAGTCAAGGACGCTGTTTGATACTGTTTTCTGAGTAACCAGGAGAGCTGTGAATATGGAGAATATCCTATATGAAGAGAAATCTATCTAGGGCACGTAGGTTTGCCAGTTGCTCCTTATGACCAGAGAGCCCCGCTGTGCTTAAAGTCTCTGAGGCAGACAGGAATACTGCATGGAGTCTGTTGCACAACTGGATAGGGGAATCACAGCAGTGACACCTGGGTTTTGAACCAGTTACACACTTACGAGCAAATAATTTTTAAAAATACCTGGCTGCTCATAGTTCTACTACGGAGTGAACACATGCCCACAGGACATGAACAAGTGGTAGCTGATGATCTGCACTACTCCTAATGAACTTGGTATTGTCTGATGCTTCAATCCACAAAACTTTGAACGCCCAGCAGTTTCTCATTACCAAGTAGAAGTAACAGGCACAAGGTGGGGCCTGAGAAGGTCATGAAGGCATAAATGTTTTGCATAACAGATGGATCCATTTCCCACTGTGCCTGTCACACAGCCATCTTTCCTCAAATCCACACACAGAGCCTTGGGGGAAACTCTATGACTGGGAAGAAAATCATTCAAGCCTTGTTTGCAGATGGCACTTTATTAAATGTTGGCATCAGCTGGAAATACATTCTTGTAGTAATTATAGCCCCACTCACGGATCGTCTTGAATGATAGTAAAAAAGGGAGAAACCCCAGTGGACAGAATTCATTTTTAAATCAACCTTATTAAGGTATAATTCACATGCAATAAATTCCACAGATTTTAAGTATACAGGTTGATGAGTTTTGACAAACGTCCATGTTAACCAACATCTCAATCAAGATACATAACAAGCCTATATTCCAAAGAAGTTCTTTGTACTTCGTAGCCCATCTCCCCAAGACCACTCCCTACCACAAGGAACCACTACTGTGACTTCTATTACTTTAGTTTTGCTTGTTCTAGCACTTCATATAAATGAAATCATACGGTATACCTTCTTTTCTGTCTGGTTTTATGCCAACATAACATCTGTGTGGTTCGTCTATGTTGCTGTATGAATCAGCAGTTCATTCATTTGTGTTACTCAGTAGTATTTCATAGCATGCATACATCATAATTTGTTTATGTCTTCCCTATCAATGGACATTGGGTTGTTTCCAGTTTTTGGCTATTATGAATAAAGTTACTCAGAACACTCATGCACAAATCATCGCATTGGCATGTGCTTCCAGATGTCTTGGGTAGATACTTAGGAGTGGAATTATTGGGCCATGTTGTAAGCGTATGTTTAACATAGTGAGAAATGAGGGGGCTAATCTTTGAGCAGTAGAGTTTTTGGTTGACTTTGCCTGAAAGGAGATGTGGCCTGAGGCAGAGATCTATAGCAATAATTGAAAATATAGTGGCTAATAGGTTGCCTATAAATAGCCAAAGGCCTTTCAAAAACAAGATAGAAAATGGATTAAAGAAGATTTGGAGAAGTAGATGGAAGAGCCTATACTGTGAGACTACCGATGCTTACATGTTAATCACTCTTCAAACCCCTCACTAAGCAGGATGCTCCCGGTAAACACGTAGATGTGAGATGACCTTTGTATGGCTATCCCAGTGCTTGCTAAATGTGTTACAAAGTAGCCATGTTGGCAAGTCAGAGTTCATGTATAGGATTAGCATTGGGACTTTCCCTCACAAAACTAGACCTGGCTAATGTACGCCTCATACGCCAGTAACAGAGAAAAACATGAGCCATAGGCATCTGTCAGGGGACCTACATAGCCAAGTCGATTATGCTGAACCCTTTCTATTACGGGGGGGGGGTAGCAATTTTCCCTCTTGAGAATGATTCTTGTTCTGAACTGTGAACAGCAGCAGCATCCATGAACTTACTAAATGGTATTTCAAAAACCATTTTTCTTTTGGACAAAGAACAATTTACCCATTTTACTGGAAGAAATGAGGGGATCAGCAGATACTCATTGATCCTTCCATGCTCAACATCACCCAGAGGCAGGCAGATAGTATCTTATAAATTTGGGCAATGCTCTTACATGGTGGTAAATATGCTCTGAATTATTGTCAAATGTATGTTCTGGATCTCATACCCATAAAACATAGGACCATGATTGCTATGGGCTGAATTTTGTCCACCAAAATTCATATATTGAAGTTCTAACCCCCTGTACCTCAGATTGCAACTGTATTTGGAAGTAGGGTCTTAAAGAAATATTAAGGTAAAATATAGTCATATGGACAGGCTGTAATTCAATATGGCTAGGATCCCTATAAGAAAAGGCAATCAGGACACAGATACACACAGAGGGGAAAAGCATGCAAAGACACAGGAAGATAGCCATCGACCAGCCAATGAGAGAGGCCTCAGAAGAAACCAACCGTGCTGACACCTTCATTTTGGACTTCTAGCCTCCAAAACTGGGAGAAAATAGATTTCTGTTGCTTAAGCCACCAAGTCTGTGGTACCTTGCTATGGCAGCCCTAGTAGACTACAACAATGACTCATATGATATGTCACATATTTCTATTGCATTTAATGACTCACAGAAATTTTGTTTCTTTCTCCATGACTATTGGCTTTGCTGGTTTTTGAGCTTGAGTACCCAAGGAGTGTAAAAAATCAGGAGTTTGGCAATCTCAGACTCCTGTCCTTCCATAATATGGCATACATCCTGCCTCTCCCGTGGGGTCATCTTGCAGAAGTGTTGGAGAAGCACAAAAGACAGAGAAATCTGAAATAATTCCTGAAATTACCAAAGAGATTGATTAAATTATTAGATGCAAGCTTAATAATAAATTCAAAATTGTTACATTTATTTTCCTGCTCACCAGCAGGTGGAGGTTGATGAGAAAGATTGTTCATTAATATATAAAATAAAATATGTATTATCTCTGTGTATATAACTTGTAGTCTGATTCATATTTTGCAACTGCAATACTATTCATAGGAACACACTTAAGAGGTGATGACTTCTGTTTAGGAAGAGTCCATTGTCAATAGGGCAGGTAGAGGAACCTCTGAAAAGATACATGGACTTCCTTTTTAAGTAATCACTACACCCAACATGGGGCTTGAACTCATGACCTGGAGATCAAGAGTCACATGCTCTACTGACTTAGCCAGCCAAACCACCCCAAAGATATATAGATTTTTAACTCAAATTTAATCAATGATTGAACACAATAACACATTATAGGTTCAATGACTATTTATCCAACCTTAAAAACTCATCAGAGGCGCCTGGGTAGCTCAGTCAGTTAAGCATCCAACTCTTGATTTTGGCTCAGGTCATGAGCTCAGGGTTGTGAGTTCAAGCCCCGCATGGGGCTCCACACTGGGCATGGAGCTTGCTTAAGATTCTCTCCTTCTCTCTCTGCCCCTCCTCCTCCTCTCTCTCTTAAAACAAAACAAACAAACAAACAAATTAGAAAGTAACAAAAAACACTCATGCTTTTATTTACTATGCCATATTATACCATATATAATAGTATTGCTTTTGTGGATGTTACATAACTAACTTGATCAATTCTCTATTATTCAAACTTCTAGTTTTTTAAAAAAATTATACATAATATTATTTTATGTTTCATGCATAATTATTTTTCATACTTCTGGTTGTTTCCTTGGGCTAAATCCTAGAAGTTGGGATATTTCTTTAGGCTTTTGGTATTTCTGGCCTGTCTTTGAAATTACTGTACTAATGTGTACTTCAACCTTGAATATATAACAGTGTCTATTTATTTAAACCCTAACATACGTTGGATTTTATATTTTTCACCTTAATCATTTGGTATGAGGAAAGCTATATTGATATTTCAATTTAAATTATTTTTGTGATTATGTAAGTAAAATGTTTTGCATGTGAAATTTGAGCATTCTCCCCTTGGTGATTTCAGGCACTAGACTTTAATTGAACTGGGCCAAGTCTAGTTTCAATGACAAAGTCAACATAGAAATGCGTAATAATGATGACTATCATCCCTCTTAGATAATTGAGATTGTAATATGAGTGAAATTAGCCAATAATTAATTAATACATAATTAATGTATGGATATGTGTGGACTCAGGGCAGGTTATTGGCATGGCAACCGAACACACACACACACACACACCATCAACAACACTAAAGTTCCAGCCTGATACTTGAATATAAATAAGTTTTGTTTTTGTTTTTAACAACTAAGTCTGACATCCGCTTTGAAATGGAAACTCACATGTGGTATTATTCTTTCTTGGGATATTTTCAATATTAGTTAAGCATCATCTTCAAAACAATACCATTTTTTTTTCATATGAAAAGCAAATGAGTAGCTTGGGGAGAAGGTTACAATTTAGTTTTTCAAAAAAAAAAGTTAAAATTTTTCTCTTATTTTTCTAAGGCTTTCTTAAAATCCTCAATGGTTAACAATCTGAGATAGAGCTAAGATTTGTTTCCCATGTCAAAAGCAATTAAAATGGAAGAACAAATATTCTTTCCATTTCTCTCTGTAATATGGGCCATCTTTTCAATAGTTTAACTACTTTCCTGACTCTGATTCAGCCTTTGGTCACATTCAAGCCTACAGAATCAATACTTAGCATGAATTGTATTCGGATATCACAGAGCTAATTGCCAAGCTCTTTATTCTAAAGCAGAAATCCTCACATATATTCTTAGTCTTTGACTTGGCTGTGTTTGCTTTGCAACCCAGTTTTTATTTTAACCAAATACTGTATGATTTGGGGCAAGTAGGCTCTAAACTACCAAAGTAACATGTGTACAAACTCATGTACAGGAATTCATCATAGTCGTCCGACAAACTCATTAAACTGTAACTCTACGGGAATTCTGAAACATTCTATCACAATTAGAAACTTTTTATTGATAGAGGATCTAAAAGAGCACAGCTGGGTTTAGTTACATGATGATAAGATTTATCTATATACCACAAATAGCTATCAATTTGAAATGTAGGCAGGATGGAGTTCAGAGGCCAAGTTTAGTATTAAATATCCCAGTACACTCTCATCAAGAAAATCACAGTGTAAATAGCACAAATAGCAACACTAAGTGCCAAGTTATTGAATCCTGCCAACTCTACTGCAGAAAAAAGAATGCCAATGTGTTTAACCTGAGAAACATAAGCAACAGGAAGGCTTGAGGTCCTTGAAGGCTCTTACTCAAACAGGAAGTTAAAACAAAAAGAGGTAGGGTTGGGGATGAGAAAACAATTGGTTTAGGCTCATCAGAGTAGATTCCTGAGTTACACTGAGGTGAGGTGGATGCCTGAAATTGTGAACTCGGGTAGGTAGAGCTAATAAGTACAGAAGAAGTAAATCAGTTTGGCTTCTTGGTTGTTTAGTTGGAGATTAAGAACTCTCTGATTTCTGTCTTGGATAGTCATTTGTTGATTTGTCATTCAACAAAATAGGGAATACAGGAAGAGGTGCTACTTTCATAAAGTAGGTGGATGGAGATGGAGCTGAGAAATGAGACTATGTTTCAATCAACCAATGAGACATCTATGTTGTGAGCCCAGAAGGCAGGGAGATATAGGGATCTTAAATTCTAAAATTAATCTCTGGTTAACAGCAGGCTTCGGGTGTTATCAGAAATCATGGCATTGCTGAAGCTATGGCAACAGGTAAACTCATTCAAAAACATTTTGAAAAATAAGGACATGCGAGGGGTAGTAAAGATGCTTGACAAATAACAGTATTATGGGGATGGTCCAAGAAAGCATTGTCAATACAAGATTAAAATGTAGCCACAGGCGGACAGGAAGTTAAGCAGAAATAAGAATTGTTACAGAAGCCAAAAGATAGAAAGAGTTAAAAAGATAAGGGTAATCAAAACTCTCAGATGCCATTAAGAGTGAAATAAAATAAGCACTAAAATTGTCCACAGACTTAGTGATAGGAAGCCGTTGAATGTGACTTGGGGAAAGGAGAGCGCTAGTGTCGTAGAGGCAGGAAGCCTCCGTGGAGCGCTGAATTGATCAGTAAACAGGAGCAGAGAAAGAACCCGATGTGCACGTGCCCTGGTTTCTCTCACCTGCTCAAAAATTCCTGTTTCCATAGGTTTTAGCAATGAGAAAATTCACCTGTATTTCTCAGGGACATGCGAAGGGTATCCTTATAGAACAGTCACAAATAAAACATGTAGAGTCACTCCCCATCTGCCTTGGACAACACTTTTAAGGGATATTTAGGATGGAGTAGGATTTAGGGATAAGAATGGCTTTTTTAAACATTTCCAGCACACTGGACACTTTTCTAAACTGGTTTACATAAATTATTTCATTTAATCCACACAATAGCACCTCTAAGTTGGATAACTGTACTTGAAATTTGTAAGTCAGGATTTAGGCTCATAAATGTTAAGTTCTAGAAGTCCACAAGGAAGCAAAGTGAAGGCCTGGTCCACCATGAATTGCTTCTCATTTTGTACTGTGTCCTTCTGCTATGGCCCAAAGCGCCGACAAATTCACACACTGGCCCTGGGCTATATGTTTTCATATTTCCTAAAGGCCATCCTCCCAAAGCTGTCTTTAGGGCAGAACCCCAGGTCCCCCTCCTTGAAAAGTCTGCACTCAGGTTCTAGAGGATTTGCCAATATTCTCCTTTTCCTGTGTTTCCCTTTCCCAAAATTCAGAGGTAAAAATATGTCAAATGAGTCCTAGGAACATGAGGTAATCTCACACTTTCAAAATTTAGAGAATTCTCTCAAATAATCATTTTTAAAATGGTTTTTACTTGTATTATTAATGTTCTTGTTGCTAAGAATATAAACTTTACATAATGTAAATGTTTGCTTTTTCTGATTGGCGAATTATTTGATCAATGTGAAAATCAGAAAAGTTTAGTAGAATTCTCTTAACTGATATCCACTTAACAGACTTGCTACATTATTCAACATTCTCCATTTTCTCTGTTAAAAATGCTGCCCAGGACATACCTAATTTGCTTGTGGTCAGTAGGTCTATCTCTGACATATTCGCAACATCTCCCCTCATAGGTAGATTTGTATGCTTGCCAGAATAAGTTATTTATTCACAAACTCATTTATGTCAGTTGTACCTATTAATGTGTTTATAAAGTATAAATAACGTCACATAAACCAAGAAAATATGAGTACGAAAAGAGAGCTATTGAGTCTATAAAAATAATTTGAATTCTTAGGAAAGACTCGATAAAGATAAGTAATTAGAATTTGCTGTTGAATTAAGTGTGGGTATAATAACTTTTTTTAATCATAATAATCTGCACTCAGATTGTTTCCAAAACCTCTTTAAGCCTTACTAAAGAAGTCAAAGTGGGACCGTTTTTATAAGAAAAAAAAAATGTGGCGTCCAATTAGCAAAACTTTACTAAAAAAAAATCAATCAATAAATAAAAAAGGCCTGTATCCTTCAGGAAAAGTCCAGGAAATAAATAAATATTTATTGCTTGAAAATCTAAATAAAATATTTATGATATGTATGTATTTTTCTTTTGATTCTCTGCTTCAACAGAGTTTAAATTAACTGATCAACTACTTGTCATAACGATGCTTAGTAACAATCATCCATAACCCTACCAGGAACATTGTTAATCATGGTTGTTAACAGTGCAGTGAATTTCCTCTAGACTCATTTCTTCCATGCATTTTACATAGATTAGGATTAGATCATACCCTACACACAAATTTGTAGCTCTCTTATTTATTGACAGTAAGTATATAGCAAACATTTCCCCTTCTATAAATCATTTTTCTTTTCCAAATCTACTTTATTTTAGTTTATTGCACTCTATTACTATAATGGACTATTTCATATACAATAAAAATGCACAGCTCAGTGACTTTTGCTATTTTTATATACTCATATACCGAAAATGTAAATCAAAATACAGAAAGTTCCCTTATGCCTGTTTCCACTCAATTACCACCACTACCGCCTCAGAGGTATCAGCCTTCTGATTTTTATGACTATAGAATACATTCGCCTGAACTTGGATTTCACATAAACAGAATCATAGAGCATGCATTCTTTCGTGTCTGGCTTCCTTAGTTCAACCTGTTTGGGTTTTTTTTAAGATTTTATTTATTTGAGAGAGAGAGAGAGAGGAGCATGAGCAGGGGGAGGGGGGAGGGGTAGAGGGAGAAGTAGGCTCCCGGTTGAGCAGGGAGCCTGATGTGGGACTCCATCCTAGGACCCTGGGATCATGACCTGAGCCAAAGACAGACGCTTAACCAACTGAGCTACCCAGGCACCCAGTTCAACCTGTTTTTAAGATTCATTCATGTTGTTGAAATCATAGTTCCGTTTTATAAGTAAGGAGTATTCCCTTGTATGGATATACTAAAGTTAATTTGCACTTTCTTCTGTTGGTGGACACATGGTTGTTTCTAATTTTTAAGGATGTTATGAAAATTGTTTTTAAAGATGTATTTATTTACATTAGAGAGAAAGTATGTGTGTACGTGTGTGAGTTGGGGGGGAAGGGCAAGGGGAAAGGGAGAGAGAGAATCCCAAACAGACTTCCTGCTGAGCTTGGAGCCCCATATGGGGCTCGATCCCAGGGCCCGGAGATCATGACCTGAGTCAAAACCAAGAGTCCGAAGCTCAATTGACTGAGCCACCCAGGGGCCCTGGACGCTATGGACATTTTTGTACCAGTCTTATTGTGGACATATTTTCTTATTTCTGACTCATTGGGTAGGTATACATTTAGCTTTATAGCAACCTGCCAGTTTTTTAAAGTGGATATATTACTGTACAACCTCCCCCACAACAAAACATGACCCATTCCAGTAATTTCAGATCCTCACTGACATCAGGTATTCTCAATATTTCTTATTTTATCCATTCTTTTGGATATGAAATGGTATCTCATTATAGTTTGGATTTGTATTTCACTGAAGAGCAATGATGTTACACCTCTTTTAACGTTCTATAAACATTCTTTCGATAGCTGAGTTTATTCTATGCTGTAGATAAACTGTATTCACCCTCTCAGCTAGGACCTTCCCAATTACCCTTTCTCTGGAACAGTAACTCTGTCTTATCTTAAATGATAACGTATCTCTGTATTTACTTACATGTTTTCATGTTGTTTATATATCTGTTAGTATGTAAATGCCACAAGATTAGGAATTTAGCCTATCTTATTTACCACTATATCCCCAGTGCCAAGATCAGTACTTAACACATAAGCTTAGCACAGTATTTGTTGAACGAATTCTTTAAGCAATAAAATACTATCTGATATTTCCCCTGGCATTTCCGGCTGCCTCTTCACACACTTATTCCCATTCTGAATCTTCCTTCCCACATCAATTTGGGCAAATAAGCTGCAGGATTTAGTTCCTCAGAGATGAAAGACAGAGCAGAAATGCTGATGAGAATCCTCCTGGATTTCAGGATTCAAGGTAGATACATTTTTTTAACCCTCAGCAAAAGAAAACAGGTTTGAGAGTTTGTCTCTTCATTAGTGTTTTCTTATTGGTGTTTATCAAGGACACTTCACAAACACACAGGCGTGTATAACTGGCTTCCCAGAAGCAGGGCCAGGGGGCATATTTCTCTGCTGAAATACTAAATTACGATGCTGTCCATGGATTGCTTTAGGTTATCTGGACCACCTGGGGCTTAGAAGCACAGTAGGACTAGAGAAAAGGTCAGAAATAGAGGTGGAGTCAAGCATGGAACCAGAACGGTGAACACAAACAGGGAGTAGAAACCTGATTAGACCTTAAGTCGAAAGTTCCTGAAATTCCGATTATTTCAGATGCCACACGACTCATGAATACTAACTAGTTCCCCAGTCCTTTCTAACTGTAACCAGCTTAAATAGATCTCATGAACATAGTCCAACTCCCGAGAAGTGACTCATCAAATCGTTTACTTTCTATTCCTATAAATGGATGATTGCAACTCAAATATATATATTTCACATCCAGCCGATTTTGTCCATTTCTACTATGGCCATCAGCCTTCGCCAGATCTCCTCTTACCCAAACCACCACAGTAACCTCCCATTATGTCTCTCTCTTGTCTTCTGTTACCACAGTACAATCTGTTCTGAACATACCCACACAAATGAGCTCAAGGTGTCATTCCAATCATGTCACTCCCCTGCTTAAAATCCTTCCAGGGTTTCCCACTGCACTGAGAACAAACTTCAGATTCTTTACTCTCACCTCTAAAGTGTGGGCATCAACAAAGATGACCAACCAACCCTATGAGCAAAGTAGGGCTATTTATTCTGACCTTGCTCCAGCAAGGGAGTCAGCCGCCATCACTTGCATTTTGGTGGAGACTCCAACTGGCAGAGGAGTGGGAAGGCTTTATGATGGAAAAAGGGAGGGTTTCTGTGCCTTCTTGTAGACTGTGGGCATGGGGACGCTACAGGGAGTCTAACTAGAAGGGAGGCATCCTATTTAATTGGTTGGGGGTACCTGTTTGGCTTTCTCTGGTTGGTCCTAAGTTGGAAGTGAGAACAAAAGTTAGGAGAGCTGCCAGTTAAAGTCCTGGCCATTTGGGGCCAATCATTACGGAAGTTATCATTGAGCTTCTGGGATTGTCTCTGGAGATAGCAATCTGGCTTCCTGCAAGTCTGATTGGTAGCAGGCTGACTTCCTGGGGTGCTTATTATAGATAAGGGGTCAGGTGTAGGGTCAAAGTTCTATTTTTATATATGATCTGGCCATTGTCCATTTGTATATTCAGCCTCTCCAAACCCTGTGCCATGTATTCCCTCCCCTCTGCAGTGATCTTATCCCCTCCTTTTTTCCCTCTTTGCTCATATGTATGAACCAAAACAGCTTCTAAGAAGTCCACTAAAATTTCAAACTCAGCCCTGTCTCCCCACCTTTGCATTTGCCTCTCACCTAGCTGACTGCTTCTCAACCTTCGTATCTCAGCTTCAATCTGATTTCTTTATAGTCCTTTGCAGATCACTCTATATTTAAAAATCAGCTTACACCGTCACTACTTTACCAAGTATTAACCGTTATTTGTTTTCTTCATTTCACTTACATGTTGTGGCTATTCTTACTCATTTTCCTAGTTCTATTTCATCTGTCTGCTCCACTGAACTGTAACTTTTTGGAAGCAGGATCCAGTGTTTGCCTTTATATTTTCAGTACCTACCAGAGTGCCTAGACCAAGGGAGGCCTTCAACAGAAATTTGTCAAATGAATATATTAGTCTGCCACTCTCACTCTGTTCTCTTGCTTTGCAGACCCCCTAAATTAGAAAGTTACACATATGCTTTGGACTTTTGCAAGAATTAAAAATGTCATGATAAATACATTTATTGACTATTATCAAACCAACAAGTCTCATATTTTAAATTGAAGATATTCTCATCCTTGTGTATGGATAGATCATTATTTTTAAATTCGGTTCTTCAAATGCTGTGTCTCCAACAAGATTATAACTCAAATCTATGTTACAGGCTGAAATTATTCTCTATAATTTATGTTACTTAAAAAAACGAATCCAAGATTTCTAATGGAACCACAACAAACAACGACAAGAAAAACACTATAAAGAAGGAACAGAGAGAAGGCATTAAAACTTAGTTCCGATTCATTACCCTCTGATAAACTGACAAATGCCAACAATGCCACAAATTGATAACAGATCTCAAATAATCTAGTGCTAAGCTGTACAAATACAATGGTAAAATATACCTAGAGTGTTCTTTGGTAGTTTTTTGACAACTCAGAAGGTACATCAACAACTTCCAGTGATCTCTTTCATGATGGCAGAGAGCAGAAGCTCCAGCTTCATACATGTAAGTTTATGAATGGAGAAAGGGGGAGCCATTTTAATTATTTGGACACTGACCAAATAGGAGTATCGCTTATCACTTTAGTGAATTAGAAACTCAAAAATCATCCCTCCCCTAAATTGTACTTTCATATCAAACTGTCATTCTGACTCAGAGAGGATAAAAAAACAAAAAAAACATGAGATTTCCCCCTCACGTACAAATCGCAATTAGGATACTGTCCATACTGAAGTCCAGAAATCAGGACCCTCATTGATGGACCACAGAGGCATTGAAAACGAGAACACTGTAGAAATATGTTCCCATCGTTTCTTTTTCCTACCAGGACCAACTGTGGACACACAGTAGGGGGGCATATTATCCTTGCCATTATCCAATTGACCCAAGTGACAAGAAATCAAAATGTCTTTTGTAGTCTTTCAAGGGGATGGGGATTAGAGAGGGGAGGGGTGAACGCTGCCGCCTTTATCTTGACACCTTTTAAAACTAGGGAATCCATTTAATGTTGCGTGCATTATTCCAAAATGGTAATTACCCTGAAAATATATGATAAACACATGCTAATGAGATAAGCCAACAAGGGCAAAAAATCCACTTTAATAATGCAATCATAAGAGAAAGAGTTTTAAGTAGATATGGGGAAATTATCATAAATGTCAAGGCTCACAAAATATAATAAAAAGGATTGATGTGTTTTATACATGCTAAATCACTGATGGGGATTTATTATCTACACAAGACTCCCAGCTGACAGAAAAACAGGCTCACCACATAACAATAACTTTTGTAAAACATTACCATTTAATTTTACATTTTTCTCTCCTTTTACACTGAGCTCATAAATCAAAAATATTCCCATGCACTACAAGGATATCAAATCTTTTGCAGGAGGGGTGAAAAGTATTTTGTTAGAATTTGCATGAAAAAAGAAACAATTAGAAAAGGTGCTGGTTGTCTTCCTAACCATCACATCTATTTCCCTCTCAAGAGTGAATACCAATATCTCTATTATCAAGACAGTAGTGAAAATGCACATGAAGTCAGTGTCTTCCAAGGTAAAATTAAGTGCGGGGAAGAAAGGGTTTCAGTTTGTATTAGGAAATTAAAACAAACATATAAATAGACATGACTTCAGCTTCCTAAAAAGATGCCAGAAGAAACAACCTCAAGGGAATATAAGAGGGAATTAAACCCAGCAAGGGGAGAGGATTAGTTTGGGCGGAGGACCAAAGCCTGTTAGGGAGTTCCACAAATTTCTGGAAGATAGAATTGGGGAGAAGCATGTTGAGAGTGAAGGAAGTGAGGAATATGCCTCGGTGCAGGCTGGGGGGCGGGGGGGAGCCAAATTCAGTCTTCTTGCTACTCTCTAGACAGGCTCCAAAGCAGGGGCAGAAGCAGGAGTTAAAACAGGTAGACTAAAAAAGTAAAACCTATGCAATTTTCCTTCCCTCCCCATATGCAGAGCAATAGCAACCCATGGTGGTAATTTGCAGTCCAAGCAAATGTGTCAGAGAGATGTTCTCTAAAGAGATCGAAATAAACTGACGGGGGAAAGTTAAACTTGTTGGTGTGAGTGTTGACTCTGCATCATGTTTTTATGGGGAGGAAAAAAGGAAGAAAAATGAACCATGATAAGTCATGCGTCTTTGGACTCACGGGGACTTCTGAGTGCCAAGCAGATTCGGAAGACACACGTACATCTTTTGTTTTTAGATTAAAAATTAAAATGTATTCCAGGCTTGAGAAGAATAAATAAAATTATGACACATTTGAGGCCTGGCTACACACAAAAGGCTGGATCAGCGGTTGGCTCTGGCTCTCGCAGCTTGGGTCAAGGTGGAGGTTCATTCTGCTGTTGACCTTGTAAGGCTGTGCTCGCCCTTCCTTGACTGGTCTTCTCCAGCGTGGCGCTATAAGATCCATGTTGAGTAAAAGTACCCAAGCAAGAACGAGTTCATGGACAAACGTTATCCAGGCTTCAGTCGAAGTTACTATTCCAACAGTAACTATCAAAAATAGGACTGCCAAGAGTTCACAGTGCCAAGCATAGAAATTCCCTCAGTACTACATCATTTATAACGTGGTATTTAAATTAGGAGCCCATAGGATCCAAGCCACAGTGGATTCTGGCTGATATAAAAGGAAGTTTTCAAGCAAAGATCAAAAACAGATTCATGAACAAGTGTCCTATTATAAAGAGCAGCTCTTGGGCAATGAATTAGAAGATGTTTTGTTTTAAATGTTCAGAAATACAGGGGTAAAGAAATAGAAGATCCTAAAAGTTTCCACGGTGGAGGCTGGGGGAAGAGATTTCATGCAGAAACAAACGAACAAACAAAAAACCACCAAGAATTAGAGTAGCATTAGACCTCTCACTTAGAAAACGTGATGCATGAAGACAATGGGGCAGTACTTTCAAAGAACTGAGGAAAATTATTTTGAACTAGATTTTCAGACAAGCTATATCATCAATCAAATATGAGTGCAAAAAAATGCATTTTTAGATGTCTAAGACATATAAGAATTCTTGCCAAGACTATTTCTGAGTTCCTTGAGAACATATTGAAACAAGCAAACTCAGTCAAAATCAAGAAAGGGAAAATAGGAGATCCATGAAATTCTTGATGTAACATAGAAGTACAGTAAATACAATCTCAAGATCTTCAAAGTGGACTAAGGATAAAACATAATTGGTCAAAATTACATCAAGAAAACAGCACTGATGGGGCGCCTGGGTGGCTCAGTCATTAAGCGTCTGCCTTCAGCTCAGTTCATGATCCTGGGGTCCTGGGATCGAGCCCCACATCGGGCTCCCTGTTCCGCGGGAAGCCTGCTTCTCCCTCTCCCACTCCCCCTACTTGTGTTCCCTCTCTCGCTGTCTCTCTCCCTGTCAAATAAATAAAAATTAAAAAAAAAAAAAAGAAAAGAAAACAGCACTGAAAAGGTCTTCAAAAAGAAAACGTAAGGAATAAACACCATTCCATAGATAGAATGATTAAGAGACTGGAAGTGATATGGTGAATAAGACATTTTTTTCTTTCCACAGAAAGAAATGAAAGGCAATTAGAAACTCCAGAGAAATATACATACACACACATGCACATGCATGGAGTGAAGTCCACATGGCATGATTTTCAGATTCTGATAGCATGTAAGAAAGATACTCATTTGAACCTTAATGCTAGAAACATTCTTTCTCAGGTCACACAAGGGTCATGATTTTGGATCGATTGAGAAAAATATGATCCTAGAATATCACTCAGCTTTGCACAGAGTGACATTTATATAGGCAAAATAGTTAAAGGCTGTTTATTAGCAACTCTTAGAATCAAACTGCAGAAAAAGCACAGATAACTTAAGGGCATAGAATGGAATCTAAAGGTTATCATCCTTGATGCTGTAAACGATAAAAAGCATACTTATTAACTGCAGGAGGCAAATATGCAGTGAGACAGATGAAGGCAATGGTAGCAGTAAAAAAAATCTCAACTTATTACAAAGTCAAAATGAACTGTTGAAATTTAATAAAATAAGAAATCACTAAAAAAGAAAGAAATCGTGCATTTCAGTAAATTATTTAAAACTACAAAGTCACCAGTAAAATAACTGAAGATAACAACAACTTAGAGGAAGGTATGGAAGTAATGGGTAAAGTTGATCCATTGAGAAATAGTGAAATATTTATATGATTTAGAATTATATGATATACCGTCTACCATAAGACTGAAGACCAAAATAGCCAAATGGAGCACTGTTGTTCTTATTTTCAAGATCTTGCATCAGACACCTCTTGTGCAGAGCCTAACAGAGCCTAACACATTTGTTTCCAGCCATGCCCAGGCTGATCTTTTTTTTTTTATTTTAATTAATTTATTTATTTTAGAGAGTGAGAGTGGGAGGGACAGAGGGAGAAGGGAGAGAGAGAATCTCAAGCAGACTCCGTGGAGTACGGGTTCAATCAATCAACCAATGACCTGAGCCAAAACCAAGAGTCAGATGTTCAACCAACTAGCCCACCCAGGGTGAACATTTTGTGCAGGCTTCAAGTCACTTCACACATGGTTCCTTACCTTAAAGGCACATCATCTTCAATGACTTGCCCTTCATACTCTGGGCTTGTCTGATGCATGGATGTGCAACCTATAGAGTGTGGAGGTCATTGGGCAAATGCTTCTCCAGACAATCCTTGGTCAGATCATTCTAAGAGACATTATATAGACTCTTCACAAAATCTTTGTGTGATTGGGCTGCAGCTGCCCAAGGTGGGGACCAACTCAATAATACCCTTATTACATTAATTTCTCTTCTTTCCCTTTTAATGTTTTCTATCTCTCCCTTCTCTGTACAATCACCTCCCAAATAAACTACCTTCCCAGAAGCCGTTACATTAGAATCAACTGACAAGAAGAACTCAGACCAAGACATCTCTTCTGCATCCCTTGTTTTTTTTGTTGTTCATTTTTTTGCCATACGCATGCATTAATTTTATTTTAAAATTCTTATGAATATTCACCTTATTTGTGATAGATTGTGCATTCCTCTCATAATTATCACATGCGAAGACGAGCCTTAATTTATCTTCTCTGGTTCATTGACAATTGTTACTATGCACTAGGCATTCACTATATGCTTAAAATGATTTCTCTTGTCAAGGAAGATGCTACATTTAGAATCACAGCAGAGAGTAACAATAAACATATAAAATTCTAGCCAGTGGAGTATCAAACTGGGAAATACAAAGACAAGAAATACAATTTGAAACTGACAACATTCCCCGATGATTGAACCTGAGTCCCTTTCTTCCTTTTATAAAATGGCACAATAATGTTTACTTCCCAGGAAACGGAAGTAAGTTTTTAATGATTTTCAAGGAGGGCTTGAGTGCTAAGATTTCACAATATATTATATATTTAAACTATTCACAGTTCTCCAAAGACTGAAGTGAGTAAGAAGTGTCCTGAGCAGGGTGTCAGAAGCTATGAATCCATGATACACTTCTGCCTCATTTTTGTTACAATATTTAGGCAAGTCATTTAAACCTTATTAGTTTCAGTTTCCTCATCTTGAAAGTAAAGATAATGTTAGCTCTGCCAAATCTCAGGGTTATTGTTAAGGGTTAATAAGAAATTATGTGCAAAAGCTCTTAGGGAACTATCAAGCACACAGTAAAATCAGGGCACTATCATATACATGGGACGTGTATGGCAACAGTCACTAAGAGAGAGAAAGCCCTCCATTAGGAGAATGCCCAAATTGGACAATTTTGAAGCTCAGTCCCCTTGGGTAATGCCTGGATGTTCTAAAGCCACATCTGTAAAACAGCTGCCCTAGGGCAGCCAGCAAAATTTCACTGTTGGCTGCCATATTGTTTTGGAAAATATATGAATCGCTTGCTAACACTTAAATAGAAAGTTAACCTAAAAATCCAGACTTTCAGCTCCCCTGTAAAAGCCAGGAGATGTGGCCCCACCTTGGCTATGTTCTGAAATGTCACTCTTCCTGAGGTGAGCAGGCTCTTTTCCCCAAAAATGGGGCATGCACCCTCTAATCTGCCACAGTCCCCACTACTCCATTCTACCTTACACCTGGCCCACTTCACTTCTTTCATTTATCAGTTTGGTCACTGTAACAGTTGAGTTTGAAGCCATTGTTCTAGCACTGGGCACACAGATAGATAAATGCATCCTAATTACATGAAAAAGAAAACCTTGCAGGTTGAAAGAAAAGGATGCAAAGCTAAGGAACAGAGGAGAAGAGGAATGTAACACTTTCTGCAACATGGTTGGATGCCAAAGATGGAATAGAATAGAAGACCAGAGAGAATGCCCTGCTACATGGAATACTATAAGGAATGTCAAGACTCAGCATTACTAATATTAATTTTCACATTGTTTTCTCTGCTGCGCCATGCTATGCTATGACGTGGCGCAGCCCTGTGCCAACAATGGTGTCTAAAGAGGACACTGCTAACTATTCCTCCTATCATCTCCTCCTCTAACATTAAAAAGAACTCTTATTAGAGTTGGGTTTTTTTTTCTTTTTTCTCTTTTCCAGCTTTATTGAGATTTGATTGACCAATAACATTGTGTACTTTTAAGGTGTACAATGTGATGACTTACGTGTGTATACCTTGTGAAATGTTTACCACAACAAGGTTAGTTAACACATCTTTCACCTCACACAATCACCTTTTGGTTATTGTTGCTATGGTAAAAATATTTAAGATCTACTCTTATAGCAACTTTTAAGTATACAATATAGTATCGTTAACTATAGTCACCAGGCTCTATGTTGTATCTCGAGAACTTATTCTTCTCATAGCTGGAAATTTGTACCCTTTACCAACATCTCCCCGTTTCCATCACTCCCCAGTCCCTGGCACCCACCACTCTACTCTCTGTTTCTATGCCTTTGGGTTTTTTGGATTCCACATGTAAGGGAAATTATACAGTATTTTTTTTCCTGTCTCATTTCTCTTAGCATAATACCCTCAAGGTCCATCCATGTTGTCACAATGGCAGGATTTCCTTCTTTTTTCATGGCTGAATAATATCCCTTTGTAGTGGTGTGTTTGTGTGTGTGTATATACACATACATATGTATACCACCTCTTTATCCACTCTTCTGTTGATGGTCACTTGTGTTTTCATTTCTTCACTAACGTGCAAACAATATTACAAAGAACACAAGAGTGCAGATATCTCTTTAAGATCCTGATTTCAACCTCCTTTGGAGATATACCCAGAAGTAGGATTGCTAGATCATAGAGTAGCTCTATTTTTAATTTTTTCAGGAACCTCCACATTGTTTTCCATTGTGCCCACCAACAGTGCACAAAGGTTCCCTTTTCTCCATATCTTCCCCAACACTTGTTATCTCTTATCTGTTTTGATCACAGCTATTCTAACAGATGTGAGATGGTATCTCATTCTTGTTTTGATTTGCATTTCTCTGATGATTAGTGATGGTGAATGCCTTTTCCGGGGTCTGTTGACCATCTATATGTCTTCTTTGGAAAATGTCTATTTAGGTCCTTTGCCCATTTTGTAATCATATTGGGTTTTTTTTTTTTTTTTCTATTGAGTTGCATGAACTCTCTGTATATTTTGGATATTAACCCATTACCACATATATGGTTTGCAAATGTTTTCTCCCTTTCCGTAGGTTGCTTTATCATTTTGTTGACTGTTTCTTTTGCTGTGCAGATTTTTAGTTGAACAAAGTCCCACACTGATATTTGCTCTTGTTGCTTGTGCAAGATATGCTCTTGTCATATCCAAAAAATTATTGTCAAGACAAATGTCAAGGAGCTTTCTCTCCTACGTCTTCTTCTAAGAGTTTTGTGGCTTCCAATCTTAATTTATCTCTAGTTAATTTTTGTGAGTGGTGTAACATAGGGGTCCAAAAATTTCTTTTTTTCATATGAATATTCCATTTTTGTAACCATTTATTGAAGAGGTTATCTTTCCCCACTGAGTATTCTTGGTTCCCTTGTCAAATATTAGTTGACTACATTTTTGAAAGTTTATTTATAGCCTCCTGATTTTGTTCCACTGATCGCTATGTCTGTCTTAATACTAGTACCATACTGTTTTATTTACTATACAGCTTTGTAATACAGCTTAAAATCAGGAATTGTGATACCTCCATCTTTGTTCATTATCAAGATTGCTTTGGATATTTGAGGTCTTTTGCGGTTCCACATGAATATAGATTGTTCATTCTACTTCTGTGAAAAATACCATTCGAATTTTGATAGGCATTGCATTGAATCTATAGATGGCTTTTGGGTAGTATGAACATTTCAATAATTAATTATTCCAATACATTACCACAAGGTATCTTTCCATTTACTTGTGTCTTTTCCAATTTCTTTTACCAATGTTTTATAATTTTTGTGTATAGATCCTTCACTTCCATGGTTAAATTTATTCCTAAGTATTTTATTGTTTTTGATGCTATTGTGAATAGGATAGTTTTCTTCATTTTTCTTGTTGATACTTTATTATTAGTGTATACAGATGCAACTGATTTTTGTACATTGATTTTGTATTCTGGAACTGTACTGAATTTATTTATTAGTTCTAACAGTTTTTTGGTGGGGTCTTTAGGATTTTTCTATATATAATATCATGTCAATTGCAAATAAAGACGATTTTACTTCTTTTCTGATTTGGATGTCTTTTATTTATTTTTTCTTGGAATACTACCCTGACTAGGACTTCCAGTACTATGTTGAATAAGAATGGTATGAGTATATACCCTTGTCTTGTTCCTGATCTAAGAGGAAAAGCTTTCAACCTTTTGCCATTGAGCATAATGTTAGTCGTGGGCTTGTCATACATGGCCTTTATTATGTTGAGGTACATTCCTTCTAAACCCATTTTGTTAAGAGTTTGTATCATGAAAGTATGTTGAATTTTGTCAAATGCTTTTTATGTGCCTATTGAGATGATCATATGATTTTTATCCTTCATTTTGTTACTGTAGTATATCATTTATTGATTTGTGAATGTTGAACCATACTTGCATCCCAACGATAATTCCCACTTGATCACAGTGTATGATCCTTTTAATATGCTGTTGAATTCAGTTTGCTAGTATTTTGTCAAGAGATATTGGCCTGTAATTTTTCTTTCTTGTAGTATCCTTATGTAGCTTTGTTATCATAAAATGCTGCCCTCATAAAATGACTTTGGGAGTGTGCTCTCCTCTTCAATTTTTTTATAAGAGTCTGAGAATGTTTGGTGTTAATTCTTCTTTAAATGTTTAGTAGAATTTACCTGTGAAGCCATCTGGCCCTTGGCTTTTCTTTTTTGGGAGTTTTCTGATTATTGATTCAACTCTCATTCATTATTAATCTGTTCAGATATTCTATTTCTTTATGATTCTGTCATTAGGGTGTATGTTACTAGAGATCTATCCATTTCTTCTAAGTTGTCTAATTTGTTGGAGTGTAATTGTTCAGAGTAGTCTCAAGATTCTTAGTATTTCTGTGATATCAGTTGAATCATCTCCTCTTTCATTTATAATTTTATTTATTTGAGTCTTCTTTCTTTTTTTCTCTGTAAGTCTACCTAGAATTTTGTCAGTTTTATTTATCTCTTCAAAAACCAGTGTCGTTTTGTTAATCTTTTCTATTATATTTTATTCTCTATTTCATCTGTTTTGGTCCTGATCTTTATTATCACCTTCTCTCTGCTAACTTTAGGCTTTGTTTAATTATTCTTTTTTCTAGTTCCTTGAGGTATAAAGTTAGATTGTCTAATTGAGATCTTTCTCTTTTTCTTAATGTAGGCGTTTATCACTATAAACTTCCCTCTTTGAACTGTTTTTGTTATATCCCATTAGTTTTGGTATGTTTTGTTTCCATTTTTATTTGTTTCAAGATATATTTTTATTTCCCTTTTGATTTCTTCTCTGACCCACTGGTTGTTCAGGAGTGTGTTTTTTAATTCCCACATATTTTCCATTTTTCCTCCTGTTATTGATTTCTAGTTTCATACCATTGTGGTTAAAAACTACAATTGGTATGATTTCAACCTTCTTGAATTTGTTAGGACTTGTTTTGTGGCCTAACATATGATCTAACTTGGAGAATGTTCTGTACACACTTGAGAAGAATGTGTATTTTGCTGTTGTTGGATAAAACAGAACTCCAGTTTTTAACTTAGTGCAGGGCCACCCGGAAGAGATATTTCCCAGTTATACTTGCAGCCAGGTACGGGCATAGGCCTAATTTTTAGCCAACGGAATTTGAGAAAAGTAATATGTGTAACTTTGGGGATGCACCTTTATTTTATTTTTTTTTAAGATTTTATTTATTTGACAGAGCGAGACACAGCGAGAGAGGAAACACAAGCAGGGGGAGTGGGAGAGGGAGAAGCAGGCTTCCTGCTGAGCAAGGAGCCCGATGCGGGGCTCGATCCCAGGACCCTGGGATCATGACTTGAGCCGAAGGCAGACACTTAACGACTGAGCCACCCAGGCACCCCATTGGGGCTGTACCTTTAAAGGGAAGGAAGCTATCTCATTTCCCCACTCTTCCTCAATCCTGATGACCAGGATGTGGAGGTTATAGTGAGTTATCATCAACCATGACAATAAGGCCAACATATCATGGATGGTGGAGTCACAAGATAGAAGGAAACCTGGCCCCTGGTTGACCTTTTGAAGCAAAGCCAACATACCAGACTCAGGTCATCAGCCTCCAGGTTATTACAAAGCAAGCAAAATAAGCTTTTATAATATTTAGGACATCGTTAATGTGGGTCTCTCTTATACACACTGAAACCTATACCTTAACTAATATATTCTGAAAGTCTTCAATAAAGTCTGGTTGCACCATAGGCTTGACTTGGTGACCATTATGGAAGGATAGGATTGAAGACATACCAAGCAGGACCCTCTGAAGCATATCAGATACTTTAGCTCTTGCATCAGTAAAAGCAACACTGACAGGCAGAGTTGAGAGGACTGTAAACTTCTTTGTTCCTAAGGCCTATAAGTGCTGGATGTTCTACTACCTTTTAGAGGGGAGTTTGAATCAAAATTCTTTAAGTGGTTCAGCATACTAGATGCGTGGGCAATATGAGGGCAGAGCACACCTGCATGCTACAGACACACATATGCACACACACACATGTGCTCAGCTGTTCGTGCACACATAAAGGTACATCCATTCATAACAGAGAACAATACCTGCTTCACAGCTGGAGCTTTTTCTCAATAGGGAATAGTCTCAGGAAAAAATTCTGGCCACAAATTACATTACAACTTCCCTATGTAGTGACATTATTTTTAAAAACTAAGCCATCATTTGAATCCTATATTGAAATACAACTTTAGTGAGTTCCAAAGCAAAAGGGAGCATCGTAGCTCTGGGGACAGAGAATGCTACTTAATTTTTCTATGTTTTATGGAAGATAATAGTCCAGGGACTTTCAAGAGAAAACACTTAAAAATAATAAATTGAAGTTCACTGCATCTCGTTCATTTGTTTTGCAAGGACAGTGGGATCTGTTGCATTAAATTATTCATTAAATACAAATTACTTTGCTCACTTTGATTTGTATATATATTATTTCTTAGGATATTATCACTTTAATTATTAAAATATCCCCTGGGAGGTTTATAGTAATTATTATTACCCTGGAATCATTATACAGAATGAAAAAAAATTACAGGTAAATAGAAGATGATAACTCTTCTTGTAACATCAAGACAACAGCTCAGTAACAGTAATCACTCAAGATTGGGACATTCCACTAAAAACCTGGACAGTTTTTCAGACCATCAAAAAACCGCATGATGAAGTACAGTGGAGCTATGGTTGGGGCACAGACCAGTTAGCCTGTGGACTCTGAAAATCCACATTTCTTGTTCTACATTCTTTTATAGACACTCCTATTGTCTCTTTGCTGGCATGCCATCCACTCTGTCTCCAACACCACTATTTCACAGACACAGGTATACCTGAAGGGTACCTTTAACAGTGGAGAGCTTGAAGATTAGTCTAGAGGGAGCAAAAGGAGAGAATCAGCTGCTTAGGAGATGTTCTAGGTTTGAAATTCCCATAAGGTATAGACAAAGGGTACCTAAGATTTTCATTGCAGTTGCCCTGCCAAAGGCAGAAAATGAGATAAACTTCTAGAAAACAGTCTATCCAAGACTGGGGAAGAGTTCACCTGACAAGAACATCCCTTTGCCAACCCTTATGTACTATTGATAGGAACATAGATTGCTATAGCAACTATGGAAAACAGTATAGGGGCTCCTCAAAATGAAAAATATACCTACCATATGAACGAGCAATCCTACTTCTGGGTATATATGCAAAGAAAATGAAATCAAGATCTCAAAGACATATGTGCATTCCCATGTTCATTGCAGCATTATTCACAACAATCAAGATATGTAAACAACCCAAGTGCCCATCAACGGATGAATGGATAAAGAAGACGTGGCATATACATAGAGAGAGAGATATATAGCCATAATATATGAAATAAGTGAAATAAGTCAGACAGAAAGACAAATACTGTATGCTATCACTTATATGTAGAATCTAAAAATGCTGAGCTGGTAGAAATACAAAGTAGAATGGTGGTTACCAGGGGTTAGGGGTAGGGGGATAAGGTAAATGTTGGTCAAAGGGTATAAAGTTGCAGTAAGAGATGAATAAGGTCTCAGGATCTAACACACAGTATTGTGATTTTAGTTAACAGTACCTATTGTATATTTGAAAATGCTAAGAAAGTAAATCTTAAATGTTCTTGCTACAAAAAAGAAATGGTGACCTGTGATGTGATGGAGGTATCAGCTAATGCTACAGTGATAATCATATTGTAATACATCAGTGTATGCAAACCTTAAACTTACACAATGTTATATGTCAATTACATTTTAACAAAGCAAGTTGGGGGGGAGGGGACATCCCATTGCCACTTTTCCTTTATGGAAACAAAGTTAAGTGGAAGGTACAAGATCAATAAATCCCAGTATTCAGTGATTTTAGGGTTTCCAACACACTACCTCTTTATACCAATCCAACCTTATTTAAATTCATTTTCACATCAATGTTACAGACATTTTAGTTAAAACAGGAAATTATATACATTGGGTAAGAAACAATTAAAGGATCTCATTTATATCTATAATGATAACAAAATATGGTCACATAAGAAAAGGGAGATCCTAAAATACTTCCCAAATAATTTTATACAAAGCTGGAGTGCTGGGAGGATGGTGGTTGCAAGATAGAAAAGGTTATTTCCAATTTTCCATTCTTTACCTCTATTATGTTTTCAATTTTTTGACTTCTAAATAAGCTTTCAAAACTTTTACTTTCATCCAGTCAATTCAATTTCTCAAAATCAATTCATGTACCATTTCAAAATAAGAAAAAGATTAATATGACAGATTATATTTTACACCACAGCTATTTGTTGTAATTTTAGCTTATCTGTGAAGGAAGCAGTATCTAGACAACCTTACTAATAACCACACATAAAATTTATTAGCTTTTAAATGTGCACACTTTGGGGCACCTGGCTGCCTCAGTCAGTGGAGCGTGCAACCCTTGATCTCAGGGTTGTGAGTTCGAGCCCCACATTGGACATAGAGATTATTTAGAATTAAAATCATAAATAAATAAATACATAAACATGTACAGTTTTCTCTCCCTGAAAGGAGCTGATGAACAATTAAACAACACCCATGGAGATAGAGGATATGGTCACTTTGGGAGGAACGCTGATGCTGGGTATCCGGGGATGAGTGTAATGTTCTGACTCAGGGAAAGTGGACACAGGGACTTGACACTGAAACAAATATTAACTCTCTACGATTCATGTAGTGAATATAGTAAATAGAGACAGTCTGAACTCTTCATTAGCCCGTTCTTAGCACTGCTCATCTCTGAAGCAATATTTTGATATTTTCCTTAATGCTAATTCTCCCCAGAGGAGAATTTTTTAAATAATTGTAATTCATTTAGTGCTCCTCTGTCCAGAAAGGTGCAAAGGGAAAACGCTATAGGGAAGTACAGCCTAGATTTTCAGTGAGAGTCACATCTTTTCTTAATTTCCCGTTAGGTCATAAATTCCTTGAGAACAGGAAAAAGATCTTTTCCATTCCCGTAAAATCCCTCGGGTAATAACACAATGTCGTCCTCTCAGTGGATACATTTCTTCTAGTTTAGGGATTTTTCTCAGAATCCTAAAAACATTTTCTTTTACTACAACTATAATCATTCCTTCTCTTGAATGTTGAGAAACAAATGTAATTTTAAGGCTTCTTTCACAGGGATTTTAAGAGAAAATGAAAGATAAACAATGCAGAAACAATAGGTATAATACTATGTAGAATCATCCAGCCTCTTCTTTGTGATTCTCAGGTAGAATCCTAGACTTTTTATTCCTTCCCTCCCCACCCCACCCCAAAAAAAAGAAAAACAGAAAAGGAAGGGGGGAAAAGGAAGAGATTATTTCCACTTATGTCTTTTGTGCTTGAGTGAAAAGGGCCGATGAACCCAGAAGGAGGACATCCTGTAACTGTTGACAGAACTCTTTCATGGATCTAACATTTGACTTGATGCTGCTGGATCCAGAGTCCGTTCCTGGGGAGGTCTGTATACATTTGTAAGGAACTAAAATACCCTCAGATAGAACAAGCTGAAGAAACATTCCCACCTTAAGAAAATGTACACATGAAGAACTAAAGCAAAACGTTTGAATTAAAAACTCAGTAGCATGATTTATTTTGAATTCATTAGCTGAAAAGACTACATCATCCTGTCAACAATGTAACTGATGTATTTTGTAACCAAGATCTAGAATTTTGAGTAAAAAAAAAAACCAAACACATATTTTCCTTTTTTTCTATTCATACGTTATCTTTGAAAATAATAAGGATTAAAAAGAACTTTATTGACATAAACCCTAAAATAATTATTTATCTTGATATTTGAATTTCTCATTTGTATTTAATCAAATGAGTAGGGTATGGTAATCCCAAGAACGGAATTTCCAATTATTTGACGTTACGATGTAGAAAACTTAAGATTGCCAAAAAAAAAAGAGCAATATACAAGAAAGATTTCATATCAGAAAAAGCATGCTGAATATAAATGGGACATAGAAGGACATCTGGCACAGCAAACCATGATAAAGCACTTAGAAATACACGCGCATTTGACTATTAGCTACAGACAATGAAGCCCTCAGTATGACAGACTTACTGCATCTAGAATCACTCATCAAGCTAAGAAGTAGCTCATTCTGGTCATAAAATCCTTTACAGTGGGAACAACGTCTTTTTCACGTCACATAAAATCCCCCGAGGAATAACATCAACCTCTGATAATATCATTATTGTTGTCAATAACTTTATGTGAATTATCTCATTCAATTTCACAAGAACTCCGTAAGGTTATTACTTAAACCCACTTTAGAGATGAGGAAATACACTTCAAGAGGTTAACTAATTTCTCCAAGATAACACATAGTGTCAGGGCTGGGATTCTCATTCAGATGTTGTGAGTCCCAAGCCCCCATTGTTTGAACTAAGTATATTTCATTCATCAAATACGAGAGCTCTCTTCTTGGTTTGCAGACTGTTTGCCACCTTCTTGCTGCATCCTCACGTTGTGGGAGATGAGGAGAGAGAATGAGAGAGAGAGAGAAACAAAGAGAGATTTGTGTTTCTTCCTCTTTTTATAAGGCATTAATGCCATCACGAAGGCCCCACCCTCATGAACATGAACGAATCTAACTCTAATCACCTCTCAAAGGCCTCACCTCCAAATACCAACACACTGGGGATTGGGCTTCAACAAATGAATTTTGGGGAGACATATTGAGTCTATAATACTCTCCTTGTTCATTCCAAAGACGAAGAAGGGATCTGATCCACACAGAAAAGGGGGGGTAAGAAAAAATGGGTTAAAAGCCACTGTTTATTGAATACCTAGATAGTGTACTAAGCACTTCACAGACATTATCCTTAATCCTCTTGCCAGCTCTGAAAGATAAGACTTTTATTTTATGGAAGAGGAAACTGAGTTTCCAGCACATTAAACCTTTTGTTAAGGCCCCTCATCTAGTAAGCAGTGGGTCTCGCATTCAAATATGAATCTGACTGATTAACTCCTGAGTTTTCTGGTAGAGATGACTGTGAGTTAGGTGAGCCTTCCTCAAACTCCTCAAATCCACTCCACAGGCTTGACCTCTACCCTTATCGACCCCCCCACGCTGAACTTAAACAGAATGAATATTCTCAAGACAGTTAAAACTCCTGGTCAGTAGGAAGTTGATGGTCTAGGACCTCATGGTGAGTTACCTGAAAGAGCCTAAAGAACTTCCGTTGTGGGGCAAACACCCACAACTCCCAAGTGGAACATTCCATGGGTCAGGAGAACTGTGATTCCACTTGCTTGAAGGACGGCCCTGAGGTAGCTGGCCCTCCCATGTGAGCAACTGTCTGTAGGAAGGCTGAACACTGGGCAGCCAAGCCCCAGCCTCACCTAATGTTCCCAAGTTCCAGACCAGCACAGAAGCAACAGAGCCTCGAGGGTTTGAACACTGTCCCCTGGTGTCAGTGTGAGTCAAAGGTCAGAGGAGACATTCAGAAGAAAGTACATCAGTCATTTCCCAGGTATAAATATACTCCTATAGTTGCATCTAAGGGTTAGATTTAAGAAAAAGAAAGAAAGAAAGAAAGAAAGAACTTAAACATAACCCATTTGTCAGACTCTCAACCACCAGCCACAGTATTCAGCTACCCTGATGGGAGAGTGGTAGATCTACAAAGCAGAGGGTAACAAGGCTTGCCTAGGCTCTCACTGACTTTCCATGTATGTTTTGCAGCTTCCGTACATCAGTTTATAGATTTATGGGATCTCATATAGGGACTCTTTCCATGTAGTGGAATGAGATGGTGTGTGACCATCCTTTATTTAATGTTATGTAATGGCAAAGTATTTAAGAGGAGTATTTAAGAGTCTGTCAAATTTAAAGATAAGTCACATATATATAATTTTTACAAAAAAAAATGCATTTCAAATTTGTCTACCTTCCTGTGATAATAAGTGAATGTCAATGCTAAGGCACCCAGAAGATTAAAAAACAAACAAACAAACAAAAAACAACAAAGCAGGGCTACTGGGTGGCGTAGTCGGTTAAGCATCTGACTCTTGATTCCGGCTCAAGTCATGATCTCGGGGTTGTGAGATCGAGCCCCACCTCAGGCTCCGCATTGAGCATGGAGTCCGCTTGAGATTCTCTCTCCCAAAAAAACCCCCCAAAGAACAAAAAAAAAACCCACCCTTATTTGCTCCCTCAAGGTAAAAGTGACATTTTAAATGTGAGTGGAAAGCAATGACTACATGATGAAAGAATTTTAAGGTAGAGACATAGCATTCTGAAAACAGATCTTTGGAAATGGAAACATGTGACTTTGCTGCCAAAATTAAGTAAGCATATTATCTATTTTTTTAAGCCTCATTTCTTACACTTTTAAAAACCTAGAAACACAGTTTTCTAGGCTGTTTTAAAATCATCTACGCAGAGTTTCACTGAATTTAAACCAGTAAAAATGTAACAAAGGAAAACCTTTGTGTTAATGGATAAGAACCACTAACTCAATGACATCATGGAACATGGAAATGTACCAGATAAATTTCAACAAAACCTTTCTATTATTAGATATGAAAAAAAATTATAATTTCACAAGTGGAGTCAAGTTTGCACTTCATCCATATGAATCTACTTATCTTTATTAGATATCTTTTTCAGCTTTGTTTTCATTAAAACCAAGTGTGAAATTAAACTGGACTTACGAGCCAACATTTGCATCACGATAAAAGGAATATTTTCAAAACTATAAAGCACACTCACTCAAGTTTTGCTCGATAGTAATTATAAATAACAATATGACGAAGATGTATTCCATTAATATTAAAACTTAAATACTTAAAAAATAATTGTTGCAGAAGTCTCTGTATTTCTATTTTTGTATATTCTCTAATAAATATATTAATAGAACACCACATGCACAGATTTTTTTTTTAGAGATTACTTTTTTAATCTATGTAAGACCATTTGAACACAAGTCCGTTTCTGGAAGAATGGAAGTAATTGACTGAGTTTAGGATTCTTGCCACCCTCGTGTGAGGGGGCTCTGGGTCAGATTTAATCGGATTTAGAGAGTTCTGGAGGAAATTCACATACTTTAATCTGTTACCTCTGCTCCGAATAGTTTTCCTTTAACTTTGGAACCGAAATCCACAAATCAAATCCATTCATATTTTAATAACAGAAAGTCCTGTCTTCCACAAACCCAGATTAAACCCAGCATATTTTTAATACTATTCTCCCCAACTCCTCATTTAAAACACCCGAACTGGCCATCTTGCTGAACATGGGGAAGAAGGACTCTCAAAAACGGTTCAACTCCTCTAAGATGGAATAAATACAATCTGTATCTTAAAGAGATGTTTTCATTTAAAATAAACTTATGAAGAAATTAAAACTCAACAGTCAAAGGAATGGACTTCTCAAAGAGGAGGACAAACATCGTGAGGTCAGCCTCCTCTGCAGTATCTCCAAGGGGTCCTTTGGCTCTGAGTAAAGTTTCCAATCACTCCATCACTTGCCTAGTTCACTGCCCACGGCCACCAACATGTGATAATATCGAAGAAGAGCCTCCCCACCCATCCACCACCGAACGTTAGCCAAATGCGTCACACAGTTACTCACCCACAGTGTCGTTAACAGAGAAAATTGGGGAAAGAAGAATTTCCTCCCTCTCATCTGCAGATAATCATCTTCTGTCCTAAAGCATAAATTTTGATTACCCAGATTATTTTAGCTTTCAGAGTCACACGGGTTATTAGTGGTAATAAAACCATTCAGCCTTATAAAAATTTTTTTAAAAATTTCCAACCACAGTGTTTAAGAATTTGACCTCACAGCACATTATCCACCCACTATGGTAAAGTAATTTTCTCTTTGCTGTCAGTGTGATCCTTTTTTCATTTCTCTAGCTACAATTCAAAAAGAAAACAAAGTGATGTGACTGAACTCATGAGGGCACACATGTTTGCAGCCAAGGAATGGGGTTTTTTGTTTGGGTTTGTTTCATTTGTTTTTCCATAGAAAGCTAACTAGCCTACATGGATGCCAAAATCAAGAGCTTATGCACACTGTCCTTAAACCCAATGGAGGTGATCACCTAGTGGAGAGGTGAAATCCTTCCAGCTCAGCTAACTTTGTCCTTACCACCCGGATGACTATGGCTTTGAGACATAGCTCAAGGACTCTGCCCTGACTGTCCTAACGAAACTTCTAGAAACTTTCCTTCCCTCAACTATCCCTGCTAAAATGTGCATTAAAGTTTATGTTTATTTTTAATACTTGTTCATTTCTAATACCTAAGCCTTCACAAACCAGTAGACAAAAATTACTATTTTCAACAAGTGTCTCACATTTCGAGGAAAATGCATGTTGGCAAAGCTATGAAACAGCAGTATTCTTTGTGGATCCATGTCTATCTCTGGAGCGAGGAATCAAGCTTTCAAAGAGCCCAGTGAGGCATGCAGGAATCCAAGCAGGCGCTTGGAAAAGCACTGTGTTCTAAAAAGCTACAGAAGTGTATATATAATATGATTCTGGTTTTTGTTTTTTTTAATTCCACATACTGAGACTGGGAAGCAGGAAACAAAATACTTCTAAATGTTACGAGTAGTAGAATCACATTTTTTTCTTTTTTTCCTATACGCCCCTGTTTTCCAAAATATCTGCCATAAACTTCTATTTTTATAACCACATTTTTTTAAAGCATATGAAGTAGAGGAGAAGAATTTTCTTTCCATTACTGCTGGTCTGAAGCATATATTATCTGAATTTTAGAGCATTTGGTTATGAGAAAGATTCCTCCCAAATATATTTGTGCTACATCCAAGAGACAAATTATGTCTGCTTTATATAAAGATTTCTTTTAATAAACCATATTGCAAATTGTTTGCTTTTACAGTCACTAAATCACCACTCTGTTTGAATTCCTCTTGGTCATACCTAGTCGAGTATTTAACAAAACGGGAATGCTTAACAAAGAATTACCATATAGCAATTGCTTTGGAGATCTTGTTCAATAGTTTTTAGGGATCGTGACTCTATTTTTCATAATTAAATAACTCTCTACTTACTACACACTTTCACTGGATAATACATCCTTCTGCTGCTGAGAACAAGTAGGTAATGCTAATATGTTTTCTTCAAGTAAATATGTTAGGAATTTTGCAGGGTTGAGTAGAGTGGGAACCAAAAGAAGAGAGAGAGAGCTAATCATTGGTTATATATAGCACATACATCAAGGACGAAGGTATGAAAAATGTTGGCTTGGATAAGAAAACCAAGAAGAAATTTTCAGAAGTGTTTTGTTCTAAAAAAAAAAAATAGTCTATTCAACAGCTGAATTTGAAACGGAGTTTACCAGTTGTTACAGTAAATATATTCAAAGTGAATCATATAACCACTAATTAGGTTTGAATCACTCAAGTGTACATTTGCTGTGACAACAGTTTTCCCTTTACAGATCATCCCTCTATTTATAAAAGAGCTGAAAATTAACATTCCCTGCTTTTGTCAAACTGAAGCATCTTTCAATGGTTCCCAGCAAACATCTGAAGGATTCTTGCATCCTGAGATCATCTGGCCATTATGTTTTCAAGTGTTGTCTCTTTTCAAGAACTGGGTGAGACGCACAGAATAAGTGATTGCAGATTCTCTGTAAAATAGCAACAAGAAGACAACAAAAATACCTGGTGTAGGAAAGATCATGGGTTACCATTCATGGCAGATGGGAAGCAACATAAATTGACAGTGGACGTTTTCCTTCTGTTTTGCACATGACTAACCACATGTGAAGCCTGAACCCCAGAGAAATAAAAAAAAACAAGATTGTGTAGCTGTGTTTTTAATACCGTGATTAGTAGTATATCCAGATTTAAACAGATTTTTTTTCCTCCTAATTGAAATCGTTTCTTAAATAACATCGTTTCAAGAGCATGTGCTGGTTCCGATACCAAATACAGCCTAATGCCCACTCATTTTCACAAGTATTCATCTCAAAGGGGGACAGCTTTCTAGGTAATTTTAATAGAGCATCCCCTAATCAAATGAGCCACACTGAGACACTGCTGTGAGGAAGGAAGCAGTGTTTTTCTCCAGGCCTGACAGCTGCAAGTGCTAAATAGAGGAAGAATATTCTCATTCTACTGTGGACTGGGTGCTCTCTAATCTCTGAAAAATAAAAGTGCTGTTCAGGCCCTGAAATTCACTGCACATCAGGGGACATCTTAAGATCTGTAGCATAGTCTCAGGTCTTAAAGGAGTGAATAAAGTCATGCTTTGTCATGAGATTTACCCAATTCCCCAAGTGGCACACCCACAGTCAATTGCATAAAGGTCAATTATCTAGAAGATGTTCCCAACTTATTTTTCTGAGCACATTCTTATCTTCAACATCTTTCTCATATCTTACTCTTTTAAGTTTTCTTTCCATTTCTTTTTTTTCTTAAAATCTCTACACTTCCTCATGCTCCCTATAAGCTTTTTGTGATTAAGTAATTCCTCAAGTTGAATTCTTGGCAACACATTATTCTGAAATCCACTCAAAACTGATATACTGAGGTCACTTTTTGAGAGATGGATGATCCCACTCTTTTGAATCTACTGCTATAGTCATGCCCTGTCATTCCCTAATAATTTTGCCTTCTGCAATACCCTTTGTGTCTTACCATCAAGTCCATGCTGTTTCTCATCTATGAAATGTCTTTCACACACCCATGTTCATCCTTCACTGTCAAAATGGCACTCATCTTTCAAGGACTCGTACAAATAACACCTTTTCCCTGTAGCTTTCCCCTGAGTATTTTATTTATAATTACACTATGCTTTGGCTAATAAATAGCCCTTTCTCACCTGGAAAGTTTTCCTCTTTGACAAGCTCCTACAGACACATGGACAGAGAGGTAAAGAAGAAAGAGATATGCACCTAGCTAGCCAAGTCAACTAAACCAAACTTACTAATCAATAAGATGGTCAGTGTCAGAGCTAAAGCACCCTCACAATCAATACCTCTCCCCAGGCACCCATTAGTCAGCATTATACTCTGTAGTTCCGGGGCTGCTCTCTTATCACCATAAACATCTTGAAGGCTTATTTATATTTGTAACTCAGCATCTGGTCAATATCTACTGCTACTCAAGGCTTAACAAATGTATGTTGAAACTGGCTGAATTTTTCAACTCTAGTTTTTCTTGTTTGTTTCTTTTGGGGTTTTTCGTTTGCTTGGTTTTGGTTCTGGTTTTGGTTTTTTTGGTACACATAGGAACATTTCACTGCAAGAATGATTACAAACAGTAAAACAGGCTTTCAAGAGGGTAGACAAACCCCCTCAATGGAAATTATTTTCAGTGGCATTGACCATCAATCATTACTACAGAATTTAAGTAACAGCACTGCTGATAAAGGAATTTAATTATGGAAGATTCCCTTTTTTTTGACTTCCAAAGCAACAGAAGAATAAGAATGAAGTTTAAGATGCTATACAGACAAAAATGGTGAGTTTACAAAGGCAAAAGCAATTTGGTCTAAAAATTAAACAACAAGCTCTCACAGACTGTGATTCTAAACATCTACCCCCACCAAGACTTTACATTTCATTTAAGAGATGAGTGTCATGACATTCAGCTTTCCTGGACTGCGGTTCAGAGTTGTACTCAATTGAAAAGCAGTCTGTTTAGGAAATGGTCCTCATTCTGATGTTGCTCTTTGAATGATCAGTTTGATCTCATGTTTCACACAGTAGCAACATGAACACAACCCATATTTCTGAGTTTTTTAACCACATAAATTTGAGAAAAGAATCTTTCAAATGACAACTTCTTGATATGTCTTTAATTAAGCAATCAAACAGACCACCCAAGAAAACGTAGTTTTGTGTAATAAAACCTGCCCTTCAGAGTTATATTTTTGAATCAAAGCAACTCGAGCACATGGGGAAAAAAAGAATTATTTTTCTACAGAAACTATGCATATGATTTTCCTATTCAATTACCCCTCTTTCTAGTACAGTTGCATAAACAATACCATTCATTCATTCGAAAACTAGTTATTGCCCTTACGGGCACTGTGAGTACATACAACTCAAGATAGTCAACCACACAAAATAGCCAAGTTTTGCTCTGGCCTCATTTAAAGAGTTAAGTGTTAGATTGTTTTATGATTAAAAAAAGAGGCAGATGAGGAATAGGAGAGAAGGAAGAGGAAGAGGAAAAATTAGGAGGAAAAGAAGTAAGGAAGAGAAGGAAGAGGACACCTGGTTAGCTCAGTCAGAGGAACATGAGACTCTTGATCTCGAGGTAATGAGTTCAAGCCCCACATAGGAGGTAGAGTAAAATAAAAAACAGGGGCACCTGGGTGGCTCAGTTGTTAAGCGTCTGCCTTCAGCTCGGGTCATGACCCTGGGGTCCTGGGATCGAGCCCCGCGTCGGGCTCCCTGCTCAGCGGGAGGCCTGCTTCTCCCTCTCCCGCTGCTTGTCTTCCCTCTCTCACTGTGTCTCTCTCTGTCAAATAAATAAATAAAATCTTTAAAAAAAATAAATAAAAATAAAAACAAAAACCAACAAAACAAAAAGTAAAAAAAGATACTTAAAAAAAAGGAGAAGAAATAATAGTATTTCAAAGAAGTTATCCATAAAAAAGAAGTTATCTGTCTTGCTGTTGAGCATCACTGATAATTTGTTTTAGAATTGATTAAAGCAATACACACACACACACAGACACACACACACACATATCTTTTCCCGCAGCTTTGTTAAAACTTACATAAAACTACAGAAAATCAAAAATAAAGGAAAAAAACCTCAAAGAAGCCAAAGGGAAAAAAAAATACCACACCTATAGAAGAACAAAGATAAGAATTTCATCCGACATGTCCTCAAAAACCATGCAAGCAAGGAGAGTACAGTGAAATAGCCAAAGTGTTGACAGAAAAAACCACCAACCTAGAATTCTATACCCTACAATAAATCCTTCAAAAATAAAAGAAATAGAGACTTTTTTAGACAAACAAAAACTGAAGGAATTTGTTGCCAATAGACCTGCCTTGTAAGAAATGTTAAAAGAAGTTATTTAGAGTGAAGGGAAGTGATATAGGTCTGAAACTCAGATCTACATAAAATGAGCAAGAGCATCAAAGGAGGAATAAGTGAAGGTAAAATGAAACATTGAAGATGTTGATTTTTGCCAGTATGGATGATCTGAGACAATACTCTTCTAGACATATGGCATAAAGTACAAATGAAAAAGAAATACATGCATATGTGAAAGTAAAATCATGCTATAGAAATAAAGGGATGGGTTTTTTTTAATAGGATGTTTACCTATGGCTTTCCATTAGACTGAATATAGAAGTGGAAAGAAGTTTTAAATGTCTCTCAAGAGTTAAATTTCCATTAATATGTGAATAATCAGAAAGCATTATGATTACTTGAAAGAGACAGAAAAAGACATCAGGGACCTACTTCCCCAACATGCATCTTGGATTTTTTATTTTGTTTTGTTGTTGTTGTTGTTATTGTTTGGCTGGGTACAGTATACTTTACTGATGGTACATGACAAGGTAGGGCTCCCCAAAATCTTCCCTTTTTCATGGGGTCTGGGATGGAAACTGTGTTGAGGTTGGGAGATTCTCAGTGTGTTGGGGGATGGATCGGGGTGAGGTCTCCCCAGCAGCTGAGGGCCTCTCTCTTCATCTTGCTCTCACTGGACCTGGTGGTCCAGAGGGCTCTTACTCCTTGGAGGCCATCTGGACCATAAGGCCAAATTCATTGTCATACCAGGAAATGAGCTTGACAAAGCAGCCATTGAGGGCACTGCCAGGCCCATCATCAAAGGTGGAAGAATGGGTGTCACTGCTAAAGTCGCAGGAGATGACCTAGTCCTCAGTGTGCCCCAGGATGCCCTTGAGAGGGACCTCTGATGCCTGTTTCACAACACTCTTGATGTCATATATTTGGCAGCTTTCTCTAGGCAGCAGGTCAGATCCATGACTGACATGCTGAGGGTGGGGACACAGAAGGCCATACCAGTGAGCTTCCCACTCAGCTCAGGGATTACCTTGCCTACAGCCTTGGTGACACCAGAAGAAGCAGGAATGATGTTCTGGGCAGCCTCTTGGCCATCACACCATAGCTTCCCAGAAGGGCTATCCATGGTCTTCTGGGCGACAATGATGGTGTGGACTGTTGTGATGAGTCCCTTCATGATGCCAGTTGTCATGGATGACCTTGGCCAGAGGGGCCAAGCAATTGGTGGTGCAGGAGGCATTGCTGACAATCTTGAGGGAGTTGTCATACTTCTCATGATCCACACCCATCACAAACATGGGGGCATTAGCAGAAGGGGGAGAGATGATGACCCTCTTGGCCCCACCCTTCAAGTGAGCCCCAGCCTTCTCCATGGTGGCGAAGACCCTAGTGGACTCTACAACATACTCAGCACCAGCATTACCCCATTTGATGTTGGTGGGATGTCACTCCTAGAAGATGGAGATGGCTATCAATTGATAACAAGTTTCCCATTCTCAGCCTTCTATGCTGTTGAATTTGTCATAGGTGGAATCACACTGGAACATGTAGACCATGTAGCTGAGGTCAATGAAGGGGCCATTGATGGTGACAATATCCACTTTGCCAGAGTTAAAAGCAGCCCTGGTGACCAGGTGCCCAGTATGGCCAAATCCGTTTACTCTGACCTTCACCATCATGTCTTGGGGACACCAGCTGAGACTGCACCAGAAGATGCATCTGTCTGTCAAATGGGGAGGAGCAGAGACCCCAATTTTGTTGATTATGGTTATACTCAGTGGTGCGCAGTTTAGTATTTAACAACCCCTTCTGTGGGCCAATATGAGCTGTTCCCACACACTTTCCCCCACTTTAAGACAAAGATGTTCAGCTTTCATTGTTATCATTTTGCCTATTGTTACTGACAAAGCCAAAGTTTTTCCAACAACATTTTCACCAAGAAAATTTCCAGCTTTGATGAATCCCCTTACCAAGTGTAATTTAATTAGAAATTAGAAAGTAAGTCAATGATGTTACTCTACTAAAACAACGGGTAAGTCCTTGGCATTTTAGACACTCAGACTGAAATCTGATCAACTCTTAGAAGACATGATTTTGAGCTTGCCAAGTAACCTCTGTAAACCTTTTTTCCACATCTCTAAATTGAATATAATACCAAGCCTGCCTTACTGTTGCATAAAAATTAAACTAAATAATCCATGTAACAAATATCCAGTAATGATTATATGTGGGATAACACACAGACCAAAAAAATCACTCAAATTCCATCAGCTACTCTTATTCTTTGAGAAGAACAAGAGTATTTACAGTTATAAACTTCCAAACTAATAGTCTCTCTCGTGTAAAGTTATTTATAGTGGCACTTTAAATTTATTTTCAAAAATGAACAAGTACATTTAATTTAAAATTAATAAGACCATTATTGTGTATTCATTAAAATTTCATGTGATTATTGGAAGCATTTATAAGGTATGCAGTGGACTCATTATATAGAGAGATAGTAATTAAGCCTCAATAAATGGAATTTGAAATAATCATTTATAAAAAGATATTATTGAATTTGAGACCTCTTATTTTAAAATCTATTATATATAATATATATAGATATATATAATATCTATTTACTAGAGGCAAAGTAAGAAATTATATGTTTTGTGAATATTTAAACAAATAGAATTAATTTATGAACAGATGACAAAGGGTAACTCTTCCAGTCAGAAACAATCTGTTGCCTGCTAGAAAACCATAATGCAATCAGGAGATTCTTCTGACTTGCTTCTCTGCATCTCCTCCTTTTTCAATAATCAAGGTCATTACTTAATGATGTCAACAGAGCCTCCCCTTGCTTCTTGCAAACACAATAAATGGCAGGCTTGTTCATGTGTTGTCACAAAGGTCAGTGTGTAATTGGCATTGCTAATAATACCTGTGTGATTTAATTTGATCTGTAGATAATTTCTCTGGTTTTCTTTTTTTTCCCTTGTGGTTTTGCAAGGGAAATGGCAATGTTTAATTCCACTTCTTTAAAACATTTGGTCACTTCCATAGCTAAATCATAAATTTCAAGAAGGCATCATGAGTATTTCATTTACAATTTTTTCCCCAGCTGCTATGCTAGCACAGTGCCCAGAATATAACTAGGGTAGATTTAATAAAGTTTTCTCAAGTGAATGAATGAGTGAGTGAATAAATGAATAAAGGAAATAGTGCAAAAATGTCTTCAGAAATTACTAGAATTGTTCAGAGCAGTGCTTTCTGATCTCACATGTGGGCTCCTTTAATTTTTCTTCATACTACTTCTTATAGTTTGAAAATACATGTACATATGTATTTAATTAATTTGTTTAATTAATTGATGACTGCATCCCCCACTAGATTATTCTACTTACAGTAATACTCCCAACTTCTAGGATAGGACCAAGTACATAGTAGCATTCAGTAAACACTGATCAAGGAATAAATGCTTCCTGTTTTGGTAGCTCTGTGAATTAGTAGACACCAAAGCTCTATTTTAAGATTCTATGTCCCACTTTATATGAGAAAACTCTGCAATAAAAAAGCAGTTTATTTGATAATATTTATTACATGATGGCATATGCCCAAGATTTTCAGTTGGCCTTTATATATGGGAAATCTTTAGAGATGGAGTTTCATCTCATTTTCTCCAAATAACCATGACGTGCAGACCAGCATTTGCATCCAAAAGCACTTTTAAAATATGTAATATATATTCTAAAATATACAACATATTTTAAATTATATTTTAAATGCTCTATTTCTCTCCAGCCCAATGAGTTCCAGTTATTGGTCCAACTGTTTTATCTTACTTTTGAAGGTGGGACTAGTAACGTTATAAAAACAAACAAACAAACATGTATCTGGTCAGGTCTCAGTGAGCACCACAAAGTTGTCTGCATTTGTGGTCCATATTAAGCTAAAATATATTCAATATATAGCCCTACATACTATCAATGTAACCTTTGGGTCTCTTTTTCTGCTCCAAGGGAAAATGCTGTGGAAAACTCCCCATACACGAGTTAATAGGCTTTTTCACCTTTTCCCCTCTCTCTTCTCAAAGGCGAGATGATTTCAAACTGAACATTAAGGAGTCTCTTATAAATATGTAAATTAATACAATACAAAGCAACAGTAGCAATAATAATAGCTACCAATTATTAAGGGTCTATTACATTCCTAGCACTACACTAAACTAAACATAAGGCTCATTTTAATATTTTTCTCAAGATCACATAGGTAACAGGGGACACAGCTGATATTTGAACCCACATCCATAAGAATACAGCAGAGATTCTCAACCTTGACATTGTTGACATTTTAGGCCAAATAATTCTTTCGTGTGAGTGGGCTGTCCTATGCCCCTACCCAATGAATGCTAGTGAAACCCCCTCCCAGTTGTGACAACCAGAAATGACTCCAGATATTGTCAGATGTCCCATAGGAGGGTAAAATCTCCCCCACTCCTTATCCTTTAATGCCCCACATGTCTCAACCCATCATCCCCACCCCCATCGAGAAACACTGGAACACAATGCCCAGCTTCTTTACTATCATTCACTTCCTCCGTGAAGGAGAAGACTAAGAGTCCAGCATTCAAATTTAACCTATTTTAGTATTATTAAAATTGTAAAAACCAGTTAAACACTCATATGTCAATTTAATCAAGCAGACTTCTACCTTAACAAGATATTCTAGGTAAACCAAACTTCACAAAGGAAGGTATTAAGTTATTGTGAAACTTATTTTCCTGGGCATTGTTTGGAAATGCTTCAATTTTAGAAAACCAAAGGAAAAAAAAATGGACAAAAACCAGAGTAGAGTGAACTTTTCATTTGCAAGCTGCATATCTTTAAGGAATTCAAGTAGTTTCCTAGAATTAAATCTATGAATTAAAATAGGATTCCATTTGTTGTTTATTTTCCAGTGATCGTTTCTGAAGTGGGGTTTACCTGAAATAAGAGTCAGAAATATTGTTTCTTTAAGTCACATACTGATGAAAGATAATTAGAAGGCAGTCAGGCAGGGACAAGGGGCCCCCGCCTTAAGAGGAAACCACCCTTGGGGCGCCTGGATGGCTCTGTCAGTTAAGCGTCTGCCCTCAGTTCAGGTCATGATCTCCAGGTCCTGGGATCAAGTCCCACATCAGGCTCCCTGCTCAGCCAGGAGCCTGCTTCTCCCTCTCCCTCTGCTGCTTCCCCTGCTTGTGCTCTCTCACTCTCTCTCTGTCAAATAAATTAATAAAATCTAAAAAAAAAAAAAAGAGGAAACCACCCTTAAAAAGACTTCACACTACCCTGGAAGGAGCCCACCACCCTTTCCCACGTGATAGATAGATAACAAAAGCCTGATTGGATGACAGGTGCAGGGAGGGTTAATCAGATTAAAAGAGCACCGCCAACAAGCCCATAAAACCGCCTACACTTAGAAACTCCGGTAGCAACTCTCTCGGGTCTCTGCCCTCTTCGGGATCTTTGTACTATCACTCAATAAACCTTGCTTTGCTGCCTACCAATTCTATCTCTTCATTCTTCGAAGTGGCATGACCAAGAACCATGGGCGTGGAAGGAAAAAAATCCTTTAACAATATCTTCTATCACCTTTACCTAAAATCAGAGGATCAAAATTCCAAATGATTTTTCTAATTGAAGAAATCAATTAAAATGACATCTTGGAATTTTCAATAATAATTCCTCCATCTTTAATAAAAAAAAATTAACTTTGTTCCTCACACACAGAATTACACTGCTGTGTTTTGTTTTTGCTTTTTTTGGCACTCTTCATTCCAAGTTTCACTGTAGGTATAAAGATGGATAGTACTGCATAGTCATTTGCTTTAAACCACAATTCAATCACTCGGTATCAGAGACAAAGTAAATTTACCTGCTAACAGTAGTCACTGTAGTCACTTTGTTTCTAAAGACAGTTTATTTATTCTCCTGCTCAATAAAACAAGTTATATGTAAACATCTTCTATCTTCACAACACCAAGACTGATAAAACATTCCTCTAGAGTAAATGAACTTTAAAAATTAAATATCAATAACAGTGAGACTTTTGCTTCCAACCATGATGAAGTAACTGGTATCAATTAACCCTTCTGGGAAAACAACTCCAAAACTGGACAGCATATCTGAAACAACTATTTTCGAGAATTGAACATGTTGAGAAAAGGAGGACAGGTGAAACTGGTTCCATGTTTGTTGTAGCTTTCTGCCTACAGACACTTTTTGGATGATGCACAGAAAAGTAGCCCCCAAGCACAGAGTGGTGAGCAAGACAATCTGAGTGGAGGAGAAAAGGTGAGAGTCTGGGTCTGCAGAAACAGCTGACTTTATACGACAGAGGAGCAAAAAAAGAGAAGGAAGCACACATCCAAGGACCCAGATGTCAGTATGACAGTTCACCTCAGGCCCTTGGCCAAGAGCAGGGCTGTGTGTGTAAACAGTGACATGCCACAGGTGGAAGGTGCAGGGAGACGCTGGAAGAGGCAGTCTCCAAACCAGAGGCAGGAATGTCACCATGCACATTGGCCATTCTGCAGAGATCCCAAAAGGTCATGCCTTACAACTCAGGACTATGCCCTAGATGGAAGGCCATGACCAAGGTCTAAGGACAAAATGGAAATAAGTCTAAAACCAAGCTCAACAAGTACAAGAGGATTCACTAATAACTGCCTGCCAAGAGAAGAAAAAGAAAGAAAAAAACACCAACGCTCCAAGGAAGACAACATAATCTACTGGCAGGAGGGGTAAGGAATTCGGAATGTGTATAAACCAGCAACAAAGCTCAAAAATACAAAAAGAAAAAATGGACAGAATCAAATCCAAAACATTGGTGGACATGTTTCAAATAATTAACGTATAATAAAATACAGAGTTTAGGCGTTCATTTGAATTTTGAAAATTATGTATACCTACCCCCATTACTGCTACACATATACACACAAAAAACAAGATACAGCACATTTTCATCACCCTAAAAATTTCCTAATACCCTTTTCCAGTCAAACAGCTACCTCAGTCCCAACCAACTACTCTGATGTCTTTACCATTGTTTAGTTTTGTCTCTGGAGTTTGTGTAAATAGAATCATGTAGCATGTACTCTTTTCATGTTCAGTTTTGTTTGCTTAATGTAATGATTAAACGTTAAGATTCAAACACCTTGTTGCATATATCATCACTTTATTGCTGTATATACTTTTCCATGGGTGAACATATCACAGTTTATCCATATTCCTTTTGAAAGACATTTGGGTTGTATCCAGTTTTTGCCTATTATGAACAAGGTCACTATAAACATTCTTCTACAAGTCTTTCTTTTATTTCTCTTAAAAAATAACTAAGAATGAAATTGCTGGGTCATAGATTTATGTTTAACTTTATAAGAAACTGACAAATACTGTTCCAAAGTTGTCGTATTGCTTTAATCTTCCATTAAAAAAATGTAGGAGAATTTCAGGAGCTCCACATGTTCACCAATATTGGGCATTTTTAGATAAAGATACAGTTATAGACATAGATACAGGTTTAAATATACATTGTTGTTAGATATATAGGTATCTTTTTTTGCTATTCTAATAAATGTGAAACAGTATCTCACTGTGGTTTGAGTTTTTTATTTCCTTGGTGAGAAATGATGATAAACATTATGTGTTTAATGAATGTTCATATATCATCTTTTGTGAAATGTCTATTCAAGCAATTTGCTCATTTTTAAAATCTGGGACATTCATGTTCCTATTATTGAATGTGAAGTGTTCCTTGTACTTTTTTATGCAAGTCAAATGTATGTGTTCTGTTTTTCCCAGTTTCTGGCTTTTATATTAGATTTTTCTTGATACTAGTTTTACATTTTATATTTATTTATTTCATGACATCTTTTGATGAAACCCACTTTATCAATAATTTCATTGAAGGTTTGTGCTTTTTATGCATCAAGCAAGAAATCTTTGACTCCACCAAACTCACAAAGATATTCTCTCTTATTTTCTTTTTCTAGCATAAGCTTTATGATTCAATAAATTTAATTTCAATAAATTTCCATCACAAATTATTTTATTATTTTATTGAAATATAGTTAACATATTACATTAGTTTCAGGTATACAATATAATGATTCAACAATTCTATACATTGCCCAGTGTTCATCCAGATAAGTAAGTGTATGCTTAATCTCCTTTATCTATTTCAGTCTTCCCCCACCCACCTCCTCTCTGGCAACCACCAGTTTGTTCTCTTTATTTCAGAATCTGTTTCTTTGTTTGTCTCTTTTTTTCTTTGTTTGTTCATTTGAAAGTTTCTTAAATTCCATGTGAGTGAAATCATATGGCATTTGTCTTTCTCTGACTGACTTATTTTGCTTACCTTTACACTCTCTAGCTCTGTCCATGTTGTTGCAAATGGCAAGATTTCATTCTTTTCTATGGTTGAGTAATATTCCACTGTGTATATATACACATCTTCTTTATCCATTCACCTATGAATGGACACCTAGGTTACTTCCACAGCTTGGCTTTTATAAATATGCTACTATAAACATAGGGGTGCACATATTATTTTGAATTGCTGTTTTTGTTGTCTTTGGGTAAATACCCAATAGTGGAATTACTAGATCATATGGTTATTCTACTTTTAGTTTTTTGAGGAACCTCCATACTGTTTTCCACATTAACTGCACCCATTTACATTCCCAACTGTGCACAGGGTTTTCTCCACATCCTTGCCAACACTTGTTATTTCTTGTTCTTTGATTCAAGCCATTCTGACAAATGTAATGTGATATCTCACTGCAGTTTTGATTTGCCTTTCTCTGATGATTAGAGATGCTGAATATCTTTTCGTGTGTGTGTTGGTCATCTGTATGTCTTTTTGGAAAAATGTCTATTCAGATCCTTCGCCCATTTTTTAAACATTTTTTAAAAATTTTATTTATTTATTTGAGAGAGAGAGAGCACATGCACATGGTGGGGGGAGGGGCAGTGGGAGAGGAAGAGAGAATCTCAAGCGGACTCCCCACCGAGTGGGGATCCCCATGTGAGTCTCAATCCCACAACCCATGAGATCACAACCTGAGCCAAAATCATGAGTCAGCACCCAACAAACTGAGCCACCCAAGAGCCCAAGTTGTATAAGTTCTTTATATATTTTGAATACTAACCCCTTATCAGATAAATCATTTTCAAATATCTTCTCCCATTCAGTAGATTGTCTTGTCATTTTGTTAATGGTTTCCTTTGTTGTGCAAAAGATTTTTCTTTTTGTGTAGTCCTAATAGCTTGTTTTTGCTTTTATTTCCCTTGCCTGCCTGAGAAGACATATCTAGAAAAATGTTGCTAAAGCTGATGTCAAAGAAATTACTGCCTATGTCTTCTAGGAGTTTTATGGTTTCAGGTCTCACATATAGGTCTTTAATCTATTTTGAGTTTATTTTTATGTATGGTGTCAGAAAGCGGTCCAATTTTATTCTTTTGCATGTAGCTCTCCCCCAGATTATTTTTGTGTAAAAATTTGAGATAGAGGTAAAGGCTTCTTTTTCTCATTGATATCCAGGCGTTCCAGTGATGTTTTTGACAAAGACTTTGCTTTTTCACTGATTTAACTAAACACTTTGATCAAGTATCAATTGGCAATGCATGTACTTGCACACACACTCATATTGTTCTATTTCTAGATCTACTCTTCTGTTTCATTGCCTTAATGTATTCTATCCTCATTTATATAGAAATGTGTATTTCTATATTTTATTAAACATATATGGGAATATGTGTATACATCACATACATATATTTTCTGGACTCTCTATTCTCTTCTGTTAATTTATTCATCTGAACACACTAATCACGCATTGTCTTATCTCCTGTAGATTTATAGTAAATCTTGAGGCCAAGTACAGTTAAGTCCTCCAACTTTGTTCTTTTTTGAGATTGTTTGGGCTATTCTAAGTTGTTTGCATTTCCATACATATCTTGGAATCACCTTATTATTTCTTCAAAATAGCCTGTTGGGATTTTGATAGAAATTGGATCTATAAATCAGTTTAAGTACAACAGAGAACTTAACAATATAACTCCTCCAATTCATGAACATGATATTATATATTTATTTAGGACTTCTGTAATTTCTCTCAGCTGCATATCATAGTTTTCCATCTGGAGATCTAACATATCTTTCATTAGATCTACTCCTTGGCATTTGATGTTTTTAAATACTATTATGATGGTATTGGTTTTTAACTTAATTTTCAAATGGTTTGTTGAATGTATATAGAAATGTAATTGATTTATATGTTAATGTTATATTCTCGATCTTTCAAAATACACTTTTGAATTTAATCATTTTTCTTATAAATATCACAGTTTTCTAAGACCACAATCATGTCATCCACAAATAATGACAGTTTTACTTCTTGTTTTTCAATCCATATTTTGCTTATCTTGTTTTTCTGTACTATTTGAATTGGTGTGGATTTCTAGCAAAAGTTGAATAGATACAGTGAGAATAGATATTTTTGCTTTTTCCAAAATTTAAGGGGAAAGGGAAAACATTATGTATGATAGTAGCCATAGATTTCTCATAGATGAATGTTTGATATTCAAATGACAAATCAACATCATTGATTCCTGGGATGAACTCATTGGTCATGTTGTATTATCCTTTTTATGTGTCAGTAGATTTGATTTGCTAATTTTTTTTTTAAAAGATTTTATTTATTTATTTGAGAGAGAGAGAATGAGAGAGAGCACATGAGAGGGGGGAGGGTCAGAGGGAGAAGCAGACTCCCTGCCAAGCAGGGAGCCCGATGCGGGACTCGATCCAGGGACTCCAGGGACTCCAGGATCATGGCCTGAGCCGAAGGCAGTCGCTTAACCAACTGAGCCACCCAGGCTCCCCTGATTTGCTAATTTTTTTTTTTAAGATATTTTTTATTTATCTATTTGACAGAGAGATAGCACAAGTAGGCAGAGTGGCAGGCAGAGGGAGAGGGAGAAGCAGGCTCTCCGCTGAGCAGGGAGCCCGATGCGGGGCTCGATCCCAGGACCCTGGGATCGTGATCTGAGCTGAAGGCAGCTGCTTAACCAACTGAGCCACCCAGGTGCCCCTGATTTGCTAATTTTTAAAGAGAATTTTGTGTCTATATTCATAACAGATATTTGTCTGAAATTTTATTGTTGGTTTTGTTTTGTTTTGTTTTTGTCTATTAGAAGTTTTAGTATTTAGGTTATGCTGGCCAAAAAAAAAAAAAAGAGAGAGAATTATGAAGTCTGCCTCTGCTGCTATTTTTCTGAAAGAGCTTACATATATTGTAATTATATATAAATTAAAAATATTTGTTAGAATGCTTGGGGAAAGACATCAAGGATGGAGGGTGACCTATAGGGAAGAGAGGGATTTAGTCTTCAAGAATTCAGCTCCTTGAGTGAGTAAATACGGCACTATTAATATTTTTTATTTCTTTTTATGTTAATTTTGGCAATATCTGTCTTTCAAGAAACTTGCCCATTCATCCAAATTGTAGAATTTATTGGCAGAGAGCTATCCATAATATCTTATTGTTTTCATTTTGACATCTATAGTCTATATACCTATTGATGCCCTCTTTCTGATTCCTGATGTTGATAATTTGTGTGCCTCCTTTTTTTTCCCCCTTGACGAATCTTGCTAGGGATTTAAAATTTTTTTAATCTTTTTTTAAAACCAACTTTTTATTTTGTTAGAAACACAAGACTAAATTAAACTTGAAATAAGTAGAATGAAGTAAACAGCAAAGGCAACAAATGGAAATCATTGACAAAGAAAAGACCATATAGAAAACCCTAATAAAGCCAAATATTAATACTTTGAAAATTTTTTAAAAATTAAAAAGTATCTAGTAAGACTGAAGAAGGAAAAAGGACAAAAATTCAAATCACCAGTATTAGGATTATCACTACGTAGACTACATATGTTAAAAAGTACCTTTACATCAATAAAATGGACAACTAAGGTAAAATGGACAACTCTGCAAAATACACAAATTACCAAAGTGACACAAGAACAAAGAAAATTTTTAAATAGCCATATACCCGTTAAAAATTGAGTGTTCACGTACAAACTTTCCAGGTTGAAATGTTTTCATTTGTGAATACTATCAGATATTTAAGGAGAAAAAAGTTAATTTAAGTGGTTTCTCTAATGAATTCTGTCAAATATTTGAAAAAAAAATAATTTTTATACATACTTGAAAAAAATATAGGTGGACACAACATTTCCTAACATTTTTGTGAGGTTGACATAACCCTGACACCAAACCTAATGGTTATAAGAAAAATAATTACAGATCAACATCTCTCATGAATGAAAAAATCCTCAACAAAATATCAGCAAATCATATCTGGAAATATATAAAAAGAATAACATAACATGACCAAGTGAGATTTATCCCAGGGATGCAAAATCAATTTACCATTTGTATAAATTGATGTCATTCACCACATTAACTGAATGAAAGGGAATACATGAGTACCTCAATATATACAGACCATTTTTTAGCAAAATTTGGCACCCCGTTATGATAAAACAAAAATCCTTTATCAAACCAGAAAATAAAGGAACTGCCATAATCTCATAGAGGGCACCTTTTTCTTAAAAACATCTACAGCTACCATTATACTTAATGGTGAAACAGTGAATTCTTTCTTCCTTAATATTGTGAATAACGCCAGGATATTAACTTTTAACAAGTCTATGTGGCATTGTACTAGAGGTCTTAGACAGCAATTAAGGCAAGAAACATAAATGAAAGTTATAAAGATTGAAAAAGAAGAAGTAAAACTATACTTTATCCAAATTTTTGTTGTGGGATGTTGGAGTAATATATTTATACTGGGGAATACTTACTATCCATCAACAGAAAAACCAAACTGATTATACAAACAACATAAATAAATCTCAAAAAACATTATGATGAGCAAAGAGAAGCCAGATACAAGAGTATGTACTATACGATTGCATTTATGTGAATTTTAAGAAGGAGCAATGTATAGCAAAAGATTTCAGAGAAGTGGTTGCTTTCAGGAAAAGGGTTGCTTTCTCTTTTTGGCTGGAGAAACAATAAGGAAATCTGGGGTGATGGGAATGTTTTCTATTTTGATAGAGTTATTGGTTATGTGGTTGTGTGCATATCCCAGAACTCATTAAACTGTACCATTTAAGATTTATTTCACTGAATGTAAGTTACACCTCCACAAAAAAATATAAAGAAAATGCACAAAAGGTCAATAAATCAGGCAAAATGAATCTGTTGCGATGAAAGTCCAGATAGTGGTTACACAATGTATGGAATTGGGATGTGAGAGAGAAACGAAGCAGCCTCTCCAGGATTAATAATGTTCTGAGTCTCAATCTGGGTACTGTTCGTGCCGATCTGTTTACTTTGTAGAATTTCGAGTACACTGATGATACTGGCATTTTTTAGTAGATTCAATATAATTAGCATTTCAAATTTTTGACGCTAGACATCACAAAAGGCCTCCCCATCAATTCCTAGTTAGACATGCATATACTGTGTCAGTGGTACAATGGCAATGTAAAGAGGTTGCTAGCTCTACCACCCTATTGTGCATAATAACCTCCTAGTGGAAACGCTTTAACCTGTTACTATGACAGCATGCTTTAACTATGGCATTCACAGAGAATAAATCTTTTCAATTTAATCTGTCCAGTCGCTTTGTTATTAAAGATGACAAGGAAGAAACAGCGAGCATCACTAGAGAAATCACAGCAATATACATCTGTCACATTATAATACAGTGGGATCGGAGAGCATTCAGGAGTGTCATAATTGTAATTTCAGAAAACCAAATACTATTTACGTGATAACATCCACCTGTATCTCTTTAACTTGTATTTTCAATTTGCTGCCTGTTTACATCTATTCAAAACTTGAAGTGCTGCCTGTCATTAAATGCTATGTAAATAAGTTAGGCCTAACTGTGAAGCTAACAGGGAAACTTCAGCATCTGGGGCCAGAAGATTCTATTTTAACAACACGCATATGGTCCTTGAAGCATAGCTCAAGCATTTTGATAGACATGCCAAGATTCAGCGAAGGAGACAGACTTTTGCCACAGATGAAACTATCTTGCAGTGAAAGAGAACAGATTAATGGAAGTGTCAGGGTTCTTTGGTTGCAATCTACAGAAACTTGTTCTGGCTAACACATACAAAAAAAAAGAGAGAATTCATCATAAGTAGATTTGGGAATTGCTCATCGGATTAAGGTGAGGAGACAACAAGGAATCTGTGAGGCCTTGAGAAAGGGCACTGAGGGAAATGTACATTAGACACCGCTTGGTCCCACCTCATATCCTCTTGGGTCAACTTTTAATTCCAGCCATTGCTACAGAATACAGCTGCACACATATAAGGTAACAGCCCCTTCTGTACGGGGGTTTCTCTGCTCCATAGTATGTGCGTGAGAACTCACTCAGGCACATACACAAAAATAAGGAGATGTGAAGGAGTAGCAACTCATGTGGCAATTAGTGGGACATGAGCTGCTGGAAAAATATTACCCTCCTCCATCCCCCAACTGGGTAATTTTGAGCCACTTTCCACATGGCTCCACATATGGGCCCTGGCAAGATTAAATCTCAATCGCCTAGGGCAGTGATTAGCTAGAAGATGCAGCTCTGACTGAATTCTCCTTCCTTCCCTGTTTTACCCTCTGTCCTCTGCAACTTTTGCTTGGAATCACCTCCCAAGACGTACTTCCTGTCCACAAGCCCTGTGCTAGACTCTACTCTTTCAGGGAAATCTCAGCTAAAACAAAAGTCAAATGCAGGGCCCTGTGGCTACCACAGGAGATAAATTTCTAAATCTCTTCAGTCATTTTTGCTTCTCTGCTCATGATTCAAATTCTGAGAGAGAGCACACTTGCCCAAGCTTGGGTCCCATGTCCACCCCATACCTATGAAGGCTAAGGCACAACAGATAGTCCCTCAGGAAAGCAGGAGGTAATTTGTCGAAAGAGAAAGAGAGAGAGGAAGGAAGCGAAACAAAGAAAGAAGAGAAAAAATTACCCTTCCTGTATCTTTCTGTGTGTCCAAAACATTGCATTAAAAACATGAGAAGCAAAATCAGGAGAGTGAAATTATTTAAATTATTTTCCTAAATTAACAGCACATATAATATCATATTTACAATGAATTTACTTCACTAAGTGTTTGAAATCACAGGTCACGTACACTTATGGTTATTGATTAAACATTCATCAAGAATCTGAAGATGTTTGGTTAGACCTCATATCCTGCTCACTCTTACAAAGTTGCCACCAGAAAGGAACCAAGCTTTCTACACAAGATGGAGTAAGCACATTCCACCAAACTAATCTCACTAATTACAACTAAACATTCTAAACCGAATATATAGAGCAACTATTAGAAGACTGTGAGGGGAAGATGAGGCAGACTGGCTAAGGACCTGCACCTTCAAGGAACAATATGGTGGTGAAATGCCCTGGTTTGGTTTGGTTTTGTCTCCTCTATTTCTTGGCCTTGACACTAGAGCAAGCAGTCTACTACCTGAAACACAAAGCAACAAAAGATGCAAAAATCAAATAAGAGACTGCCTTGCTAGCCAAAGCGTGGGAAAGAAGGCACCCCCCTCAGGACAGACCCATTGAACTCCACCTCTCCTACTGCAGGCAAACACCTCAAAAGAAACTGCCAGTCCCTCTTCCCATCAGGCATTGCAGAGACTGGGGAGCAGCACCAAGTCAAACACCCCACATTGCACTAATCAAGCAGAGGCTGCAGTGTGCCTCCTCCTCCCTGCCCCTCCCTGGGTGCTGGGGATGCTGCGGGGTAGAATCCTGTCAACAAGCCCCACTATGCAGTAACTACACGAGAGGTGGAGCCTTGTCTCTCACCCTATCCCATAGCCCATCTTACTCTACATGAATATAAACAGGGGCAGCATCCCTCCTTTTTCATCAGGCACTATGAAGACTGTGGAAGGAACCCCATCTACAGTCCCTGCCCTGCACCAAGGAAACATCAGCCAAGACGAGGCATTCCACTTCTACCCGATCAGAATGGGGAGATGGGGAGATCCGATTAAGGAGAGCAGTGGGCTGGGAAAAGAGATTCTTCTAGCTCAGCACAAACTCAGTCATACCCCTAAGCAGCCCATGTGTGAAACTGATTAGCATCAATCCAGCAAAAGCTTTGAGAAGTGAACTGTGGGGGAGGATGGCACTCAGGGGTCAACCTGGCCTCAGCAGCACACAAACAGGGTAATCTAAGTAACACTGCAAAAGTTTCAAAACCAAATTGACACTGCAACTACAATCCATCTACAAACATAGGCCAAGTCATGCTTTCTGAACCTAAACAGGTCTGTTGCCTGGTAAAATAGATTTATTAGCATCCAGAGTATCACAGCCTAATACTTTAAAAGCCTGGAACGCAATCCAAAATTACGTGTCATACCAAGAACCAATAAATTCTCAATTCAAACGAGAAAAGATTATCAACAGATGCCAACATTGAGATAATCCAAATGCTGGAATTACCCGACAAGAATTTTAAAGCAGTTCATAAAAATGCTCCAACAAGAAATTACAAATACTCTTGAAACAAATGGAAAAATAGAAAGCTCCAGCAAAGAAACAGAAGATAGAACAAAGAACCAAATAAAAATTTTGGAACTAAAAATCAAGTAACTGAAATTAAAAAATTCCCTAGATTGGCTCAGCAGCAGAATGGAGCTAGCAGAGTGGGGGGGAAAGGCAGTAAATATAAAGATAGATCAATAGAAATTATTCCAAAGAGAAAATGGAATAAAAATATAAAGTACAGAGCCTCAGGAATAGTGGGGCAATAATAAAAGATCTATCACTTGTGTCACTGAGGTCCCGGAAGGAAACAAGGAAGAGGTTGGGGTTAAAAAAAGTACTTGAAGAAATAGTAGCTGAAATATTCCCAAATTTGAAAAATGACATAAATCTATAAAAAAAAAGAACAACCATAAACAGGATAAATGCAAAGAAATACATTCTCTGATATGTCATAATCAAAATTCTGAAAACAAAAAAAAAGGAGAAAAAAATGTGAAAACAGCGAGAGAAACAGTATGTTACCTATAAGAAAGCAACAATTCAAATCCCCAAATATTTTTAACCAGAAGAAACAGAAGCTAAAAAGGAGGCGCCCAACATTTTTTAAGTGCTGAAATGGAAGAACTATCAACCTAGAATCCTACATCCAGTGAAAATATACAGGGAGTTTCACAAAGAAGGAGAGGAGGAGAGGGAGGAGGAGAGGGAGGGAGGGGCACGGGGGGGTGTGCAGAGAAGAAGGAAGGAAGGAAGGAAGGAAGGAAGGAAGGAAGGAAGGAAGGAAGGAAGGGAGGGAGGGAGGAAGGAAGGAAGGAAGGAAGGAAGGAGGGAGGGAGGGTCATATATTTGGCTTTGCTTGAAAAATCTCAATACCTGGCCATCAGGGCCTGAATTCTCACAGTGCAAAACAATGGTCTTGAGGCAGAGAGAGCTGCTGTCTTTAGATGACACATGCATTCCCTATATTCTCTATTTACCAGAACGGCCATTGATAGCCTCCGGCCCTGGGTACTATTTCCACCATCTATCCTACTTGCCTGGCTGTTGCAGGCTTTAGGTTTATGAAATCCAGATTATTAGCTCTAAAGTTTTCTAGAGACTCTATTAAAAGCTATTTATCCCCAGAAAGGAACCCATAGAAGTAATTTCGCATTTACTTTCAAAGGTCATCAACCCTCATGTTCCTAAGATTCTCCAGACTCCACTTTCAGAACCGATTTCAAACAGCTAGTGTACTATTCTCTTTGCATACATACTGAGAGTAGTTCTGCATTAGTGTTATTTAGAAATGTCTCTTATATTGTCATATGTGTTTGCTGCATTATGTAGGAATATTCAGTTCTGCCATAGAGAATAAGACAAACAAGGAAGATAAATGAAACTAAATATAAAAGCAAGTACCTTGTAAAACGTATTAGACATAGACAAAATAGGTAGAGCCTACATAGAAAGAGTAGAAGGACCAAGTAGCTACCTAAATATTCATGAGGCACCCAACAGTTTCTGGCACATAATTTATAGAATGAATGAATGAATGAATGAATGCAAGGCTCAGTTTCTCTAGTACATTATATCTCTCCTTCTATCTCTAATATATTACTATTTTTTTCCTTATTCATTAGTGCATCTCTACTAGGTAATAAATGTATTGGAGATAAGAGCCATGAATCACGTGCACATGGCAGAAGTTAATAAGTATCTGAAAGCAGTGTGACACATAAAGCAGTGATTCTCAGAGTCAAGGGCATAAGCCTTAGAAACTTGTTTAAAACGCAGATATCGAGGAGCTACTCCCAGAAGTTTTGATTCAGTAATTTACAGATGTGATATAAAAATGTGCATTTTTACCCAAACTCCCACTGCTCTTGATGTAGGGGCTCCATCCACAACATATTGAAAACTACTGAATAGGGAATGTGGGAAGGCTAGGGTAAGTGGTAATCTCTACTTTCTCACTTATTATGAATATTATAAAATAGATTAAAATAAACATCAGAGCAGCCTGAAAGACATTGAGGGAAAGGTGGACCCAGCCCCTTCCCCTTAGGTGCTGTGATGTGGGGGGGTAGGGAGGTAGGGATGGAGAATTTACTGCTATCTGTATATGAAAGAGAAAGAGAGCAACCACTACAGAGAAAGAGTACAAGGGTATTTTTCTCCTTCTCCTTATTTTTTTACCAGTTGGCAGAGCTCCTGCCCAGTCAGCTGCCTCCTTGTTATCATTGTCCCTGGCCAGAAGATGAGGAGAAGCAAGACCCATAGCTTAGTTCCTGGGGCAACTGTTCTATTTTGTCACCCCAAGGGTTAAATGGTTCTGCTTCTTGTTTGATTTCATAATACTCATTCTTTCAACAGGCATTTATTGCAGGCTTAATTAAACTTAAGAGCCAATGTAAAATTTTAAATTAGTATTTAGATTTTTTTTTTTAAGAATGACCTTTAGACAGCCACAGACTGAGGACGTACATTAAGATCATCAGAGGGCGAAGGCTTGAAAAAGTAGGAAGACTTCTCAAGTTGAGCAATTATTTTATGTGTGGGCTCGTAGTAGTTGAAACAAGTAGGCTGTTGGATTGTCTTCCCTTCTGTTTTACTTTATGAAAATCTTGCATAGTGCTTTTCAAGTCTGCGACCACCTAATGATGAGTTCAAATTCACTTATATATTCTAGTCCCCAACTTTCTCAAAAGTTGCCAATCTAAATACTCAAGTTTTAATTTCTGGAACACGTAATGGTTAATTTGGAATTCTGGATAATATATGTAATAATGCAATGTATCAGTCCTAGGAAGAACCTTTTACATATCTGGAAAAATGTGTATTTACTGTTCTGTTGAATCTGCATGAAGTTGGATTAGAATTCCAAGCTTTTTGAAATGCAAAGAAATCCACAACTAATCAAAAGTACCACAAACATTTGTATGCTAAGTAAAGGCAACAGTCTTCTTGCCCAAACTCTTGTTTTTCCCAATTTAAAACAGCAGTTTGCAAAGAAACGAATAGCTAACCTTATGATAAAACAGATGGAGCATTTACTGCCTCCTTCCATGACATGTTATGACCAAGGAAATAAGAGGTGAGTTCAGTACTAAGGGTCATTAAAATAGCAATAGGAATATATAATAGGTATAATTCTCTATTAACTGGCTGGACCTTACTTACTTGAATAACATAGGTGATGACTCCAATATTTGATTTTCCACCCAATAAGAGAGTATACATAAAGAAAGAGAGGTAAAAATTATAGTATTATTTAATGCTGTACTGAGCCAGACCCAGGCAGCCATACAAAAAACAAACAAATAAACCACTGATCTAATACAATAAATCAGCTCTGGGCTATATTGGGTAATGCAAAGGAAGCTCGCCCCCACCAGGAAATGCTAACCTCCTACCTTATAGGAATCATTCAAAGATAATTACACACTGACATAACCCCTTCAAGGTTTAGTCAATGTTTTTACCTTGGCTTCATACTACTTTTCTTCTTTTATATTTAGATAAAAGCTAGGAAAAAAAAATACTAAGTTTCTTTCAAGTTTGCTACTAAAATATGACATGAGAAGCATTTTCCTGATTTCACTGTTGATTGCTTAATGAATTTACTATCATCCTCATTGTGTGAGAGTTTTATCCCATGAGAAGGGGTATTTGTCTTTTCAAATGTCTAAAGGCCACAATTCAGAATCTTTATTAAAGAATTTTTTACTTTGTAAGACACTTTCAGATTATTTTATATTAAAAGAATTTATATATATACCTTCAGTCATGAGGTCTCTCTGACCCTGAGTTGTGTAACATCTGACCAAAACTTTAACAGCTCTTTTTTTTAAATGTTGTTCTTCAGAAGGAAATAAAGAGCCTAATGAGAAGACTGGATATTGTAGGATTCTTATCTAGAGAAAGTTAATCCTGTTAGACAAAAGACCTCCAGAAAAATATATTTTAGTGTCCTCAACAAGACAGCTAGCCACCCCATCATCCTACAGTGAAACAGACCCAACCACACCCATGGGACTTTTAGTCTCTCAAGATTAAGAACTCATGGAAAAGATCACTACACATGTGAAGGAAACTCCCTCATGAAAGTAAGCAAAACAACAAAAAGAACTAAGAGAAAACAGACAAGGTAGGAAGTGATAAGGTTCATTCTATGTCAAGACTACAATGTGGAGGCAGCCCAGCCCACATCACAAAATCTATACTTAAATCAGGCTGCACTTACCGGAAAACTCTGTCAAGAAAACCTAACATACACCAAGCACAGTCCTCTGACTCAGGTCTTGCTAGCTTTTTTTCTTTTAAGATTTTATTTATTTATTTGAGAGAGAGAGAACGAGCAGTGGGGAGGGGCAGAGGGAGAGAGAGAGGGAGAAGCAGACTCCCCGCTGAGCAGGGAGCCCGATGCGGGACTCAATCCCAAGATCCAAAGATCACAACCTGAGCCAAAGGCAGACACTTAACCTACTGAGCCACCCAGGCGCCCAGGTCTTGCTAGCTTACCTTACCCTGGAAAATAAGACCTGCTAGGCTTATCAGGAAATCCTCGATCTCCTAGCCAATCAAGCCGTGTTTCTACATTGCTTCTTCCGACATCCTAGAAAACTCACTCTTGCCCCAGATCTCTTGGGAACAGTGTTCCTCTACTTCCAAGGGACTATAGTCCCCCAATCCATGGACGATTTTCCCTCAAATAAAGGGCATCAAACTCGTTACTAAATAGTTTTAGTTTTGTCATTGGCAGTTTTGGCAGCCCAAATGGGACCAAAGACAACTGCTGAAGATCCCAGGGATGGGCTCCTAAATGCAGGTTGAAGGCGCCCCCAGAGCCTTGTTGGTTGGCTGACTCTTCTGGCACTCTCCCAGATATTTGGTAAGCTTCTCTCACATGGAGCTCAGCTTATTTTGCTTTCTTCAAGTTTGCTTGTTCTGATCCTTCCAGGTGGAAAGCTGGGGTATAAGAGGGTCAAGATTTTTCTGGGTGAGACTTAGTAGGCTGCAACATGTGGGTCTGTGGCCAACCTCATCTATAAAGTAAACACCTTTGGGCAGTCCTGACAGGCCTCAAGAGCTGTGCACAGGCATCTAGAACAGTAAGTCTGGTTGAATTAGGGAGGACTATTTCAACAAGGGAAAATAATGGGTACGCTTCAGTCTAAGAAAACAAGATGGCAGCATTTGGGACTTACAAAGCCTCAAGGTAAGTCCATGGCATAAACTGCTAGGGGACTTGGGGAAATAAATTAAGACAAGAAATTTGGACTATTTTGATCAATGGCACATCAAAATCTAAGTAGGCACAATTCAGACTAGTAAAAGCCATTAGAGCGCTATGAATTGTGTAAGATTGATGAATCACAGACCTGTACCTCTGAAACAAATAATACATTATATGTTAAAAAAAAAAAAGAAGAAGAAGAAGAAGATAGTAGGAAGGGAAAAATGAAGGAGGGGAAATCGGAGGGGGAGACGAACCATGAGAGACTATGGACTCTGAGAAACAAAACGGAGGGTTCTAGAGGGGAGGGGGGTGGGGGGATGGGTTAGCCTGGTGATAGGTATTAAAGAGGGCACGTACTGAATGGAGCACTGGGTGTTATACGCAAACAATGAATCATGGAACACTACATCAAAAACTAATGATGTAATGTATGGTGATTAACATAACATAATAAAATAAAATTTAAAAAAAAACAAAAGCCATTAGGGCATCCACCACAATAAAGAAACCTTCTCATAAAAGGAATAATAGATCTATTGCTTATGAGACTCTCAGAAACCAAAGCCACAAAATTAGTGGGACCAACTGAGCACTTAAAAGCAGTTAAAGTACTGACCACCCAACTCCAAGACACCCATGCTAGGCTAAGTTGGTCATGGAATAGGTTAGATTAATAATAGGTCACCCACCAATCTCAAGAAAATATTTGTGTGATGAGGTACACTGTAAAACACAAAATCCTCAACTTACTGGCACATCCCTCTTAGGTATTAATTTGATTCCAAGAGACCCATGGCTTAGCTAAAGAAATGGAATCCTCAAGTCTCAAAGAATTAAGTGTGCCACCTTCCCAGCATCTTTTTTATGTCTAAGAACTGTGATCCTGGAGGATGTAGATATTTACAAAAATGGCAAAATCTTACTAAGAAAACCTAGAATTACAGTGACCATTATGGGGAATGTTTCAATTTGATAAGCTTGGTCACTTAGGAAGTGTACCTGAAAGCAAGTGCTTCCAAATCAAACACACAGAATAGGGTATCTATTTTCATTGGCATGCAGGACCCTCCAAAAGGCCACAAAATGTGAAAATATTTTCATTGAAAGATTCACCACAATAGGCTAATGAAAAATTAAAGACCTAGAGGTACCTAAAATAAAAGACTGTAAGACTGATGTGACTCCTATTACTCCCGTCTGTCCCCCTCTACTCCTACTAAGAGTAGTTAGTCTACTGATCTTCTGTTCGAACTTTCCACTCTGAAGAGATCACAAGACCATAAACAAAAGGCCACCAAGTTAGTGGACTTATACACCCTTATATGAGCCCCTTCCAGGATTGTCGAGACTCTGAAGGACTCTCCAGTAAACTGCTACCATTATTCCCTTAAACAGCCAAGGAGAAATTAAAATTAATGGAAACCCTAGGCAAATTCTGGGAGCTACACTCTACTTGAAAGCTTACTTGCTCAGGGCCCTGCAGATGGGATCCTGGAAAAATGGGCAGAAGCCAGCAAAGGGTGAGGATTCTTAACAGAGTCAGCTCTCCCAGATCACTGTCTGTAGTGCCCAACTGAGAGAGGAAGATAAAATGTCACATGGTCCTTTCCTTTCCAAACCCAGGCCCATAGGTTTTTTTCCCATTCTTTTTCTCCCAGGGATAGCAACTGCCTTCTTTTTTGTCTCATTTTGTGTCCTGAGAACTTGGCTTGGCAATTGTCGGTTTGGAGGCCCCCAAAATATGACTGGACAGAAATGTGGATTGAACCCCATTTGTGGCTACTACATGTGGCCAGACTATGTGAGTTCACATCATAAAAATGGAGCAGTTGGATTAATTAATTTTAAGTGTCCCTTTCATCTTTAAAATTATTTAATCAGATGAATTGAGTGATTTCCCATAGTCCAATTATTAAGATCAATCCAGAAGCCTAAACTGTTGAATTGGACAGAAACTCTAGTTCGAACAAGCTTAAGAAGAAAAAAAAATTATTGATGCACTTAATTGAGAAGGCCAGAAATAATGCTGGCTCCATACATGATTGGATTCAGAGGTCCGGTGATTTCATTAGAACTTTGTTTCTCTCCAGCTCTTGACATTATCTTCCACTGAGTTGGCTTCTTTCTCTGGCTTTACATAATGATCCCTGATAGCTCCAGGATCATAATCTCCTAGGATTATCTCCAACTGGGCTATTTTGGCTGCCACATATAACCCTGAATCACTGAAGCCTGAGGCTGATGCTCAGTCCTGATGAATTGTGGCTTGCACGCCCACTGCAAAATTTCTGTATTTTCAGCTGAGAGCACTTTAACTAACATAGATCTTGATACTAGGAAATGAGGCACTACAGAAAACATACTAGTTTAATAGACGATGAAGGGTAAAGAACAGAGAATACCCTACTATTTACTCTACGATTACTTTCTGGCAATTTTATCATACCATTTTGAACGTGTCAGTTAAACTATGGTCTCTATTGTGTTGAAACTCAGACAATGCACCTACCAAGTCTATAACAATGAGGGACTCGGTAAGAAATGTGTTTAGAGTATTTTTAACATTTCTTGAGGAAATCAATGAAGTCTTACAGGAAAGGGACCAACAGGCTGAATGTGGCCCACTATAAACACAGAAGGAAGAAAAAGAAATAGTTCATTAAGAAGGGCATGTTCTGTATTCCAAAATCATGGAATTTTGTAGGTTGGAAAAACTGACTTAACTACCTTAAATATAAATGCTGGTAAAGACTGGGAGGTAGGTGATTTGGAAGAATATAAGATTGAAGCACAAGAAAAATATGAGATTCCAACAACTCCTATTGAGTAACTGTGCCTGAAAAAGAATGCAACATATTGGTGTCCATTGACCCAAGGCTATGGCCTCAAATCTCTTCCAAGGACAAGCCAAACATAGACTGGAGGCATTAAAATAAGATTCTAGGAAACAGAGACTTGTTGCTAGGAGTCCAAAGTCCCACACTCAAAAACCACGACCATGGGGTGCCTCGGGGGCTCAGATGGTTAAGTGTCTGCCTTTGGCTCAGGTCATGATCCCCAGGTCCTGGGATCAAGTCCTGCATCAGGCTCCTGGCTGGCTCAGCAGGGAGTCTGCTTCTCTCTCTCCCTCTGCCTCTCCACCTGCTTGTGTGCTCTCTCTCTCTCTCTCTCAAATGAATAAATAAAATCTTTAAAAAAAACAAACACGCTCACACTAAAATCTCCTGATATGGCGCCACACAGTGAAAATTACTGAGCTTGCCCATCAAGAGCTATGACTTAAATCTTATACAGGGAGTCACCTAAAGTTGTGCAGCCCCACAAAGAGCATCATACCCAATGTTTACCTCATATGAAAGACAATGAAGAGTGATCTTCCTGGGGCACAACAAGGAGTGATAGAAGAGGACTGACAAGTGAGTTTATTGAGGAGAGAAGAATAAGAGGCTGCTGTATGTAACAATAGAAGTCACTACATTCCCATGTCAGAAAGCTCTCACTGTTCCCAATCAGCAGGCTATGGTTTATGCTGGGCACCAGTGAGCTGTGTGTGTTACTGCCCTTTTCCAAATAGAATTTTCATTGTGCTTATCCTGTTCTTTCTCCACTGCTTTATACTAAATGTGCTGAAGATCGGTAATAACTGTGTTTTAGCACTAATCCAATGAGAAGCTACATTGGCTAAGACCAAGTGTAGACGTGATGGGAGAAACAGCAACTCAACCACAGCCCTGGAATCAAAACACTGGAGACTTCGAGCTGTCCCATTTTGGGGAGGGCTGAATGTAGTCCATGCTGGTGTGAGCATTTTCATGGTGCATATTTATTTGAGAAGGAGCTAAGTTTGAATGTTGAGCAGTTAAAGGGGAACTATATTTAACATTTGCTGAAATCCTCCACATCCATCCCAATCCTTCCCCATTATATGATAGCAATAGAGTTTGATTATTGACCCTGTTTCAGAAATAATTCCTGAATTGTCCAAGTCAATGAGGGTAATCTCTTCTCCCTTGCTGGTGATTAGTTCAAAACCCAGGGTCAAGCCAATCAGCAAATTCCTCTTACGCCAATGATTTGGGATGAGAGTGAAACCTAAATTGTCTCCATGGAGCGAAGGTACGGATTTATGTTGACTTTTTCATGGAAAGTTGTTTACTCTCCCACTGAACATGAATATGAAGTCAATGGGATGAAACCAAAACAAAAGATGATAGAGTAAGAATAGGAAAAGTACACCTGTTTCTGATACCCTCATTGAGTCCTAGAACAACTAATCTTGGAATCTCTTAGAACTGGAAATCTGGGATTTCCGGTTATACAAGATTAAAAATGTTATTGTTTAAGTCATATTTCTCTTCCTTACAGCCCCAAACACCCTGACTAATATGCTGTCTCTGTGCTAATGACACCCTGTATCAGTTAATAATTGCAGCCAGCTGCAAGGGACACAAACCTGACTAATGCTAGCTTAAACACGTGAGAGGTTTGGCTTCTCTCCTGGGGATACAGAGTCCTGGGTTGATACAGTAACTATATTCCAGTCTTGCTCAATCATTTTGTTCAGCCTTCTTTAACAAGTACTTGCCACCTTATTATCCGAAGTTAGCTGTGTTAGTATTTCAATCAGGAAGAAAGGGAAAGGCAAATAATAAAAGGCCAATGAATCCGCTGCTCTTTCAAATAGTTTTCATCTAACTACCTCACAACAATTGCCACATACATTTTATTGGCCAGAACTGCCATGTGACCATCCTCTGTGCAAGGGAAAGTGGGTAACACAGTTTTTACAGCTGGACCTATTTCCACCACCAAACAAGTAAGAATTGTATTCATAAGGTAGAAGGGCAGAATGCTATTAGGTAGGCAAATTAACCATCACCACCACATTGCCAAATTCATGTCTCCAGTTCAGACCTCACCTCCAATCTCAACTCATATATCAAACATGTAATTTAAAATCTCCATACTTGTGGATTCTAGACACCTCAAGCTGAATATATATATAAACAAAGCTAGGACTGTCCACACACAATCTGTCCCTCTACGAAGGTTATATTTTTGTTTGTTTCTTTTATTTTTTTCTGTTTTTTCGTTGGGGAGGCTGGCCAGGTTGGTTCTGGTCTGATAAATGCATGCATCTCAAGCCTCCCCCAGCCCTCCGCTTTGAGGGGTATCAGCCCCTGTCAGCCTGCATTACCTCTTATGATGGTTAATTTTATGTGTCAGCTTGACTGGGCAATAAGGTGCTCAGACATTTGGTCAAACATTGTTCTGAGTGCTTCTGTGAGAGTATTTCTGGATGAGATTAACATGTGAATTGACAGACTAAATAAAGCAGGCTGTCCCCCCTAATGAGGGTGGGACTTGTCCAAATCAATTTGAGATCTGAATAGAACAGAAAGTCGGAGTAAGAAGGAATTCCTCTTGCTGGCTGCTTGGCTGGGACCTCAGTCTTCTGCCCTTAGACTAGAACTTTTACACCATCAGCTCTCCTCGGTCTCTGGCTTGCTGACTCTGGGACTTGGTACTTCTCAGCTTCCATAGTTAAATGAGCCCATTCCTTAAAATCAATCTCTCCTTCCCCTCCCACTGCCCTCCCTCTCCGTATATATGGTTCTCTGGAGAACCCTCCTCAAGTCATTGCCATCTCAATGAATGGTACCACCCCTTAGTCGCTGAATGGCCCTACCATTTACCTAAGTGTACCTGTAGAAACCTAGAAATCATTCTTCATTCAATTTTTACGTATCCCCTCCATGCACTGAATTTATCACCAGATTGAGTCGGTACTTCCTTCTGGTGTATTTCAAATCAGTCTGCTTCGCTCCTTCTCCAACACCACCACTTTAGCAAAGTCACTGGACTCTGGAAATTTATAACTGGCTCCCCTGTTTCCACTCGGTCCTTTCCAATACAATTTGTATGTAGCTTTCAGAATGATCTTTAAAACCATAAATCAGATGTCACTCTCCAGCTCAAAACCCTCCAACCACTTATCATTGCAATTTATCGTACCATGGTCCAGGGGGTCTCATAAAGTGGTTCACCCTACACCTCTGCAACTTCATCGCTTTCCCTCCTTGCTTACTTGGAGTCCTATCAGTCTTCTCTCTGTTCTTCAGATATACCAAGCCCTTTCCCCTCTGCAATTTTGTACTATCTGAATGATCGACCTTTCTCTTTCCGTATGGCTAGTTTATTCTCATCACTTAGATCTCCCCGATTTGGCTTTGCCATCCAGGTAATTTTTCATCATTTAATCAAATAGCCCTTCATAATGGTCAATCATAATCTATAATCCCAATGTGTAATTATTTTTCATTTACTGTGTCTCACGCCCCAACTAAAATATATGCTCTATCACGACAAGGAATTAGTCTTTAGAGCGAGTTGATACTTCCAGGTGCAAGCACAACACTAGTTCTTAATGCTCAAAATATTTACTGAGTGATTTCATTAATTCACTCAACAAATATTTATTGAGGTCTTAGAAGGAATTGTTCCAGGTCCTAGGGATACGGCAGTAAATGAAAGGACCAGAGTTACCACCTTCATGGCACTCACCCTCTGGGGGGGAAGCCAGAGACTAAACAAATAGTATGTCAGAAGGAGAATATTTTTCATGAAAAGCCCATTGGGCATTTGTTCAGAATATTTTCTCTTTCTTAGGACTTAGACAAGAACTAGATGCCAAGAAGACACTAGGAAGTTTGGTATACACCAGCCTTTCCAAATAAGCCCTTAGAACGTGCAAACGCTGTTACAGACATCCTGGGAAACTGACTTTTGTGTCAGTTACCGTGACATATATACAAGAGGCTAATGGCATCCATGGACTACGTGGCGGGGGCGGGGGGTGGGGTGGGGTGGGGAGGGGAGTGCTAATCACTTATTGACGGAGATAGTGATCAGACATGCAAATAGACACTAGCCAAACTCACTGTGAAGATTTGCAATCTTAATTATTCCAAGGCCATAAAGTCAACAAGATGGAATGTGATGTCCTGAATACAAGTGCCAAAATGCTAAACCAAAGGGAAGGTGAAGAGAGAAAGAGAATAAATGGGATAGCAGATTAGATTACTGCCTGTCAGCAACGCTCATGACAGCTGTGGACACGCTGTAAACGCATGGCATACCATCCCAGACCATCACGCCCGCTCCCTGCCAAGGCTCCTGTCAACACACAGCTGGGCCTCTCTTGGCACAGTGGCTGATGTTCTCTCTCAATTTATTAACAATTGCTTCATTTTCGTGGATTCTAAGGACGAGATAATTCTCACATTTTTCACAGATGATGAAATTAATTGCTGAATTCAGATGTTGGGGATTATTTTGCCAATAATTTCTTGCCCAGATTGAAGATAATATCCATTTCCAATGTGACTGTTCCCAGATTCTAATGATGACTGGGAGGCACACATTTCGGCCTCAGTGTGTTACATGCTCTAAGAGGTACTACTTGGCACGGAGGGAGTGGAAGCCAAAGCAAATGGAGGAAAAGCATAGCAAATGTTACAAGTAAACAATAACAATAATGATAACGATGTTTAAAAAACTAACAGTGATTAAGCCAGGAACTTTAGTAAGCTCTTTATTATGTCTTATCGCAGGCAGCCCTCACAACAGTCTTGCGATAGGTAACAATTATTTTCCCTATTGTACAAAAACAGGAAAGAGGCAAGGAGGAGACATGGCTCTCTGAAGCGTGTACCTGTTGTTGTTTTGTAGAATGCAGCAAAGCCAAGTGTTCCCATGTTCACAGCATCCTTATTTGAAATTGCGAAAAACTAGAGATCATCCACATGCCCATCAATAGGAGAACATGTATCCTGCTGTGCTATCTACATACAATGGAACACTAGTCAGCGGTAAAAGGTTCGGAATGACTGATGTTACAGACAACATGAGTGAATCACACTAAACACGCTGGATGAAAGGAGACAAACAAAAAAAAGAGTACATAAAACATAATTCTGTTTCTATAAAATTTTAGGAAATTCCGACTAAGGTCTCCTGACAAAAAAACAGATCAGGTGCTGCTCGTGAATGGGAGAAGGATTGCCAAGGACACAAAAAAAATTTTGAAAGTGGTGAGTGTGTTCATTGTCTTGATTGTAGTGGTGGTTTTGCAGGTATATTCACATATTAAAACATCAAATTGTGCACTAGAATGTGAGTAGTTTACTGTAGGTCTATTATACATCAGTAAAACTGTTTCTTTTTTTTTTTTTTTTAAGATTTTATTTATTTATTCGACAGAAAGAGACACAGCGAGAGAGGGAACACAAGCAGGGGGAGTGGGAGAGGGAGAAGCAGGCTTCCCGCCGAACAGGGAGACCCATGCGGGGCTCGATCCCAGGACCCTGGGATCATGACCTGAGCCAAAGGCAAATGCTCAACGACTGAGCCACCCAGGCACCCCGGTAAAACTGTTTCTTAAAAATAAGCAAAAACTGCCATGAGATGTTCCCGTGCTTTGTGCTTCACATTTCCCTTTGGCTTTGGATGACTCAAGATAAAAGACATGACCCTGTTCTAATATGGCTGGCGCCTAGTGACTCTCCAAGAAATTCTGGCAGAGACACTGAAAGGCACGGCTTCTCAGCATCAGATTTCACCCGGGAGAGCCATAGGAAGAGACTAATGGCACAGAGTACCGATGCTAAGCCGAACTGTTCTAAGAGATGCTTTGCTGGGATGATCTGGGTAATTTGCTTTGCTCCTTGCTTCCCTTGGATGGTAGACGTGTGTCTTCATTGATTCTCACTGAATGCACGGTTCCCGATTCATCCCATACCCAGAAAACCACATGCATCTCAATTAAGTGCAAGTTCCTTCATGAGATATGTGGAAAGTCAAATTTTAAGAGTCATAAAATCATCATCTTCTAACGTTATCACACTATATAGCTCCCTTGATTGCCACTGAATGTGTAAAAAGAAAATCAGGAGATCTACGTCTCGTACCAATTTGCAGTGCATTTCCAAAATGGCATATGCTGTGTCACTCTGACACCAAAGAGAAAAGGGAGGAATGAGCCACAGAGAGGGACCTGCACAGCATTCGGTTTGCTGAGTCAGGGGCTGTTGAACAGCAAGTGTTCTGGGACCCATCTGAACACACTACAGGGATCTGGAGTGGGGTTAGCTTGGAGGCATTTTACAGTAACCAAGTACCTGCTTGTTTAAACCCTGTTCATTACTGCTCTGCTTTTTTCCTAGGCAATACAGCATAATGAGCCTGAAAGTAGGTGCTTAGAGCCTGGAGGAGCATAGGAGATGCACAGAAATGTTGAAATAAGACAGGATTCCTCCAAAGGAGCTGGAAAAAGGGGGTAGACCTCCCCCACTCCTCTCCACAAAGGAAAGCTCACGCAAAGGTTACTTTCCTTGTGATTAAGAGTCTACACAATTAAAATTTTTAAGTGGCTGATTGAAGGATAATGTAGCAGATTTTATTCAGCCGAGTGTACCTCAAGGGAAATTCAGCTTTCCTTTATTACTTTTACTGCATGCACACATTTTCCCTTAGAAATAAAAATTAAACCTTTGCACAATTGCTTCCAAATGCATTTTCTCTTTACTCTAATAATGGTTTTCATGAGACATCTGTAGCAAATTTAAATGCTCCTTTTAAAAAATGCATAGAGTTATCAAGAAATTGATGTAAAATATGAATATATGTAAGGCTGAATAAACATCTGTTGCTAACCCCCAGCCTCTAAGTACCAAAGTGTGCCCACTCCTCCTTGCTATCTGTTTACCTTTCAGGTGATTACCATTGTCAAAAGCATTCCAGGATATTCAGAGGGAGGGGGTATGACAACCTCCAAAAGAAATTTATTCTCTCTCTTTTCCACATTTTCAGCTCTTTACAGCACTGAGGATAATGAGAAATTAAGATGATTTGCTGAAATCCTTAACTTCCTATCTTTCGAGGAGCTTCATTTCTTTTCGGAGGCTTTGAAATGTAAACTAGGTAGGAGTAAGCGGAGGACTGAACGGCTGCTGGGAGGTGTGGTTAGATGTAGGGACAATGACAAGGGGACAATGACAAGGGCTAAAGTTTGGCGCCAGCCTCCTGCTTCCTAGGGAGTCCACCCTTTTAATACTGCCCTCCCCTTGCAGTTGGCATTTGATTCTTGCCATTTCACAGATACCAAAATTGGGGTTCAGCAAGGGCAAGCTGCTTGCCCACAGCCCGACTATTAGTAAGTGACAGTCACGAACCAAAGCCAGGTCTTCCCGAAAGAAGCTCAGGTTATTTTCTAAGTGAGAGAAAAAAAAAGTAAATTACAGAATATTGAACTGAAGCATTCGAACACATTGTCCACTTGTAGAGAGAAAAATAAGCTTGATTTATCTCAGTGAGACCAACTTCAAAAAAAAACGTGGCTCTCTAAGAATATTTATATGCCTCAGTTGCATCTAAATTCTGCCAATCTACGTAGGGACAGCTCGTCTTTTTCACAGTTGATGAGGAGCCTACCTGTCACTTTCCTTGCCATTGTGTCCCTGGAAATGGAATTTGAGAATTTGACTTTAGTCTTTTATTCTGTCCCCTCTTCCACTGTGGATCTGAAAACAATACGTGGGATATTCAGATTTTGAATAGGAATATGGAGATCTAAGAAGATGTCAGCAAGAAAAAGGCTACACCAGTGTACTTAATGACATACAAAACCTCTTCAATAAAGTTCTAATCCCAAGTCATTAGCCTTTTGGGTGGACTTCCTTATCCACCTACACACATTTAATTTTATATCCTCACTGCATAATATATTCATTTATTACACATACCCATTGCACATTTTCCCATTCGATGAAAAATATAGTACTTTATTGTTTGGCTCTTCTTCAAATTGGATTACTGAAGGATGTTTCAAAGTTAATAACTCTAACTATCTGAAATAAAACCTGCTTACTCACCCAGAAGAAGAAAAAATCATACATGCATGCACAAACACATTCACTCATATATTCCCCAACTTTTGGACCCAAGTCCTGATAGTATCATGAAGAAGAAAAAAGTTACAAGGTTAGAAAATTTAAAAGCCCAAAAACTATCACCAACATACAGGAATAATACCGCTAATATTATGTCAACTATAGGCTTACCATTCTTCCAGGTGCTTCAACCTGTATTTAATCCTCACAAAAATCCAACAAGATAATTCTTATTATTTTCCCTATTTTGCTGATGACGGAACAGAAGTGCAGTAATTAGCACAAGACCATATGTAGAAAATACAGAAACCAGATCCAAACTGAAAGGGACTAGTTCGAGAGTACTAGGGTGTTTTTTGCGGGGGGGGGGGGGGGGGGGGGGGGTTGTTTTTTTGTTGTTGTTGTTTGTTTTTGCTGTTCCTGTAACTTTCTTCCTTTCTCACACACTGGTACAAATATAATCTAAAACCAGTGAGGGCCACCAATTTTTATAATAACTAACATTTTTGATGAAGTGGTCTGTGGCATTCGAAATTACCACAACCAACTTAGCTTTCAATTACCAGCAGTACCCTCTGGAGTGGAATAGTGAATTAAGACCTCCTCCCAACAGCATAAAAAGTATTAAAGACAAAAAGATACAAAAATCTGTCTCCTTTATGTCTCTGTCTACTCAGTAGATTTCATTTTATTCTTTGGAAAGGCGCACACCTACTGGACCCAGATAGAAAAGGCAATAAGAAAAATTCTGCTGTGCATTGAAAGGAAATGTGAATATGAAAACATTGTTACTAAGGAAGTGTTACTTTAGTGGGAGAAAAAAAAGAGCTTCCTCGGGTCAGTCCATCTGTGTTTCAATCCACCTCAGAAAGGTGGTGAACAACTTGAGCATTTACTTGCTCTGGATAAGCTGAATTCTTTCAGAGGTTAAGTATTGCCCATAGACTCTTGATGAGATCTGTATATTCTGAGCAAAACCCAATGGATCCTTTGTGCTCCAGAAAAGAAACTGGTCATCAGACTTGAGAACACATGTGGCAATGTTGTCTTCCTGGACCTTCGTTCCCCTGAGAAACTATGGCTGTGAAATGTTCCATTTGTCATGTTTTTTGCCTGTAATATTTTGCCTCATTGAAAGCTGTGCCATCTGAAAAGCTTTATTTTCAAAAAGGTTGTTTCCGTCTTGGCCCTCCCACCATTCATTCAATAAAAATTCTGAGCACTCACTAGGTGCAAGGTATTACATTACACACTTAGAAATAATAAATAACAAGAATATAGCAATAAACCAAACACAGCTTCTATTGAAGAACCCCAAAATGATGTAATTCAGGATAAGAGGAACATTTACATATTAAGTATTCGAGCTGGGAGTGATTTTTAAAATTTAATTATCATAGATAAAGAAGTAAGTTTAGGGGCGCCCGGGTGGCTCATTTGTTAAGCGTCTGCCTTTGGCTCAGGTCGTGATCCCAGGGTCCTGGGATCGAGCCCCGCATCAGGCTCCCTGCTCTGCAGGAAGCCTGCTTCTCCCTCTCCCACTCCCCCTGCTTGTGTTCCCTCTCTCGCTGTGTCTCTCTCTGGCAAATAAATAAAATCTTTAAAAAAAAAGAAGTAAGTTTAACTAGATAGGGAAAAAAAGAAACTTGACCTAACAGTCTGCCCACTTCTGCCCGACGTGGTGCTAGCCACTGTCCTGAGTCACTGCATTTATTCCTAACAACACACATATGAACTAACTCTTGTTATTTCCATCTTACAAAGACAAAGTTACATGAGCTGCCCCTGGTTGCTGGCTGATCACAACATTAAAGTCGGTGGTCGGTCTCCCGGCCCCCAGGTCATGCGACTTTTCACATCCCCTACATGTTGAAGAAATCTCTGGGACTGAGAAATGGGAGAAGAGAGACCTAGGCTTGAGCATGATACCCAACAAGACCCAGCGTCCCACAGATAGGGGCTGGTGATCATGACAATGGCGGCAGCAGCTCCAGAAGTAGATCGAGCCAGCATCTGATTCCTCCGCTGCACAAAAAGCCACCACTAGGAAGAATCAGCCAACCTCTCTACACCACACGTCTACTCCCTTTGCTGCCCAAATGCTGGAGGGCAGACTTCCCACTGCCACCTGCCTTTTCTTCATTCGTCCCTCTCTTCCTTATCGCGTTATTTGCATACCATGATTCTCATTCCTTTCTTTCTGCTTCATCTCTTCCCAACCCACCTGATAACTTCTGCCAGGAACAACCGAGATACTCTTCCCGAGTATGACAAATGGAGAGTTTCACAATTACCTAGGGCAACAGAGCTGGGGCTGTTCTGGGACTTGCCTCCACCTAAATTATTTTCCAAATTCAGCTCCTGAACACAGGACTAAGTTTTAACAGCACTGGGCCCACCTTGAGGTTATTTATTCAGTCATACAGAAATTACTGTTCACAAGACAGAGAAGTAAAATAATCTATTTTTTTATGACGTCTTCCTGATAGCTTGGCTGCTAGAAAAAGCAAACAATTTTCCTAACAAAGTCTAGCTGTTGTACATATGAAATATCCCCTACAAAATAACTCCTCTTCCCCAGGATGCTAAAACACAGATTTTATACCTGAATAGTAACTACTGACTTCAAGGAAGGGATTCTTTCCTGCTTTAGCTTTCATATTCTCTCAAGGTCTGTAATCCAAGAAGACAGTATTCTATCTATTCAAAATGTAATCTGGACCTCTGATGACCATGAACTTTTACCTCCTTGTATAAACAGGGGATTCAGGTCCAGGAAGTCAATACATAAAGCAGCGTTCGACCATGGCAGTCCGTGGCAATCACTCAATTCATTGAATGAAGCAATTTGTGTCAGATTCATATGGCTTCGATGTATTTACACAGATTGAACCATTGAGGGTCATTTGATGTTCAAGCCTTATTCTGAGGATGGTACATAATTCAGGAATGCTGAATCAGAAGAGCTATCCCCGGGGACTAATTCTCAAGAACCAGGATAACATGTATCTGCTTTGTCGATTTCCATTTAAGCAGAATTAAAGGTTACCCTACCAGATGCTCTAGATACTAGTCACGAACATGCATTTCCCCCTGTGAGTATTATAATAAATTCAGAAAAGGTCCAGTTCTGACACCCAAAAGGCAGCAACATTATATCGCTGACAACATGCTATTAGCAGTCATTTTCACTTATTACTGTTCTTCAGGCTTATACTGGGCTGGATTATGTTTTGTTTTATTGTGTCTTCATAGCATTTTCCAATTGGAGCTAGAGAGCTGCATTTTTTTTGTGTGTACACACTGTAATTTTTCACACAAAGTATAATAATAACTTCTCATGGATTCTGTGCATTAAGGGACTCAAAATCACACTGGAGTTTTGTCTCCCCAACCAGTTTCTAGACAGAAGAACAATATTCTTAGAGTCTAATGGAACTGAATGTAACCTTCACCCTCTTTTTCAAAGAGCTTCCCAACACACCCCCTCATCCCCATGTCACTCACATTCACAATCCTACCCAATGTACACCTGGACAATTTTTTCCAATATTCCCTTGTCCAAGCCTTCCATTCCCACTTCTGAATCTTCTGCCTGTGGTATTTGTAATAAATAACATTTTCTTAAATCAACATAGATGCCTGAGTACTCTCTTATGCAGGTAATTCACAGATACCATGTTTTGATGTAAGGCTTAAACGTTACAAGTCAGTTGGCAGTTGGCCAAGGAGAAATAATTATCTGATTTGTTTATCCCAAAGAGTAGTGAAGAAGGAAAAAGGAGGATAGATAGGAGGGAGGGCTAGAGGGAAGGAGGGAAGGAGGAGAGAAAAAGAGATTGTTTGGGTAGAAATTAGAGGTAAGGGGGGCGGAGCAAGATGGCGGAGGAGTAGGAGACCTGGATTTCCTCTGGTCTCAGGAATTCAGCTGGATAGGGATCAAACCATTCTGAACACCTACAAACTCAACAGGAGATCGAAGAAAAGAATAGCAACAACTCTCTGAACAGAAAAGCGACCACTTTCTGGAAGGTAGGACGTGCGGAGAAGTGAATCTGAGGCGATATTCAGGAGGATAGACGGCGGAGGAGGGGGCCTCCGTTGGCCCCTTCTGGCAAGTGATAGAGCCGCGGAGCACAAAATCGGAACTTTTAGAGTCTGCTCCGCTGAGGGACGTCGCTCCAGTGACTAAGCGGGGGGTGGAACCCTCGTGGGACAGTGTGGTCTCAGGACCCTTGGGGTCACAGAAAGTCCGGGGGTGCCTTAGTGTGGCAGAGCTCCCAGGTATCGGAGCGGGGAAGCCGGCTGCAGAGACGGAGCCGAGGCACGGGCTCTCAGCTCGGGGTTGTCATAAACCGTGATCTGCGGCAGAGTCGGGCCACTGCTCCTCCAGCAGGGACCCAACAAGCGGCAGATCCGGAGAGACTCCCCTTCCTCCCCCGGGAGGAGCAGCGCAGGAGCGCACCGCAGGGATCTGCTGGGTTTGGAGACTCCACACGGGGTCGGGTGCCAGAGATAGAAACACTCGGTCACAGGCCGGGCGAGCACGGAGTGCGGCCGGAGACCGGGGAGACGGGAGTGACTGACGGCTTTTCTCTGGGGGCGCACTTAGGAGCGGGGCCCCGAGTTCTCGGCTCCTCCGGGGTGGAGATTGGGAGGCCGCCATTTTCACTCTCGGCCTCCAAAGCCATAGGGAAAGCTTGCAGGGAACAAAAGCTCCCGAGAGCAAACCCAAGCAGATTACTTAGCCCGGACCAGGCAAGGGCGGGGCAATTCCGCCTCCGGCAAAGACATTTGGGAACCATGGCAACAGGCCCCTCCCCCAGAAGATCAGCGAGAACAGCCAGCCAAGACCGAGTTTACCGATCAATGAGAACGGCAGAACTCCAGCGCTAGGGGAATACTGCACATAGAATTCATGGCTTTTTTACCATGATTCAGTAGTCTTTCAAAGTTAATTTTTTTTTAACTTTTATTTTTTTGAATTTTTCTTTTTCCCTTTTTCAACCAACATCTTATCAATCCCTTTTTTAAAAAACATTTTTATTTTTCATTTTTAGGGTCATATTCTATCCCTTCATAGTAGTTACCGGTATTTTTGGCATATCTATATAAGTTGTTCTCTCTTTAAAATTTTGAGATAGTTTCTTCTAACAGATCAAAATATACCCTAAATCTCTAGTGTATGGTTTTTTTCTACTCCCCTGCCTGATCACATTCTCTCCCTTTTTTTTTCTTTTTTTTTAAATCCTCTTCTTTCTTTTTTCAAACAACTTCTTATCAATTCCTTTTATAAAATTTTTTATAATTTTCATCTTTACAGTCATATTGCATCCCTTCATCATATCAACCCTTATTTTTGTACATATATAAGTTTTTCTTTCTTTAAAATTTTGGGAGGCACTTTCTTCTAACAGACCAAAATACACCCAAAATCTAGTGTGTGGCACTGATCTATATACCAGCCTGATCATATTTGATCATATTCTGTTTTTTTTTGTTTTGTTCTGTTTTTGTTTGTTTTTATCTTTATCTTTTTCTTTTTTTTTTCTTTTTCTTTTTTCTCTCTTTCCCTTTCTTTTCCCACTGCTTCAGGTCTTTTCTGATTTGTTTAGAGTATAATTTCTGGGGACGTTTTTACCCTGTTAGCATTTTGTTCTCTCATTCATCTATTCTCCTCTGGGCAAAATGACAAGACGGAAAAAATCACCTCAACAAAAAGAACAAGAGGTAGTACCGACTGCCAGGGACCTACTCAATACGGACATTAGTACAATGTCAGATATAGAGTTCAGAATCATCACTTTAAAGATACTAGCTGGGCTTGAAAAAAATATGGAAGTTATTAGAGAAACCCTTTCTGGAGAAGTAAAAGAACTAATATCTAACCAAGTCAAAATAAAAAAGGCTATTAATGAGGTGCAATCGAATATGGGGGCGCTAACTGCTAGGATAAATGAGGCAGAAGAGAGAATCAGTGATATAGAAGACCAAATGATGGAAAATAAAGAAGCTGAGAAAAAGAGAGACAAACAACTACTGGATCACGAGGGCAGAATTCAAGAGATAAGCGATACCATAAGACAAAACAACATTAGAATAATTGGGATCCCAGAAGAAGAAGAAAGAGAGGGGCAGAAGGTATAATGGAGCAAGTTATAGCAGAGAACTTCCCTAATTTGGGGAAGGAAACAGGCATCAAAATCCAGGAAGCACAGAGAACCCCTCTCAAAATCAATAAAAATAGGTCAACACCCCGACATCTAATAGTAAAACTTACGAGTCTCAGAGATAAAGAGAAAATCCTGAAAGCAGCTCGGGAGAAGAGATATGTAACCTACAATGGTAGAAACATTAGATTGGCAACAGACCTATCCACAGAGACCTGGCAGGCCAGAAAGGACTGGCAGGATATATTCAGAGCTCTAAACAAGAAAAATATGCAGCCAAGAATACTATATCCAGCTAGGCTGTCACTGAAAATAGAAGGAGAGATAAAAAGCTTCCAGGACAAACAAAAACTAAAGGAATTTGCAAACACAAAACCAGCCCTACAGAAATATTGAAAGGGGTCCTCTAAGCAAAGAGAAAGCCTAAAAGCAACATAGACCAGAAAGGAACACAGACAATATACAGTAACAGTCACCTTACAGGCAATACAATGGCACTAAATTCATATCTTTCAATAGTTACCCTGAATGTAAATGGGCTAAATGCTCCAATCAAAAGACACAGGCTATCAGATTGGATTAAAAAACAAGACCCATCGATATGCTGTCTGCAAGAGACTCATTTTAGACCCAAAGACACCCCCAGATTGAAAGTAAGGGGGTGGAAAACCATTTACCATGCTAATGGACACCAAAAGAAAGCTGGGGTGGCAATCATTATATCAGACAAATCAGATTTTAAACCAAAGACTGTAATAAGAGATGAGGAAGGACACTATATCCTACCTACTTAAAGGGTCTATCCAACAAGTAGATCTAACAATTGTAAATATCTATGCCCCTAACATGGGAGCAGCCAATTACATAAGGCAATTAATAACAAAAGCAAAGAAACACATTGACAACAATACAATAATAGTGGGGGACTTTAACACCCCCCTCACTGAAATGGACAGATCATCTAAGCAAAAGATCAACAAGGAAATAAAGGCTTTAAATGACACACTGGACCAAATGGACTTCACAGACATATTCAGAACATTCCATCCCAAAGCAACGGAATACACATTCTTCTCTAGTGCCCATGGAACATTCTCCAGAATCGATCACATCCTAGATCATAAATCAGGTCTCAACTGGTACCAAAAGATTGGGATCATTCCCTGCCTATTTTCAGACCACAATGCTTTGAAACTAGAACTCAATCACAAGAGGAAAGTCGGAAAGAACTCAAATACATGGAGGCTAAAGAGCATCCTAGTAAAGAATGAATGGGTCAACCCGGAAATTAAAGAAGAATTAAAAAAATTCATGGAAACCAATGAAAATGAAAGCACAACTGTTCAAAATCTTTGGGATGCAGCAAAGGCAGTCCTAAGAGGAAAGTATATAGCAATACAAGCCTTTCTCAAGAAACAAGAAAGTTCTCAAGTACACAACCTAACCCTACACCTAAAGGAGCTGGAGAAAGAACAGCAAATAAAGCCTAAACCCAGCAGGAAAAGAGAAATAATAAAGATCAGAGCAGAAATCAATGAAATAGAAACTAAAAGAACAGTAGAACAGATCAACAAAACTAGGAGCTGGTTCTTTGAAAGAATTAACAAGGTTGATAAACCCCTGGCCAGACTTATCAAAAAGAAAAATGACCCAAATCAACAAAATCATGAATGAAAGAGGAGAAATCACAACCAACACCAAAGAAATACAAACAATTATAAGAACATATTATGAGCAACTCTATGCCAGCAAATTTGATAACCTGGAAGAAATGGATGCATTCCTAGAGATGTATCAACTACCAAAACTGAACCAGGAAGAAATAGAAAACCTGAACAGATCTATAACCACTAAGGAAATTGAAGCAGTCATCAAAAATCTCCCAACAAAACAAAAGCCCAGGGCCAGATGGCTTCCCAGGGGAATTCTACCAAACATTTAAAGAAGAATTAATACCTGGGCGCCTGGGTGGCTCAGTTGGTTAAGCGACTGCCTTCGGCTCAGGTCATGATCCTGGAGTCCCAGGATCGAGTCCCACATTGGGCTCCTTGCTCGGCGGGGAGTCTGCTTCTCCCTCTGCCCTTCCCCCATCTCATGCTCTCTCTCTAATAAATAAATAAATAAATCTTAAAAAAAAAAAAAAAAAAGAATTAATACCTATTCTTCTGAAACTGTTCCAAAAAATAGAAATGGAAGGAAAACTTCCAAACTCGTTTTATAAGGCCACCATTACCTTGATCCCAAAACCAGACAAAGACCCCATCAAAAAGGAGAATTACAGACCAATATCCCTGATGAACATGGATGCAAAAATTCTCACCAAAATACTAGCCAATAGGATCCAACAGTACATTAAAAGGATTATTCACCACGACCAAGTGGGATTTATCCCTGGGCTGCAAGGTTGGTTCAACATCTGCAAATCAATCAACGTGATACAATACATTAACAAAAGAAAGAACAAGAACCATATGATACTCTCAATAGATGCAGAAAAAGCATTTGACAAAGTACAGCATCCTTTCTCAATCAAAACTCTTCAGAGTATAGGCATAGAGGGTACATACCTCAATATCATAAAAGCTATCTATGAAAAACCCACAGCGAATATCATTCTCAATGGGGAAAAACAGAGCTTTCCCCCCAAGGTCAGGAACGCGGCAGGGATGTCCACTATCACCACTGCTATTCAACATAGTATTAGAAGTCCTAGCCACAACAATCAGACAACAAAAAGAAATCAAAGACATCCAAATCGGCAAAGAAGAAGTCAAACTCTCTCTCTTTGCAGATGATATGATACTTTATGTGGAAAATCCCAAAGACTCCACCTCAAAACTGCTAGAACTCATACAGGAATTCAGTAAAGTGGCAGGATATAAAATCAATGCACAGAAGTCAGTGGCATTCCTATACACCAACAACAAGACAGAAGAAAGAGAAATTAAGGAGTCGATCCCATTTACAATTGCACCCAAAACCATAAGATACCT